>NW_008794543.1:4501179-4538503 GCF_000699145.1 Aptenodytes forsteri | reverse complement strand
GCTTCAGTACAAAGCTCAAATACCAGATTAAGCTCAAGGCCAGTGTTTTAATAACAAATCTCCCACGCAAAACATCATTAATCACTGCAGAGCACAGCAAACTGCAAAAACCAACACCAATCTCTAACATGTACAGCAAAAAAAAGAGCATGTTGCAGATCAGACAAACCAATATCGAGATCAGATAATCTAATATTGAGAACAGATGAATCAATATTGTGACCTGCAATTGTTAACAGATATAAATTCCTTAATGCGCTCTGGTTAATCTGTTATTATCTCAAACCCTTCGAACCTCACATTGGGTGCCAAAGAGTACTGTCGTGGTTTAACCCCAGCTGGCAACTGGGCACCACATAGCTGCTCACCCATTCCCCCCCCCAGTGGGATGGGGGAGAGAATCAGAAGAGTGAAAGTGAGAAAACTCGTGGGTTGAGATAAGAACAGTTTGATAATTGAAATAAAACAAAATAAAAATAATAACAATGATGATGATGATAAAAGAATATACAAAGCAAGTGATGCACAATGCAATTGCTCACCACCTACTGACCGATGCCCAGCCAGTCCCTGAGCAGCGGCCCCCCGGGCAGCTTTCCCCTAGTTTATACACTGAGCATGACGTCCCATGGTATGGAATGTCCCTTTGGCCAGTTTGGGTCAGCTGTCCTGGCTGTGCCCCCTCCCAGCTTCTTGTGCACCTGGCAGAGTGTGGGAAGCTGAAAAGTCCTTGACTAGTGTAAGCACTGCTTAGCAACAACTAAAACATGGGTGTGTTATCAACATTATTCTCATATTAAATCCAAAACACAGCACTATATCAGCTACTAGGAAGAAAATTAACTCTATCCCAGCCGAAACCAGGACAATACTTTAATACTGAAACAGACAGAACCATCTGGAGTACACAGGTTTGATGCTTCAGGTCTGAGCAACCAAAACTCAGCCAACTTTGATCGGAGCTGCAAGTACTCCATGGCTCTAAAAATCAAGCTGTATCCTGATGGGCAGCCAGTAAGGAATTCTTCACAATTCTTCACCTTGTATGACTTGGTTTTACCAAGTGTACGTGAGAGCAAGGTTGTGTGTCATGTCAGAGCAACTATGGCAATCATGCCAGTAATACCTATGGGCATGATTTTCTGTGCCCTGGCAATGCAGAGCCACCGAACTCCAACATGGCTATTAGGTGACTTACGTAGCATATTGACAACTTTCGTAACTTTCTGATTTCAAAAACAGCAATTTGACTTTGCAAATCAGGGAAATGGAAAACAACAACAAAACCACCCCCCACAAACCCCAAGCAGAACTCTTTAAGCATCCTAAAACCAACAACACAGCAAGAGTTTAAAATTAATTTAGAGTGAAAACATCAGTATTATAAAAATTATTTCCTAATCCTGGCAAAACAATTTTTTGTTCCCTGATTTCAAAAACAGCAATTTGACTTTGCAAATCAGGGAAATGGAAAACAACAACAAAACCACCCCCCACAAACCCCAAGCAGAACTCTTTAAGCATCCTAAAACCAACAACACAGCAAGAGTTTAAAATTAATTTAGAGTGAAAACATCAGTATTATAAAAATTATTTCCTAATCCTGGCAAAACAATTTTTTGTTCCCCACAGATATTAGCACAGAATGGCTGTTATTTCACATAAGGGACACTTGTGGCCTCCGCTTTCAGCCTTTAGACTGAAAACAAAAAAACCCCCAACACCCTCCCACCCAATTTAAAAGAAAACCACACCCAAGCTGAGAAAGAGAACTGGCTTGTCCTTTCCATGTCTCTTCATGTGGACATACATAAAGATGCTTCATGAAACATCTCCGTGAATCTGGATGAGAATTTAGGTCCATGCATTACATATATGAAGGATTTTTTTCTGTATTTGATGCCCTCTGGAACGAAATGGCATGAAGTAAGTTTGTGACTGAGGCTAAAGCAGAGCAGAACACAGACAACTGAAGGTTTCACTAACAATTTCCATACAGAAAGGAATTAATCCAAAAGTCGATACACTCTGAATTAAACCAACAGTAATCAGACCCTTAAAAAAAAGTATCAGAAAATATGATGCGATCACAAATACTTGACATTCTGCACGAAGCCTGCAGAGAACAATGCATATCTCTACACTTTTTTTACCATAAATTTCTCATTCCTTTTGTCCTGCCCACCAGCTGGCTGTAGCTACTGGCTTTTTGAAATCACAGGAAAACAAAATGATTAATTTTGTTCATTTAAAACAACAGTGAAAATGGGCAAGAGTTTGGCCTCTTTTGCTGTGCTTGCCAATTTGTGTTACAGCGGGTATATCAACCTGGTCCTGGCAGTGTAGCTGTGAGCTTGGGACTAAATTTTAGTAATCTGAACATGCAGATGCTAAAGACTGCAATATGGGATAACTCGGGGCTTGAGTGTGACTTAAAGCACTTGCTGAAGGTAGCACACTGGAATTCAGCCCCTGAGATTGACTGTGCTATTCATACTGTGAACGGAGAAAACGGGATTTAGAGTGAAGGCTTGAGTTGCAAAGTGATTTAGGAAGCTGCTTTTTATGGATCATTTGTGTATTAGCCCTTACAGTCCCTTAGCTGTTAGCTATGGCATCCAGCTGACACCTGGTAATGAAATGTTTGAGGATCTACACCACATTACAGGATAAACCTATGTACACCAGTGTAAATGGTTAAGGAAGGTTTGAAACCATTGAAGGTAGGGCAAGATGACACGCTTGGCTTTGTCCTGAAATTCCATGGACACCGGGGCACAGTCGGGTACAGCTGAGAGCTACTTGGGAAACTGCTACTTACCACCTCCCAGCACAGTTAGTTAACTCTTAACTAAGGCACAGGAGTTCTTCTGGTGCACGCTAGCTTCACAGAAGAGGAGACAAATTTTGCAGGTTAGTGGCACAGCGTACTAAAGGCAGCTGGCCTGGGCATCACTCTGCTGAAGTACATATGTTGACAGAACCAAGAGTATTTCCGTACCTATTTCTGTGGTGAGGATATCCCGTCTGGTCTCCTAGTGAGCACAGTCCTTCTCAGGGACGAAATTTACTGGTGGGTTGGAAATGGAGACCCAAATGAGTGCTTCTCCTCCATGCCAAAATAGCTCATTGCAGCCCAGAGCAGTCTTGCTATGCCATGTAGACGTGTTCATTATTTTCTTTTCAAAAACATTTTGTAAAATTTGCATCTTAAAGAAAACCTTGAAATCCTCACCTGTTTAATCCCATGTGACCTAATTCACTGAAAAACATGTTCATAAACATATTGAAAATTGTAAAAATGACAGTGTTAAAACAAGGTGGGTAGTGCCACCATTTAAAAAAATAAGTTATTCACCTTTCTGCCAATACTTTGTTTGTATGTTATGTCATTTGTACCTTTTTTTAGCAGCAGTCTCCTCTCTGTGGCTGTCTTCAAACAACCTAGTGCACCAATGAAAGTGCAGACCTATATTTACTATTTGTTCTTGTTTTTTAAATTAAGGTGTTATTTCAAAGGCTAGACAAGATATTACAGTGATTAATCAAGGTTTCGTAGCCTTTGAAGAGGGGACAGCATAGCAGTTTGACTCAGACGAAGGTCAGCCACGAAACAAATTTAAAAGACAAGAAAGCAGAAATATATACATATATATAGGCCAGTATTACTTTAACTCAGTCAATGAGAGCTGAAGTAGACATATATCGCATTTCCTCTAAAGCAGGAGGATATCAATTAAAAAAAATAAGAAAAGAAAAGGAGAAAAGGAATTAGAAAAAAACCTGTCAGATATGCTGAGGCAGTAACAAGTGGGAGGAAATAACACTTTGTGTTAGGCTTATATTTGATAGCTATAAAACTTGAAAATGCTGTGCTGCACCTGAGGTGTGCTGTGCAGGGTAATTGAAATGAATCTTGGGCTGCCTTGAAGGACATTTAGCAGCTGTTCCTGTTTATCTTTTAGCTTCAGAATGATTTAGAAAGCATTTTTTATATTTTCCTGGGAAGATCAATTCTGGCAACTTTGTATTTAAATTGTGCATTTTTATGTCACCTGCGCTAAATGCAAGAAATTGGAGAATGACGTCTGTGTAAATATTACAGACCTCCAGTGTACCATGAAAGGAGTTCAGGTGCTGTGGGACATTTGGCAAAATGGTATCACAACACCAATGCCTCTCTGTTTATCTAAGGAGCAAGCAATGAAACTCTCAAGCTCGCTAATGTCTCCTTCTCACAAAAGCAATGAATCTGGTCTGCAGCTGAGGTATAAAAACCAAAGACAAAACCAAAACAATGCAATTTCAGCTTGGAAAAATCAAAAGAAGAGTAGTTTATGTGTCAACTACATACTTTATCACAATTTATCTTTATATAGCTCCTTCCAACAGAACGTTGCAAAACAGTTTATAGGGATGGTTGAAAGCAAACGGCAAGCATTAACGCAAGCTTTAAAAGAGATTAAGCTGTGGTTATGTGGCTTTGTTCCTGACTGGAGCTTAGATGTCACAGATGCATTTTTTGGCTCTGTTCTACAGGTCTTGTGGGATTTTTGGTGAATCACCCTCTTTTCACATCACTTCCTTGTCTTTAAAATTGAATTCTGCTTGCTCTTGTGTTTTTTTTCCCCTGCCTTATCTATCTAGTTTATGAGTGACCCAGCCCGGGGACTATCTGGAAAACGTAAATACTGTGCACGCGAGAATGAGACTCCAATCCATATGCTACACTGTAATCATAATTACTGCAAGAAGAGACTCATGATTTTTGAGCAGTGGAGGATGTGTTACTGTGGAACAGGAACATAAACATACAGCAAATTATGTAAAAGACTGAGGGGGGACTGAATGGATTTTGGATCAGGCTTCAAAACTAATTGAGAAATATACTGCTGCTGAGAGTCAGTAACAAGACAGACAACAGCGAGAGATGCTGAAATGGATGGAAAAACCAAACAAACAGTTAACTGGTGGAAGAGGAATATAAAGTATGCCATGCAAAGCTGTCAGCTTGGTGCTCTGAGCATTGCGCAAGAAGTATAGACTATAAACAGGAGAAATGTATTACCACAACGGGGCTGAAAAAGTTGTAGAAAATAAGAATATAAAAACTTTATGGGATTTTTCAGTCACTCCTCCTGAAATATAAGCCAAAAGAACAGACTTGGCAGTTGTAGAAAAGGAGGAAGAAGAATACTTTCCTGTGAACTTTTCCATGTAGTGAGAATATTCAGCTAAATGCAAGAAAAAATTGGAAAAATAGGATCACTGACTGCAAATCTGCAGTCGATGGGTTCACAAACAGCAAAACCATTTACTTGTGGTGCAGTGGGATTTCCTGTCAGAGATATTAAAACCGTACTGTATAAACTGGGAATTGATGACTGTGGATATTTCAACAATACTCACCAGCACCTCTAAAATGTTGAGAAAAGTGGCAATATTCCATGTTTGTCAGTTCTTCATATATAGATTTCAACTGCACTGACAAGTGGCAATGCTCCCCCACTCCCTATCTCCTGCCAAGATTGCCAGCAGCGGAGGGAATTAATAATGATGATGATAATGATGATGAAGAAAGGCATTCATGAACTTGGAGGTGTGTTTTGGAAAACAGGGATGAAAAGCATCTGGAAGATGTGTTGGCATGGATAAGGACAAAACAACTCTAGAAATAGGTGACTAGCTAGGGTAGCACCATTAGCATTTTTGTTAAGGTATGATTTACGATGCCGAAGGAATGTCCAGCATAAAGGATCTTCAGCAAGCACAGGAAATGAGTATCTTTCACTGCTCTGTATTTTGGAGATTACTACATAAACTGTGCCTTTCTAACAGATTTAAATTTAGGATTTCCTAAAGAGTGGCTTCCCTGCTTATTGAGAAGAGACGCTATTAATCAGGTCGGTTCCATCGCTTTGCCAGCTTTCACAAGTCTAGCACACGTTGAACAGTATCGTCAGCAAGATATCATACATCTTTTTAATTAAAAAATTGATCCCGAGGTTATGCTGCCAAAAAATTAAAATGCTGCACATTATTTCTTATGTAAAAATTAATCTAAGAAACTATTTAATGAAGAGGTCATATTTTGAGACACGGGTTGTGGCTGCCTCACCATCCATTCAATGTGCTTGCGTGTGCTCTGATTTGGAAACAGCAGTTAATGAGCATGGCACCCAGTGCTACGCTCACTTCTGACCTCTGCAGCAATGTTTCCGAGCAAGAAAAGAACAAAAGAGAAATATGTTGCTTTTTGTAGTCAAGAAAATAAAGGTCAAGCAAATTTTTAAGCAGCAGCTTTTTTTTTTTAACCTGTCTCTCTGTGTTCCTGACAACTCAGCACCTGCAATAGTCATGCCTGAAGTTTGAGGAAGTTTCCTTTCCTGCTATGGCACAATTCCAGATGTCACAGAAACATTATAAAGCGTACTGTAGTTTGGAGAAACTTATTGAATTATGCTGCAGTAAATTTAGGTTCATTGCAGACTCACTCTCTGTAGTATCTTTCTTTTTCCATCGAACACACTTCCCCCCCCAAGCACACACAAACATATATTTTTGCTCACACCACCCACCTTCTGTCCCTGTACAATGAGATAATGCAACCTCCCCCCCAGAAAAAGACTTTTGATTAGAACCGTGCTCTGCACTGAAGCCTGGTGTCTGTCACTCCAGGTCACATCTAGTGGAACAGCCAGAGAGAAACATCAAAATCGACACTTTGCCTCCAAGCTTCCCAGCCTGAGTACCTTTCCTAAGTCTGGTTTGACCTCTTCTTGTCAAGAACTGCTGCCTGACTCCCCAGGCAACCACTTGCCCTGCTAATCTAATTTTTAATCAGTCCTTGAACTCTGTCTTAGCGTCTTGAACTCATAAAGCAATATGGCTTTGCTATTATTAGTGATTCCTTTGAGCTTGCATGACCCTTGATCCACCACCAGATTTTAATTCATTGCATGTCTGGGGTTCGCAAAGTGCAGTAGAAGATTACAGTGAGCAGAGCAGAGCTGTTGATATTAAGTTCATGATGAAGCAGCTAATAATTCCTTAAGTCAGAGGACTTTAGACAAACTATTTTATTGAGTCTTGACTAGCACAGATCTAGCCATCATACTTTTCTGAAAGATCCAATTTCTCTGACTCTCTAAGCCCACACTTTGCACTCATGGCTTCCCACCTGCTTTGCAGCAAACACTCCTGTAACCTGAGTTGTGGAGGTGACTGTGGATGTCTCTGGTACAGTAATGCAGAGGCTTTTGGTCGAGAAGATACTTTTCCTTAATAGGACATTGCTTATCAAGTGATCTTTTCCCCTTGGTGTGCCAATGTTTCTGTGGGGCGAAGTTTCATTCCAACAGATAGGAAATTCTCCAAATAAAATTAGGCCAGAGAATATCAAACATATCCTGTTTCTTAAACATGATTCCACATTTGCCACCAGTGAATTTGGACATATAAACATGATATTTGATGCACACATTTATCAAAAATCTTCCTTAACATACCTGTAAGCTTACTTTTGCATCAAAACATTAGCAGTGCTAATTAGAGACACATGCCACAGCTTGTCTATCTATAGTACCTGGACCTACTGTTAAAATGTTAAGCAGAAGGGTTACAGTAGTTTGTCGATCCATGGAATTTAAAATGCATCACTGGGTAGAGGACCAGAAATAATCTACGAACACTCCCTGCTCCAGCTCACAGAGCAGGGCAACCAGTTCAAGATGAACCAGACACCACTTCATTTCAGGGAGCACATGACAGCTCTCGCTCTGGCATGCACCCCCTCATAATTACATCACCGTATTTGAATTAGCCACAAGAATCCCCAGTCTGACACTGGGAAGGTTGTGTCATGGTCTCTGTTTATAGTAGCTAGCTTGTTTACTTATTTACCATTATATAGCAGCTTTTGTACAAATGAATCTCAAAGTTAAAAACAAGACGATATATGAAGAACATAAAAGGAACACCTTGTCTGTCACTGAGGTTGAAGATCAGCCTGAAACAGTCCTTTAAATATGAACTTCCCACAATTATGAGATATTTCAAAGCAGCTGCTTTTCACAACTTTTTAATGAAAACCAGTCATGTTTTTACAAAATATTAAGAATTAATGGAGTCAAAGAAGAAATGAGTGAGAACAGCTAAAAGTCTGGTGGTTAGACATGTTCTTGAGGCAGGATACTCCAAATAATTATTTGCCAAGTGAAATATCATTAACGTGAGACATGCCATCAACACAGGGCACCCATGCTACGACACTTCCACAGGCCATAGATGTGGACACTCTAAGGAAAAGTAACATGTAGTTTCAGACCCACTCAAGCAGCCAAGGAAACTGAACCAGGCTGGTCATCTGGCTTTTTCACTGACTTTGTGAATAACAGAGAGATGGCAAGTCCACCGTCTTCCCAAGTTTTATGAATAAAGCCGGTAAATTAAACTGTCTGGCTAACGTGTCCTCATTTAAATCAATTTTAAGATGACTGAATCTATAGCTACAGTAGAAACCGTTGAAGCAGAAGCCTCTCCTAAGCTGCTATTGGTGATTCTGATATAATACAAACCAGTCCTTTCTGTTTCTCCCTCCCGCCTCCACGATTTTTCTCCCATTTTTTGTCATTCCAAACAAACCAGCAGTTGTCTTTTTAAAACATACATCTGTTAAATTCTTCCAATAGAAAGTTATTCCTATTTGGCAATCATTTCTAATCAGTATTTTTTTCTTCTTTTAACACTAATAAGAAAGGAGAGGGACCCTAAGGTCAGTATATACTAATGAGATGATATGACTGAAATGAGACCCAGTGTGACACAGCTGCCTCCAAAAACATCTATCACTTGAGCAAAACACACTGGGACAATCTAGTATCTCAATTTCCAGTGCTGTTACCATGGTTTCTATACAAAGACTGGAGAGCATTACAAGTACATTCTTTGTGATGACAAATAAAAGGAATATTTGAAATAGGATAATAAAATCTTGGGTGACCTGTCAGAAAACCGTATGACAGCTACTAGTGACTACTTACATTTGCCTCTGAAACAACCTAAATGGGCAGAAGGTAAATCAATATGTTCTAAATACACCGTCTAGCTATTGGGTTTCCCCTGCCTTCCTGTTTTATTTTGCTGGGGTATAAAAATGATTCGGAGAAACACGAGAGTAGCACAGTTAATACAAACCATTTTGCTGTTCTTGATAATTCCTGTAAAGACAGCCTGGCAGTCCAGTGTCGGGTCATGCTATATGTTTCATTCAACAAAATGGCCTTAGCTCTGTTGTTTGAATCGCTGTTGAAACTCAGACGCAGCAAGATGTATGATATTAGTCATGGCTGACATACTAAATTTATTTACTGAGCTTTACACTGTCGGAGTTTGGAAGTAGGCTGGAAAGATCCTGAAGCTAAATGTGAATTCTAATTTCAGTTCCAAGCTTTATCCAAATATGCTTGACTCAATTAATCTATGTCATGAAATTCTATCAAGTCAGTGAAAATCTTTGCATGTAGAGTTCTTATGTCTTTGTGTATACTGGAACATAATAAACTTAACTTTCAAAATTAGACATGTTAGTCCTCATCAAACTAATGCAAATACCTATTTTACACATGGAAAGTAACAAGACTTTCAACTTGACATGTAAAAGCCACCAAGTAACTGATTTGAATACGCATGTTGACATAGAGGATATGAGGATATACCATGGCTGGTTGTACATAACCTGAGCACTTGAAAACTGCCCATATATTTTGTCATTACAATTATTCAAATGCAATTAAAAAATCATCTGATTTTGAAAATTTGGCCAGTAGATAACAGCTCATAGCAGCTGAGCTGATCTAGTGACTCACTGCTACTGAAAGGGGTTCTTCTTCCTACGACTTTCTCTTTCCATTTCCACTCATTTCCCTGAGCTGACTCCAGGGGAGCCTACCCCCAGAGATGATTAAACTTGTTGATCTGGGCAGAAAATTATGCGATTTTCTTTTTTTCTGGATTAATTCTCTCTTGGCTTATTGAGCTGAGCTTAACACCCGAGCATGAAGTGAATGCAGCGTCTGAGCGAAGGTAAGTAGAGAAGACTTGACAAAAGGAACAAGGTAGAACTTCATTCTTTGACGGTGGTAAGCTACCAGATTTTCAGAGGGAACTGCACTCAGTGTGATTTTTGTATGGCTTCTGGAGCATATGTTTATGGCATAGTGATCTGTGAAATTAGTGGAAATTCCTAAAGGAAAAAAGTAGTATTGTACTAAATTAATTTTAGTTAAAAGACAAAAGCCAGTATGAATGAAAGCATCATGATCACAAAGCATATGAGAAATGAAAATCCAGAGGTGTAAGACTGAGTCTTGTACCAAACAAGTAAGGAAGTATCATATAAAGTGACTTGATGACTTACCTTAAAGGAGATTTCATACTGCTCTCCTCCCCATATTTCTAATCCTGGATCATAGCCTCCCAGCTCCCAAAACCATTTCCGGTTAACGGCAAATAGACCTCCAGCCATTACAGGAGACCTGAAGGATGAATAAAACAAACTGTGAATGACAGAAACCATCATGCCATGCTTAAATAACTGAGAAGATTAGCAATGTACATGGACAAGCAATAATGAAGATGTTTGGACCGTGTGTGTGTGCCTGTGTGCGTATTTGTGTGCATGTAGGTGATCTGATTTCCACAATTGCAAAGCTATGGAAGGCGTAGACAATGGATACTGTAAACAAACAACATTTACCTTTATTCACCCCGAAATGGACTCTAGATGAGAAATAGGCAATGTGATAGACAAGTAGAAAGATATAGAGCACGGTAGATGGTCATGCACAAACTCCTTTTTTAAAAAAAAATTCTGTTCATTACTAAATAAACCCATATAACAGAAAAAGAAAGGGACTGTGGAAACCTGCCAAAGTATTTAATGTAGTCTCAGTACTCCATGTGAAGTGACTCACATTTGAAAGTTAGCAAAACTTTTCAATTCATTTCAGTCTCGTAGGTGCTGGCTAGAGAAAGGCAGAAAGGTGACAGCGGACGGCTACAGAGCAGCTGTTGGGACTTAAACATCTGCTTTTCTACAGCAGCATTTAAAACTCCTAAACTTTGTCTCACAGTGGTAATTTAACTCATAGGCAAATAATTTGCTGTGTTTCCCATGTTTCCATTTATTCCATGAATAAACATGTGGAATTTACTTGAATTAACTCAGCCTTTTCCACAGACAATATAGAAAACAACTGAGATATTTAAAGTTAGTGTTAGAGAATATTCATGAAAAGTGCATTTTATATTTATAAGCAGGAATTTTGTACTGGAAACTAAGCGTGTTTTTTTTTCCACTACCAAGAAGACCATGTTTCTAATGCAGTAAATACATTGACAGCTCTCAGGATTTAAACGTTGCTCATTGATTCCTTGAAGATGTGATGGAAGGGGGATAAAAGGGATGTACACTGAACAGTGAGGAGACAACAGGCTGAAGAAAGCCCAATCCAACTGTTCAATTCAATCAATGCAGGTCAACACTCACATAATGAGTTTTAGAGCAAGAGGCTAGAAGGAACACATTCCTGTTGATGGCTGGCGAGCAAGAGAAAAGACATATAACTCTCCCTACGTAAGAGAGACCTGGATGGCTTCCAGGCAGTGCTTCCTTATCGGAGAATAGACGTGACACCGGATCCGATGCCCTGTGCTTTGTAACACTGCAGCCCCTGAGGGAAAATTATCCCATCCAGGGGCATCTTTATTCTGAATTACTATTGATGGTTTGTTTGGGGCTATGGAAGCAGATGGTACCATCCCTGAAGAACCGACTGGCAAATAAAAACTTCACCCTTTGCCACTGATTTAGGATTTGGCAGTGAACTCAGGACTGGTAGGTATCACAGGAATCTATGCGTAAGTTAGAAGTTTATTAAAGAGGACATCAGGTTAACGGAACAACATTCTGCCATATTTTCTCTGCCTTAACACTTTTTATATTGCTAGCTTTTACCCAAGCGGTGAAGATATAATAGCAAGCAGACAGCTGAGTGGCCTCTGCCACCATTAGGATGCCAGCGAATCCCCACACGCATGAACATTAGGAAATGATCCTCTCATCTGCATTCATGGTAATGAAAAACATTACAGATATTTTACCTTTCACTTCTATAAGATAGTTTTTTAAGTATATATATATATTTTAGATTATATCTTATATTAAACTACCCATTTTCACGACTAGGGAGCTCTGTTTTTAACAGACTAATTCTATTTTCCTTTAGAGATTATATTTTTAAAAGCACATAGAAGCTTTGTGAAACAAAGCTGCAATATTCTAACTGGCAAGGCCATGCACTGTAACTTACACTGAATGCTAATACTTTTTTACTTTTATTGACATTTTTTTCCTCAAATATCGACTGTTCTTTCCACATATGAATAATTTCAATGGAGATTTTATTAGAAACCTTCCCCTGGGGATTCTGACTATTACAATACATTTTCAATTCCTACCAAAGTAAATCTAATTACAACATGCCCTTTGTGACTTCAGGTTCTAAATAATCAAAACACAATGTCCTTTTATAAAGATGGACTTGCATGGAGAATGCTTATAACTAAATCTTTACTGGCAGAAGAAATGAAGTCCCAGAAATCACTGGGGAAATGCAGGTTTTCTCTAATTCTCTTAGGTACAATATCTTTCCTGAGCATTTCTCTTGACATGGTGAATGGGCTATAAAAAAGACAATCCCCGCAAGTGAATCAGATGGAAGATGAAAAAATCAGAGACTTCAAATTACAAAATAATTGGCAGATACTTACAAATGATACTTTATAACTAATCTGTAGATTTTTCCAACGGTAATACTGAGCAAAGAAACCCTTTGCTAATTAGATGCTAGTTCATGAAAGTTCAGAACATTTATTACAATTAGCAAAACTACAAAACAATGACTGGAACAGCAGCAAACTCAGGTTTCTTACACTTACTTAAAAAAAAAAAAAGAAAAAAGATATTTAATGTAATGTTGCTCCATTCTTTTATTCCACAACATGTTCTGACATTTGTTGCTTTGCAGGAAGAGTGATGGAGAGGGAGGACAAACAAGACGGCTTTTTGGTTTTCATTGGAGTGGGATGAGCAATAAGCTGTGTGAATCTGACCACTTGGCACAGGATACATATTCCACTCCATGCCACAAGCAGCTGCTGCTGAACAGGCCTTAAATTGTCTCCAAAATATGAAGACAAGAGTCCAGTCCTACAGTTATGACTGATATGAAAGGTCCTTTTGTAGTCAATAGGATCACTCACACAGATAAGGACTGCCCTGAGCCCAAAGGAGAAAAATTAATCTCTTGTTTAATGGCTTCCGTATAGAAATGTCAAGTACAAAGCTATGTTTGTAGAAGTAATTTTTCATGAAATGTCCTACTCAGACACTTAAACAATCAGACTTGAGCTACTGTAGCATAATATTATGTGAGTAATTACAGTGTGAAGCTGCAAAATACTTATAATCAAAAACTTAAAAGGACAAAGACTCCCAAAACATCAGAAAAGCTGGAAAGGCTAAGGTTGCTAAACTTAAAAATACTTATAAAAGCCTTGCACATGAGAAGTACTGCACAGACTCACTGACTATGCCTAGAAGAACAATATTGCAAGTAAGAGTCAGCTGATCCAAAAATGGCCCAAGAGGTCACAGATTCCTGTGCTGAGACAGAAAAAGAGTTTGATTTAGTGAGACTGCAAAAAAACCCCACCCCAACACAAGCCAGCAAAGAATTTTGTAACTTCCCATAATCTACATGCACGGGAAGAAAAGAGATCATCTATGAATTTTTAAGGTAAGAGAAAGAATGACACGGACTTAAAAGGAGTGTGAAGTTACTTGCATTAGAAATGAATGTGGTATATTGCAAACAAATGAACTGCATAGCAGGGTTTGGAATCATTACATTGCAAGAGCGATATATACGGTGGACCTAAAGGATTCGTGAAGATGTGAAAAGGAAAGAGGAGCTTTGACAGCGTGCAGAAAGACACTTAGGAAAGCACCTGTGCTAGATGACATGTGCAGTAGGTACGCTGATGTTGAGACTGGAAGATGCCCAATGATACATCTATTTAGTGTCATATGTCAGTAGGTGAACATAGGTTTTTGTGATCTATTATTCAACATAAAGAAAATATTACACTGTGCGTTGATCATTGTTGAATTGAGAGGATGGGGCACTTTGGAAAGGGCTGACAGGGATCACCTGCCTGGAACAGCTGAAATTCGGTCATTATAATCGTATCCAGTGAATGGCATATTGCACTATGCATCTCTCTGTATAATCCAAACTGATTAAAGGCTCTGTGCTGAACTACTGAACAGAAACAGATGAATGCTGAAAAGATGTGTCCACCTCATGCAGGATTTGTTAGACAAACTGACCTTCAGTGCCAAACCAACTGGCACGCCGTACAAAAACTGGAGTAAATGTCAGCCCGCATCAGGAGTCAGCGCTGGGTCCTGTTGACCTTGTGGAGTCATGGATGTGATAGACGAGGAGGAAGGGGGCCGTGTTGCTGCTGGCACAGTGACAGTCCCAGAAGTGACTGGTGACCTACTGAGTGCAGCTTTAGCTGGGCTTGTGCACTTTTTACAGTGAATTTCAATGTCTTGTTAATCAAGAAGTGTGCCCCTGCACCCTAGTGCTACCACATGAAGGCACCTCAGAAGAGTGAATAAATTCAAATACCTTGTTTCAGTGATTACTGCTCCTGGTGCACTCTGCAGTGACTCCTGATACTGCACCAAAGCTTCTTAAAGCAAACAGCAGAAGCTGACACTAATCCTAGATAATAAAAGGTTCTAATAAAACTAAAAATTAAAATCTATGTATGCGCAATGTTAGAGACAGACTTGGTCACCCACATGAAGTGAAGTGAATGCAGAAATAAAAGAAAGTGAAATTAAGATGAGTTGATCAAATGGCAAGGAAGTTATATAGACTAATAAATGACAAAAATACGAACTTAAAGGTTGCTCCAGCTAAAGATAAATTGAGGGGCAGATTCTATACTGTGTATAGAAAACATTGTTGATGCAGTTGGAATGAATATGGATCAGGCTTACTGAATTTTTCAAGAAGTAAAATAAAAAGTGGAATCTTTTACATACTTAACTCTTCAACCAAATATTTTTAAAAATGTATTTTTAAATGTACTGACTTTTTTTTCATTTAATATTTCTGTAAGGCACTGTTTTCTTTTATCTTTTATCCATTCTAACAACATGAGTAATCTCCATGTTTATAAAATCATCAAAATTTAAAAAGTAAAACCTGTATCTGTGATATTAGCCTACAGGATTTACTCTTTCTTTTTTTCCTCAAGAACAAGTGTCCAGTCTTCTGAACAACTTTTCCCCTTGATGAATTTGTGCCCTGTCTGTACGAAATGATCACACAGGTTTTGCAAACCACTGCATTCCTGATGTCCACATCATTATCTCCTTAGAAAGTCTAGAAACAGTATCTTAAAATATATGGCAGATCAACTAAGGAAAGGGTCTGTCTTAAAGTTGATTTGCTCCCCATAAAAACTGCCTCCACCCCAGCAGTTAATTCACTGTACATTCAAGGCTGTCACCACAGTACACTGTAAATTGCCAGCTGATTTTTTTCCTCTGTTAATGTATGTAACTCTGAAGTTCTAATTATTTATGGTAAGGTACACCAGCAATTTTCACAAAGCAAACTGAAGCTACTCACACAAACTCTAATTTGTTGAGCTGTATCCCACTGCGCAGACTCCTTCTATACATCCAGTTGGTTCCAGTAATCTGTATTCTTTTATTAAACTGTTGTATAACTTTATTGTCACTTTTAAGCAGTTAGGATATTCTTATGTTAATTTTTCTTTGCTATATCTTTCTAATGAGTTGTTTGCAAAATCCATCATATGTTGATAGATTTAATATAGACGCACACTCTCTCCATCCTACCTACAATAAATACCCACGTAAATGCATGCATGTTTCATACATTTCTACTCACTGGCATAGAGTCAACTATTTTACAAGTGATAATTAAATTGTGAGATACCTGTCCTTTAAGAGGCATAGCACTAAAATTTCACCCATGTTTATTTCTGTGCTAAATGTTCTCCTGTTTTTTTTTCCCAAAACAATCTCTAAAATACTCAGTCTAAAAGAGCACTCGCCCATAGGCTAGCACAAAATGACTAACTTTGGAATGGTAAGTATCTTGCTTTTCAAGCAGTTCCATTCAAATTCTAGTCAATGTTGACAACGAAATCATTCCCTTTTCCAGAGCAGAGCTGCATTCAGATTTAGCAGAGTTCCATTATGTTTTAACGTAAAGTAACATCTTTCCTGGACAACTCAAACCTGTGACATGCTAATGTGGCAGAAGAGTGGGTATGTACCCAACAGTATCCACTAGTGATAGCAGCTGCTTGTGACAGGTTGTGACAAAGTCACACAAGCTTTTCCTGACCCTCTGTTACTTTCCAGCGCAGATGGCACTATTATGCAGGATGGACATCAGAGCTAATTTACTTCAACTTGTACTTTTGTAGCCTGCATCTCCACATAATCAACAGTCTCTCTATTAAAATTGCAACGAGGCCTCATTTTGATGCCAAATGTGGCAAATTTTTCAAGACCAGCAGAGTTCAAAAAGTTTTGATAAAAATTTGCATTCTTATGTAGTGACTGTTGTTGGAGATCATGACCAGTTAGTTTCATTACGTGAAACCTGTGTAAGTGGCATTATATACGTCTCACTCAGTTGAAGCTTAAATGTATAAATTTTTGGCATTTAAGCAAATGTTCTTACAAGTAAGAAAAAGAAAGAAAAAAGCATCAGGCTTAGTTTTTACATAATCTATCAGTTCAAATCATCATTGTGCTGAAACAAGTAGCAGCCAAGTTGTATTACTTAAAATTAACTCCCAAGTCCCTATATAATTACATTTCATTTTTTAATTAGACTTTTGTTTGGGAAATATTAAGATAAAACCCCATTCTTCTGCAATAGACAGCCAGAAAGTCAGCTGCAGAGTCAGCTACAAAGAAAGCTCTAAAAGCGCTTAAAGTTCAGTTTATAAAAATTTGCACTGTGATTTCATCACATGGCTTCTTTGCATATTTTGCATATTTTTCTTAGCACATTGCTAAACTTCATTGAAAAAATCATACTGTAAAAGAGTGATGAGCCCTTATGGGGGTAATGATGCCGAGGCCCATTTAGCCTTCCTTCCCATATTTAGAAAATTAATGAAGCTGTAGGAGAGGTGAGTCAGTTGGGTAGAGATGGAAGACTCTGAAGAAAAGGCTTTCCCTTCTCATAATTACTTCTCATAATCCAAGGGAAATCTATCTGAATTATTGCTAAAGGAGATCTACAGGACTAAACTAAGGAGGTGGGTCAGCAGAAATTATCATCCTGAAGCAAAAAGAAAATGAAGGCTTCTGGAAATGTCCTACAGGCAAAGGTGTTCAGAAGGATAAAACTGAGGAGCAAAAGAACAGCTAGAATATTATGCTGCAAGTTGTACTAAAGAGACGAGTCCAATATACGAGCAGTCTTACAAGACTGAGGCCTCAGTACTGTAAAAGCAAGAAAGGGGAGCTGAGAGCAGCACTTCGGCTGAGCCACATTCATGTCATGAGCAGGCATGGCTCTTGGACACGCAGCATTCAATTGCAGCAAAAACATCTTCAGCCTATTAGTACGAAGTGAGTAAGAACTGCTGGGAGGAAAAAAAACAACCTCGAAGCAAAATTGGACACAACTCTGTCTATAGTATCTTTTCATATCGATGGGTATCATTTCTATTCAGGGTTCTCCCTTGAAAATACAATCTTTGAAAATTAAATGTAAAAATAAAGATCGATCGGAGGCAAAATATTAGCAACTGTCCCTAAAATAGGAACTTACTTTAGCCCTCCTGGCTTTTGGTAAGTTTCAGTTTGAAGCATATCTAAAACTAAACACAAAGCAGATCAATTTTTTTTTTTAAAAAGGATATACTCTTTCTCAACTTGCCTAGATTCTCAACTATACTAAATTCTGCATATAAAGGTAACCCAAGGTCAGAATTCAAACATGTAAGTAGCGTTTTGCACAGCCTAAGAATTTTGGAAATGGAGGAAGTCACCCTGTCCCTGGTTCTTGTGAAAATCCAATTATTCTGATTATGAAGGCACAATGAATCTCCTACGATCATCTTTTCCCTCTGGGTTATTATGAAACATGAGGCTGGAATTTTAAGGCAATGCCAATACTCTAACCTGAGTGTACATCTTACTTTTAAACAGGAAAAATCTGTTCAAGCTAACAAGGAAATCCGTGTCTATGGAAGGCGACACTTAGGTAAATGGACATCTCATTTGAGATTAAACTTCTATTTTCAAATAATGAACAAGGCCAGAAGCATATCTTTAGATCATCCATCCTGGTTGCGCAGCAACTCCATCACCACCTCCCAAGCATTAGGGAATAACAACAGTTCATTAAATCCCATCACTACCTTCAAGGATATTCTCTCAGAATATATGGGGGCAGTAGCTGAGCAGAATTACTATCCAATTACGATGCTATCTTCCCCTCTTTAGATGTAGAGGGGTACACTAGAGAACTATCCTCCTTTTCCAGTGCTTACTTTTGCTTTATCGGTTTACTTAAGCCCAGTATAGTGTCATAAGCAAAGTTTAAACTGAAGGAGACATATTTAAATTTCATTAAAGACGATAAATGATTCCTCTTTAAAACATACCCACTGGCCTGAACATAGGTTCTTATTTCCAAAATAGTCCTTTAATTCAGACCTTGTCCTCCCAAGAGACATTCCTAGATAAATAACGATAACAAATCCAACCGGTTAGCAGTCTGCTGTTAAAAGTTACAGGTGATTCTGATTAAGTTATTCTGATTACTGTAACTCTGTGACTGATTTCTATAACTCTAAAACACTACGTACCTATTCCAGATTAAAGTAGATTTAAAGGCACCACAGCCCAGAAAAATAACTTTGCACGTAATGTGTAAAAGTGACTTCGCAACTGGGGATTACAAACTGCCCCAGGAACAGCCTTTCTTGCACTGCTCACACCTTCCACCACAACCTCCCAAGCGGACCAAGGCAGCCGGCCCACAGAGTGCTCCGGCAGCGCTGCTCGCTGTAGCGTCCGCTCTGCAGGCAGGACCAACAGGGCTGTGTCCGTCAGGCCTGCCTTGTCTCCTGTGCCATATGCACTCCGCAGGGGCTGGTAAAACAGCTGCTTGGGTCTTTTTGTGGATGCCGGGTGAGGAAAAGAGGTCATTCTAAAAACTGTACTACGTGCTGCTGTGTACCACCATATGCATATTTGCGACAGCTGGAAAACTTTGAAAAAAGACAAAAACCGCAGCTGAATTACAGTCACCACCCCAAACAAAACAGAAGCCTTTTTTTTTCTGGCTCTCCTGCAGTATTTCAGACTGAAGCTTTATTTGTGCAACACTGAATGATTTAGGCGGACAAATGTGAAGAGTTAGTATTGAAGCACTGCAAGGAAATGGCAACAGGAGTTTCAATGGGTTTTCTTTTTTGTTCACCCCACCGTTCACATGCCAGATCAGACTGAACAGTTAGTGAAGGCCATTTCCAGAACGTTTCTGAGTTGCAAAGATTTAAAAAAAATGGAAGCATAGTTACAATAACCTGCTCCTGATTCTGTAGCAAAATCTTTCAAACTGCTGCTGCCTCGCACGCTGATGGAATCGGCTTTTCTTCAGGGTCCCACAAACTGCCCGTAGCGACTCTGATTCAAGCAGACAGAGCCCTCACACTTGGCTAAGTGGATGAGACACACGGTTAATGATATGGCCTGTGATCTGCGGTGGAGCTGAGGATGTGGATGAATATTATTCCTTTGATCAGCCCTTCAGTATAATGCCAGCAACTGCCCCCACTCTACCCTTATGCACACACGCTGCTTCAAACTCAGGCAGGATATGGGGACAAAAGGTAATTTTAATATTTCATTTATGTCTGTCTTTGGGGGTTAATGCAGAAGCCTGAAGTGATTACATGCTGACAGGGAGGAATACTGGAGCCTGTGCAGCCATGCCATTGCTACAAAAAGCAGGTCATCCATTTGCCAGTGGTGAATGATTTCAAGAATGTTATCATTAAGTTATGAGAAGGCAAAAAAAATGATGCCTGAAGAGGCAAATATGCAGCCAAAGGTATTCTGGGATCCTGGAAATGTGCTCCTAGATGCATCATTGCTATTTATTAAAGCTCTATAATTTGCTACATGCTATTATGGAGGGTAATGGGGAGGCAGGCACTTAACTACAACAAAATTAGATTTCTCCTTGTCTGCACCAGAGGCACAACAATATTTTCTTGTAAAAACTGTGAAACAGTGAAAGCAGTTTTCCAAAAATGGAACTGACAGAAAAACACTGGAAAGCACTTCACAATGAAAGATGAAGGAGCTGAAAACTGATGAGGTTGAGCACTTCATTGTCCCACAACAGCATCTGCTTTTAATTTGATGTTGTTGTAAAGATGGGCAGCAGGGCTGTGGAAACTCAGGGAAATGAACCTTCCTGTTTTATCATCATAGTAAATCACATTAAAAAAAAATCTCCATTTGATAATAAAAATAAAATGAAAGTCTGGTCTAGGGATAGCTCTGCACATTTGCATAAGCTCATTCATTCTGTACTAAAAGTGCATGGAAATGTGCCTCAGCAATAATGAGCTAGAGAGAGAATATCTACAATGTGATCTATGGGAGATTAATATTTTTGAGGTTTTCAACAGCAAGGCTGTCAGGAATTGCAGAAGATACCCAATAGCTTGCTTTATTTTCTCAAAAAAGACTTATATCTAGTGTTTTGCTTGAAGAATTTGGATGTGAACTGGTTGTTTTCAAAAATAATGTTAGAGTATAGACAGTTTTCATTAACTGTTAGTAAAATGTTCTGATGGCAAGAGTTGCTGACTGCTGTTATGAATGCTCACTTCTGCTAGAAACTCTTTCAGCTATGTGAATATTTTGGTATGCAGCTGAGAGGAAAATGGTCTATCCCAGTTGAAATATCACATTGTTCTTTTATTCTAAATAAAAGTGCATATTTATGTGTCACAAGTACACTTATTACACTATTTACTGATAAATGATCACATCTAGGCGTGAAGCACCAGAAATCTGTATGGCTGAATACATGATTCTGCTTCCAACCAACGCGTCTTGCAAACCTGCAGCTGGGTCTTTAGATGGTTTAAGTGTATGAAGAATACATCGCCAGTGAAATTACGCTGCTGTACGTGAACTCTAGACCTGACCTTGAAGGCAAATAAGGATAATGAATTTGCCATAGAGTTCTGCTAATTTGTACAGGCCATAGTGCAAACTATTCTGAACAAACCACATTGATCTCAGAGCTGGAAACAAGAATCCCTATGTAGTGTAATTGCCCACACACAGAAGAGTACCTCCTCCAGTGAGACAGCCAACCTCCCTGACCCTAGGAGTTGCACACAAATTTTCATATCGCTGGAAGGTACAAGATATATTTCTGAGAACAGCAAGCCGAAGGGGACCTCTGGGAGTAATTCAAAGGCAGGATAATGGCAGTTCCCCAGAAGTAATCCTGCCTCATGTGGGATAGGGCCGGACTGGGTACACGTCTGGCTTCTGGGTGACTCACTGACAGAGACCGCAGCTGCCTTGCAGGCTTTCTCCCTCCCGGATCCAGAGGCTCACACAGCCCAGCTATCCTTGTGCTAGCATCATCCCATTGCCTCTCACATGACAGTGCAAGGATCAGGAGGGGTCACCCTAACCTATACATATCTATAATGAAAATACTACAAGAAAAAACTGAGAACTGAAAACAATAACATGTTAGCACTGCAACTGCATTAACTCAAATCCCAAGACTCCTGTCTATACTCGCTTCCAGGAAATACTATTCATTCGCATTTACCTAGACTAATAGCATATAGATAAAATAAATGATACAGTTATTTTAAGAAACATCTGAAGAGTTGGAAAAATTTGGGGCAATCAGTCATCCCTGAATCATTTCCAAAAAATCTGCTAGTGAAAGCTCTATCACTTCAGAACTAAATTAGAAAGCAGGAAGTGCCTTCCTGAAGTGGCAGGAAGGTAAGCTGGACAGTAATAAGGACCCTTGCAACTGACCTATAAAGGCTTTATTGTTAAGAGTTTACAAAAAAAACCCCCCACCAAACCCACCAAAAACCAACACAAAAAACGCAACAGAAAAAGCAAATCCTTAGTAAAAAATAATCAGAATAATCTTTGTTAGAAATGGCAGCTACCAGCCCCAATGAAACTGTCGTTTCATCTGATCTCCTCCATCATGGTCACATTCACCACCACGAACAAATGGGCTTTATATTGTCTAGATGGTTACTGACAGATAGTCTCATTAAGTAGATGATATTCATCGGATGGAATTGGTAATACTGTTACCATTTTACAGACTACACAGAGTGTTCAGTGCTTCTGATCCAACAGGTTTCTTAGCTCTGCATGGAAATACTTCAAATGCAGATTCAAAGAGGACTGTCAGTGGCTGCTTTAAGGCCCTCAGTCTACACTTTGAGGTGTTTCCACTTTTCCCAGCTTCTCGGCCTTGAATGTGGAGCCTGTCCTTGGAAGTGTGAACTGGATCTTGGTAAAAGATCAAGGTGCTGCTGTAACCTGTACTCAGTGTCAGTGTATAGATGGGTTTCACACCTCAAATCATCTGTTTTCCCTAGAGAGTCAAACTGCTCCATCTGCCCAGAACCTTCTCACCATGGGACACCACTTTAGCCCTGCAGGCGCTTACATCACCTCTGTTTGTACCGCTCAGTAATCTACCCTTAATCTTGGAGATTATCGTCTGTTATTTAGTGACAATAGCCAGGGTCAGCGCAGATTATGCTAACTGAATAAAAGCTGTATGCTTCTGAAGGATCGAAGTCCTCTGATGAGAGGACTGCTTGCGTCTACACTGTCACTGTAATCTCCTTTCTCTTTGATCTCTCGACCGAAGTCCCCTGGCTACCTGCTCTGAACGCATCCTAGCTCATTCCCCGACTTCCCCCTGGGAAACTCCGTCAGTTCCCCTGAGAGGGGGGAGCTCTCAGGGGACACTTCTCTCTGCAGCTAGTGCAAGCCCAACAGCATAGATCTTAATACCAGGTTTCACTCCCTCCACTTAGGGCAGTCCTTCCTTGACTGTCGTAAGCAGAAATATTCCCTGACTACCAGCTAAACAGAAATGGGAATTATGATGCCATAAACAGCAGGATAATAAATCTGAATACTTTGCTAATGAATACATTTTCAAGTAACTCATCTCCATCTAGCAGAAGAGAAGACAGTCCACAGAAACTGTAGGGAAGAACAGTAATTAGGTCAGTCTGACATTTGTTGTCCTACGTTTGTGAAAATATTTTCCTGAAAACTTCAGTTATACAACAACACATAACCAAACTTAATATGCACAGTAAAATTGTTGGCTGTCATTATCAGTAATAAGAGAGAAGAATTATAGTTGCAAAGCAGCTGCTGTAGCATTCAGCCATATTCTGCTGGCAAGAAAATAAAACTAATGAAAGATTTAAAGGAAGAATGTTATGCACGAGCCTTCTCAGACATGCAATTAAATACGAATTGCAAAACACAAGTAAGTACATTATAAAACACAGAATTGCAGGTCAAAGATTGAAATTATTAGCATCGACAGAATCACTTTTATATCTTTCCTTCTGAAGCTATACACAGGATGCTATTCTTCTAAATGCCATGTTTGTAAATAAAATGAAACAGAACACTGCAAATATTTTCCCCTCATAACTATACTTTAAAAGCAGAACCATGCCTCCACTGTAATTACAGAAGATGCTATTCCATTAACAACTAATATTAGGAGCGAGTGGGAAAGCAAACAAGCCAAAGGGAAAAAGTCTGCTTCCAAGTATTGCTAAAAGAACCCCATTCATAATTGAGTTTGCTGTTTAGTGATATGGCTTAATCTCTCAATGGAGGCAGAAAAGCAATACAGTCACAACTAAGCTGTGTTTTGGGGTCAGGTGAAGTGGATTCCTGACAACATCTTTCAATCACTTGCAGATGCAACTATTCCTGGAGGCCAAAACCTGCTCTAGCCGGAAGATACAATTTCTTGACAAAGAGTAATAGCAAGAAAGAAAGACTGAGTACATTTTCTTAGAAGAAGAATGAGCTTCACAGAGGTCAGCATTTTGTCTCCGTTGCTTCTCTTTCCAGAGCAGGGACAGCAGCTTCAAGCAAATCCGACACAGCATGCTCTGCATTAGTGGTTTTCTTCCTCCATGCATCACCCTGTCTGTACCAATACCCTTTAGATACCTTCCCATTAATCTGGGAATGGTTCATACACCTGCATTTCCCAAGGAGAAAACTCAGTGTACTCCAGCTCTCCATGTAGAAGCAACATACAAAACAACTTTCCTCTCCCTGCGTCACAGGGGAGGGATTCACCTTGAGACTTGATTTCACTTCCTGCAGGATTTATTAAATCAGAGAGCAATGAAGCAAGAGATGCACCGTCTGTTTGGGGTTCAGTTTTTCAAGATGACTGCTGTAGGACACAGACTCTCGTTACCGACTGTACAGGTGCCATCTGAAGTAATGACTAAGAAGAAAATTAAGAAACAGTGAAAAAAGTCTTCCTATTTTTGCTTCGGTAACTTGAGGAACTCTGAAAGCACACAGTAGACGCCACAGCAAAAGATCCATGTATGCATTCCTGGTAGTTCTTCAAGATCAACACATTATTTGCTGTGCGCTAATAATAAAGATGGGTGCCAGGCAAAACTCCAAATGAATAATATCAGCCTCCACAAACTCCTATTGCCATGAGCAACGGTGTCCACATGATGAACACTACGCAACCGAGCCAATATTCCTACAATAGATCTTCACATCTCTGTGGAATAATGAAATTCACTCCACTGTCAAGATACGTTCAGAGCATGTGTGTATGTATTTCATTATCAGGACAAAAGCCAACAGCCAAGTATTCATCAAGAAATATGTACCATATTCTTGACAAATAGTGTAAGTAATAAAAAGCTCCTGGTTTCAGAGAAAGGAATATAGTCAAGAACAATTTTCTTCTTGCATGAAAGATTTTGAGTTTAGTTTTCCAGCCACAGAGTTTTATCGATGAAGCACAACTAATTTGTACTCTAGGTGGAGATTAATGTAAGATCTTCTAAATATATTTTCTAATAAGAAGTCAGCATGCAATCTATTGCAGTAAGTAGCAAAACAGAAAAACAATCCATTTTCAGGAAGTGCATGGCTTGTCTGCTGATGTAAATAATCCTTTGAAATATCAATTCTTGCAAAAAGGTGCTTGTTTAGAAATTGATACATGAGGAGGGCTTTCCTCAGCCGCTAAACTTCTAGCTGGGCCTGCCTCCTACAGCCTCAGTGCATTTAGACATCCTGCATTCATGCCAGCCTAGTTAGCTGCTGAAAACACCTTATTTTAAGAAGTGTTATTTTTAATTTTAAGAATTAAAATACTGACGTAGAATACCAAATAAAATGTTTTCAGGGCTACTATGCAGGAAGCTACATTTAAAAAAATCCTTTGAAATATGATTTCACACACACCTCTAATGTTAACTTTGAATATATTGTTTGAATTTTTGCTCAAATTACTTTTCAGTACTATAACTCTTAATCTGTAAAACAAAACTTTTTATAGTTAAACATTTCCTCTTATCGTGAGCCTCAGAAACTGACTTCAACTTTATCACAAGAAGCTTAACTACAATGTTATATTTCCCTCTTAGGAAACAAACACATAAATGAAGTACTTCAGTGGATTAAGAATGCTCCTTCCTACATCTCAGTTACTAAATTAAGCCCCTTGATGGACCTAAGAGTTCAAAAAATCACTAAGCACTGTTCTTCGTCCGTGGAAATGCCGTTTTCATAGCAAAACAAATAGTTGAGCACAAGTAAACCACCACCACTGAAGTTTTATATAGCACTCCTTAAAATATTACGGGCCGATGAACTGGATTGTCTTCTCCTTGACCACTTCACACACTGCCTTTGCCTGATGCAAACGTCAGTAAATAAACAAAGGGGGGACAATGCTACAACTTTTTGAAAAAATTGCCCCAGTCTGCATGGAGACAATTAATCACTATCCCATTTTAATGACCTTTTTCATATCAGAAAACAGATACAATGTCCTCCCTCTCAGTCCTCTCTGTTCTAGATTAAACAACTGAAGTTCAGCTGGAGTCTCCAAATGACTACTGCATGGTTCCCAGGTATGGTGATCAAATCTGAACACAGCAATGCACCCGCAACTTCACAAGTATGCAGACTGGAATAGTTACCTGCAATTTCTTATGGATGTTAACATACTGCACAATGAAAATTGAACTTTGCTGTTTATTTAACAATATAACACTCTCATCCTTTCCTGCCACAGTGCTGACTAACTAGCTTTTTGCATTTAGGCTTTAAATTTCTCCTCAGCTGTGGCACTCGATGCTTTTCAGTGCTGAATCTCATGTTATTTTCTTCTAATTATTTCTTCAATTTGCCAGGACCAACTTGCATTTTGACCCTGTCTTCCCAATGACTTGTAAGCCCTTGCCAATGCCAGCTTGCTTGGTTTTTAAAAATGTACTACCTACTTATTGTTCAGCTAATTAATGAAGACACTGAACAGAACTAGGATGTGGGGTTCTGCAGAGACATTTGCCTCAGGGACCTGCATCAGTATTTGAGACAATCTCACAGTTTAACATCAAACCATTCACAGCTACTCTTTGACAGCAATTTCTTCTCAGCCTGTTGTGTAGTCAGCTGATGAAAATTAAAGATGTATCCACACACTATCAACTTTATGAGAAAGCAACATTGGCAACACCAAATGCCTTGGAAGAAAGATCACATTTACTGCCTCCCTATTCTTCTAAGTAGCCGAGTTCCTAATATTGCTTAACACATCTAATGTCTGGCTGCTACCAAAGGGAGAGAATTCACTCCCCGCTCACTCCTCTAATCCTCCCCGCTGTAGCTTGCAGGTGTGTGGTCTCCTCCCCATGGAACAGCTTTGTCCTCCTCAAACTGCTTAATTCACTCAAATGCTAGAAAATTAGACATTTTTTCCTGAGTGTGGGTGGTTTTCTTTACCATTTCAGTGAGTTTACATGGCTCCTGGAGGTGGGTACCGTAAAGCACAGGAGGGAACGCTATGTCAGCAGTGTGACAGACTGCCCCACAGCAGGAGCTTCCTCTCCCCAACCCGGTGGCAGGGAACTGGTCGTGTTCTCCCTGTGTCTCATGGCACCACATCCTCTGTCAAAGAAAAAAATTAAAGTTCTATGACAGGGTCAGCTCCTGACAAGCCCATATTAATAATTTTAGTATCTTTTAGATAACTGCAAGTGGATTATTTAGTATTTTTTCTAATTTTTGATCCATGCTCAAAGAGAGCCTTATTCACTTCTTTCTGATTAGGTGGTTTACAATAGCCTCCAAACACAGATTAAGTATTCTATAATATCTACCATCATCCTTTTCCCTTCTCCCCTCATCCAGAGTCATTCAATAAACCTGCCTCTTGCCTGTCCCAAAATTTCACAGCAAGTATACATAATATTGTATACCACACAAATCCTCCTCCTTCTCACTCTCTAGATCAGATTTGCAAAACACTGGGGCAATCCCCACATCTGCTGTACCTGACAGAGCATCCTGGGAGCATTCTGAATTTTAGGCTGCTTCTGAGACCCAGAACAGTATGCCCACCCTTTCCAGTTACGCTGCACCCAGCAGTATCATTTGCACTTGTAATGACGCCCCAAATCTGCAGGTTTCTGGGTACTTGAAATCAGAATCACAGAATCACTCCAGTTTTGGAAGAATCTGGGAAAGCCACAGCCAGCACAACCTCCGTCTCAAACAACTTTTCCCTGGCTCACCTCTTCCGCTTGCTGTTGTTATTATCAGAGTGTGTTGACCCTACCTTCAGGGCAGGAAAGTGTGTCTGCAAGGTGCACTCAGACTGATGACATCCAGTATTTCCCTTGGAGAACACCAGCTGGAGTGTCCCTGGAGCCAACTCTGGCACCACTCCTGCAGGTAACTAATACAGACAGATGGCTAATTTGGCTTTAAGCCTGTCCTCCAGGACGTTCTACTCAGTAATCAAGCTTACTTCTGATAATGATAAAACATAACAATTCTAACAAAACATTTGGTTTTATAGCAGCATTTCTGATTCTTCTAGTTATTTTCCATAACACTGACATTTGCATTCAGAAATCTCAAACTCAAAACATTTTCCTTGTTGAATCAGGTTCTTTTTAGGCTTATAAAATACTTGTGACGCACTTTTCTCCAAGTATCTTTGTCACTCAGAATTATTCCATTAATAATATTTTGAAATTTATCTTCATGGATCAGAAGTTCCATATTCTGAGCTGTATTTGTTGTGACCAGTCAACTGTGTCACCTGGTACAATACTGCTCACTCCTTGCTTCAGTGTAAATATACAGCTGCCCATTTGCTTTCCGTAAGACCTGTACACAGAAAGCTGAAATATAATTTCCATGCATTTTTGAGATAATACAGCTATGTATGCATCAACTGAAGACAAACTAAAAGGGGTTGTAGCTGACATTAAATATTGGTGGAATTTATTTTTGTGTTATTTTCTTAAATTTATTCACATGACAGCTAAATGTCCGAAAATATTTTAGGAAATGCTTGATTTTTTTTTTAAAATTTCTGCCAAAGAGCTAATTAACTAATTAATTTAAAGTAGTTAAATTATAAAGAAAGTTAACAGCTAGAGAAAATGGGGGAAGCAGGCCTAAGATGTGGTAGCAAAATTTGGCCTCAATAGTCCTCTGTGGACACTTCCGTTTCACTTTAACACTTCAGCACCATAGTGTATTGAGTTTAGTATGAGATAGTTTATAGACAATTGGATGGTTGACAAATTCTTGACAAGTTCAAATGCAGATAGCTGCAAAAAGCGCATGCACCACCAGAGACATCCAGCAATAAGAAGGAGCACAGCCTTTTAAGTCCTGTATTCCTATGGGAAAGTGCTATTTCTTTCCTCAAGACCCTAGGTGTAATAATGGTTCAAAATATCAAAATGACCCAAATCCAGAATGTCTAATTCTTTTGTCAAGACAAGGAGGAGATATTTGCGATAATTACACTGAATTTTGCTCTGTTCCTAGCTTTGCCACATGCCTCTCCGGTAAGTCACTTGTTCTGTGCTTCATCTATTAAATTCAATATTAATATCTTTCTACTTCAGTGGGATGCTTTGATAACACATTCGCTAAAGCTTGTGATGCAAACACAAGCATTTAAGAAAGATCTTCTTTAAAAGTTCCTAGTGAAAGGTCAAAGAAACAAAAAGTAATTTCTTTTCATTAAGTGCTCATAGAATTAACAAAATAATTTTCTCATTTCATTTCTTAAAACTTTGTTTCAAACCCAAGAAGTGTGTCCATTGTCTTTCAGAGACTTTCAAGGGTTCATTTTAGCCAGCGGCTGCCTGACACAAATATCTGTCTTCCAAAGGAAAAACCAAAGTGGGTTCACTTGGCACTTACCAAGGGACCAGCAGCAAAGCCTATTTCTCCCGTATACATCAGTCACGGCAAAGACAGAGGTTATGTGTTCTGCACACCTGATAGTACATTTTGCCATAGAGATGCATGATGATTGTCAAGAAGAACAATGCTTTTTAAGCTAAACCAGCCTATTCATATTGAAAGGAAACCAACTGGGAGTACTCTGACCTACCATGAGACAAATATTAAAGCACCCAGATACCTAATCAAAAGCTTACCAAGCTCCTAATCCTGAAATGTCATTCCTTTTTTTAGCAAAACATAGCTCCAGCAATAAAAGCAGTAGATCAAACACTAGCTAAATATTCTCATTATTATCCTGGTGAGAACTAAATTAATTTCAATTTCCAAAAAAGGCAAGGCATGGAAGAACAATGACGGGACAAGGGGAAATGGCTTTAAACTAAAGGGGGGTAGATTTAGACTAGATCTAAGGAAGAAATTTTTTACGCTGAGGGTGGTGAAACACCGGAACAGGTTGCCCAGAGAGGTGGTGGATGCCCCATCCCTGGAAACATCCAAGGTCAGGCTGGACGGGGCTCTGAGCAACCTGATCTAGTTGAAGATGTCCCTGCCCACGGCAGGGGGGTTGGACTAGATGACCTTTAGAGGTCCCTTCCAACCCAAACTATTCTATGATTCTACAACCAAAGCATTTAACACATGGAGAAAGGGACTGTCCTTCCGTTTCTCTTACCAGTGATATAGATGTAGGGTAGACCACATTTCAGCATTAATTTAGGTCTATCTGTTTTTACGTGTCTTGAGAGGTTTAACTTTTGTGCTGTTTTATACGATTGGAGTTTTGTTATTAACTTGACTGAGACCAGGATATCTTTTTGAGAGTTTCCCAAGCCCTGCCTTGCAGGTTCCTGTGAACTATAGTTGGTATTTTAAACTCCTATTCAAGTATTCACAAAGCAATGAATATATAATTGGTACATTTCTTTTTTCCTGTTTTTAACTGTTGCTTAGCTAATTATGCTCCAGAGATACTATCTGACGTAGCAGAAGCATTGCTGAATAATTCAGAAATAAGGAATATCAAATGTGCAGAAAGGAAAACTGTCATGAAAAACCCCAGGGGTCTGTTTTAGCTAATAAATCTGACAGCACATCAGTTACCAGCCCTGCCTCTGGCACTGCGATGAGCTACTGCTGCTCCAACTATTGTTATCATCTACAGATTTGTTGAGTCCCAACAAGAGAATCTCCAAAACAGCACCTTCTTCAGACTGAAATACCTAACTTTGAAAAATGGACTAAGGACACCAAAGTTTACTTTTTCCATTACTATCATATCTCTGGAAGGATGTGTATACTGTTAACATTACTCTTACACGGACAGAAACCAGAGAGAGACAAAAAAAAGGCTCAGAAAGGCAGAATTCTCCAAAGTAAATATTAACAGACCTTATGGGTAACACCAAGTTTATTTAAACAGATAGCAAATATACAAGACACCAGAAGTCTCAAGGTGTATTTTAAATATCAAAATGCTAGTCATCCCTGTCACGCTTCCAGCTGGCAAAATTTACTTACTAAAATCTTGCTCAGTGGCAATATATGCTTATCTATGGTTTTCAGGAATTTCAGAATAATTAACTGCTATAATTCTTCCCTTAAAAATGTATTGTTTTTTTCCACGCTATTACACAGGCAAATCACAATAAGAAAATTAAATCACAAAAAGAAAATGAATGTGTTTACTTGAGCTTTTTAATAAAACAGCATCTGTGTTAAGGTAAAGTGATGCTACCAAAGAGTTCAGAGTCAAAATAGCTTTTAACTTAGAATCACATGGATCATCTCCCCCCAAGACAAATAGTAGTTTAAATGTAGAGGTACTAAATATTAGTTATATCAGGAAGGCTCAAATAACTCAGAATACTCCTCCTCCCAACATACAGGACCTATCCAAAATACTTTTCACTTCTGCCTCCAGCTTTATGAGAACTATTCCCAGTGCCATGCTACTCCTATCAATGATGTTGTTGCAAAGAAGAAAGTAAACAAAAAACCTATGTTAATTTCAGGCTTCATTAGAAATGGAATTGAAAAAACATCAATGCTTATTGAACGAAAATGGACTCAAGTATTGGAAAAGCAACACCAAAGTTCTCAGGGAATCTTTCAAATACATCTCATCTTGCTGCTCTCCCGTACATCTTGTGCCCGTTACCTCATCAGAACCAAGACTGGATCATTTGAACTTCTGCAAGAATAGCTGTTCCAAATATCTGAGATACGCAAGGTCAGATAGTTCAGGAATGGATGAAACAAGTATAAGATTTAGCTTTGGAAAGGGCAAACGCAACTTTAAGATCTATTAGTAGAGATCTTTCCAGCAGATATAGATCAATAGCACCGCTGAGGATTGCATGCAGTATGATGCTGCATACAAATCTGGCCTGCTATTTTCAAAAAAGGAGAAATGAAACTAAACTTAGAGCTGTTGCAGAACAATCAGAGGAATTATGGATCCGATATTTTATGAGAAGAGGCTGAAGAAGGCCATTGAAGTGAAGACTGAAACAGGATGCGATTTCTCTTTAGCAACAGACCAGGAGTTATCTGACAGATCAAATATTTTTAAACCTGGTTGCTTAGGAATGTTCAATTCATTTCCAGAAAGACCAGCATTTTCAGAGACCTGAGGCATCATCTCTACTGCTGTCCAGTTGCAGGAAGCCCTCCAGTCCTGCTCGTGTCACGGCTTTATGGGTTGAACTCCACGTCTTTCTGCTTCAGTTCTGCTCTCGGGGTATTTTGGAATCTCTCTTACGTCCAGAATGTCACAACATGCAGAAATTTACAAATTCATTTAATAAAGTTTCGTAATTAACTTTCTCTATCTGAGTCAAATGAAACCAATCAAAAATCAGCTATCTTGAGAACTACAGCTATCGCCTCACTAGGTAATTAATATTTCTGCTCGTGCCTATTGTTTACAGGTACAGAGCAAAGTGCCTTTCAAGCTTCTTTCAGTTATCTTCCACACTTCTGGAAAATTTCTTTTCCAGCTGGGTAATAGCTGTTTTTCCATTCAGGGCACGTTCCTGTTTTGCCTTATTTCTGTAACTACTTGAAGAAATTGCTCAGAGCAAAAAAAAAATTAGAAGAAACCTACTTCATTTAGCATCTGAATTCTAGCACTGTTTAACATGAACTTCTGTAGAAAAAGACATTTAATTCTAAGTGGCTTGTATGATTTTTTTGTAGATGCACCTGATGGGGCATCTGATCTAAACTGAGTCTCTACAACTAACAGTGTGTGTGTGGGGGAGAGTTACTATTACTCAGCCCAAGCATCAGATTTCTAGTTTCACCATGCACTGTACTGTATTTATTCTTTAGATGACTACTAGGGAGATTGCATACTTAATATTCCTCACAATAGCTAAGATTTTACCAATGTATCTTTAGTAGGAAGCTTTCTGAAGCCAGAAACTTGCTAATTAAGCAGAAATTAAGTAGAAATGCCAGTCAAAAGATTTTAAGGCGCAGGTAGAGAGGACGTGACATCAGTTCTCACAGGTGAATACCCCATCATAAAGAACAAGAAAGCAAAATCTTTGGGGAAAATTAAGGTATAAAAGAACACCCTATGCTGTAATTTTGTGCCTATTTATTCTGTGTTCTCTTCTCCTTGGGGAAATGAGGAAGAGGTTGCAGTGTCTAAAAGACAACAGAAGCATGACAGATTCCATCTGAGGCTGAGAGAAAATGATATCCTGACTTGTGAGGAAACGGAGTAGGGGACAACTGAGATTCTGAAATATTCTGAAACCACGAAGGGCCAAGGGCTACAGCAAAGTAAGTTCCAGGATTGCATTTGCGCTTTTCACAGCTGTTATCACACTGGAGAGTGGTCGTTGTCTATGATCATCAGCTTCAACAAATAGCATTTCTCTTCCTCTACTATTACCAATGGATGAAATCTATTCTGAAAGAAATTCTCACTATCAGTCCACTTTGAATTTTTTGTTACTAAATTTTAGCCTCTTCTCTTTGCTAACCTCTAAACTGCTACCGTGATTTTTTTGTTTGTTTTTTTTCTCCTTTTTTCTCTGCTGGATGCCAACACTGATAATCACCCTATGGGTCAGATGTCCGAGTTCTTTGCTACAACAGATTTTTCTCTTTCTTTTAAAAAAAAAATAATTTCTCTAGGGACATCATTCTTGTTTCTTGTTTTCCTATTAAGCTTTATTGAGTTACACAGGAATAACTTTCTACAGGTCTACTGTGTACTCGGCTCTTGGATGTGCTCATGCATTCCCACTGAAAGGATCTGTAGGTGGGTTTAAATAATTTTTTTTTTTCTGATTTAAAAATCTTGTCATATTTTCTTTATTAAGACCTAGGCTAATATGCATAGGTCAACGAGTTTGAAGTCAGTGGCTTCACCATATATGTGGCCAAACAACTTTGAACAAAATTCCCCTGAAAATCGTGGCTGTAAATGATTTTTTTATAATAAGAAAAGCTTTTGCAGGCAAAGCACTACTTGGATTTCATTTAAACTAACATTTGAATGTGACTTTGCCCCATCAGCCAGTAGGTGGAGATGTAAGTCCAGCAATTACTGCAGAAAACAGCTATTTGGCAGTCCTTGATAACAACTGAAGGTTTGTATAATACAATTTAACTGAGGTTAGATTTCTTAATAAGCATTAGATGAGACAGATGAAATCTGTCTGCAGTTAAGGCCCATCTATCAGCCTTCCTTGCTACAGACATTCTTACAGCCTATGGTCAGCTGTGCCCGCGGAGCTTAGGAAACTTTCATATTCAACAAACTATTAATGAAAGTAAAAAGGCAAAAAGTTAAATAGGTGATCAAAAGACATATTTTCTAATACCTGACCACGTGTGGTCAAGTATTGTAAAAAAGCTTGATCAGCATTCTGTTATACCACATTAAAAAAAAAAAGCAGTATAAAAAAATGTATAGTCTCAGTCATCCCAATACCCACATTTTGATAAGTTTTGAGTCCTTTCATGCCTACAGAAATTATGAGCATGTTATTACCTTCCAGTAAATATATAAATGTTCTTAAAGTATTACCACTTCCATTGAGACAGTCACAATACTCTGTTTTGGTATTAAAAATTTATGAATCTATTAAATTATCGTTATAGAAACTCATACTGGAAATTGGTTGCAATAGCGATAGTATCTTGTGATTTATGAAAAATGCAATCATGTCCCTTAGCATCACTCTGCTATAGAATAATAATAATATCCCTATTTAGCAGAAATGGAAATGCAATTACAGTAATATAAAGTGCAAAAATTAAGGCAATATAGTTGGACATTTATAATAATTTCTTTGTTTTGGTTATGCTGCTTGATTTAAGGTCAAATGAGAACACCCCTGAAATAACAGGGCCCATATGATTTAGCTATATCAACTAATTATATATATTGTAACTACAACTAACAAAGGACTATTCTTCTTCCCCGAATGCCCTTTGAACAAGCCAGGAACAAACGACGATTGTGCTTTGAACAGTTTTGCTGTTTAAACTGTCATTCTGTCAAAAAGAATCACTACAAAATGGGCTAGGCATTAAAACCTACTGCAAAGCAGCGAGCTGGGGACTTGAAACATTTCCTGTGGGCCGAGAACTTTGGAAGTTTGCTCTCCATCAGTGCCTTCTGGGAGTCTCTTCGAAACCACTACCCTGAGGTCCCCAGACAGTGGTCTGAAAATACTGCTCCAAACTACTTTCTTCCCTGCTGTTTACCTTTTCCTCGGGTACTCTGAGAGGTCCTTTGCATGTTCGTAATGCTTTGAAAAGGAAAAATGTTGTTACTGTTCTCCCACTGTGCTCCTAGCTTACCACCATCTCTTCCACTCCTAATTCACTGCATGTCCACAGGTCATTTGTACTCATAGGAAAAGAGAACGGTTATTTGCCCTAGCACAAAAAAGCCAGGGAAGTTCTGCAGAATCAGCTAAACTTTCTGCTGGAGAACCAGGAGAGCGGAGGGAGTGGGGTCTCCTCCCTCCTTGCAGGCACCTCATTCTCCGTAGGGGACAAATGGACTCGTATAATTAAATGCCTACAGCGCCTCTCCAGCACTGAAAATAACACTGACACACCAGCTTAACAACAGAAAACATCAGAGGGGTTGATTTTCCAAATAATTCACTTGAATTATTTCCTTTGTGTTTTCCCACAAAGGAAATAGGTATTTTTAGAAATGAGCAAAGCTGATACATGAATCTTGTTCCCTAATAAAGGACACTGTCTTGGCAGTTTATGGAACAACAAATGTCAACTGTTTTGAGCCTCATTTGTTCCTGGTCTCTCAAAAGATATGCATAGCATTTTATAAATAAACTAACACAGCAAAACTTGGAGTGTTTATCATAATTTTCACCTCACTGGTTGCTGGAGGCATTTGCCTTTGCCTCTTGACAAAACTGGTCTTTGAGCTAGAATAATGATATTTTGGTTACTTACACGAAAAGAAAACAGATGCTAGTGTGTCTGGGGATAATTCAGAATGTGATCTTGCATGTCTCATTTCTAAGGTCCTCATCATGTCATACCTATACTGAACTCTCCTAATTTTTGAAACAAAATTTGTATCCTCTCTCTTTTTCGCACTCAAGTCTCAGATAAAAGATCTGATTCACAGATAACTGCCAGGGTTAACAACTACAGAAATATGGAAGAAACATGATGACTGTCAGAGAGATGCAAAAAATGCTGATGGCCGTTACTAAAAAGCAATCACCTATAACCCAACATCAAAATGGAAATTGTCTTGAGAGAGTATCTGCAAACATTATCTTGCATCTAATTCAGTTCAGTATTGCATTAAAAACCTGCATGGTGCAATTCAGCAACCCTACTCCATGGACCTTTAAATAGGGCTTTGTGCATAACTGTATCAGTTTGGAACATGTGCCCATGAGGTCCTAGATCTTTGTCTCAGGCCTGGAAAGGGACCTGAAGAGCCAGCTGCCATTGTGCTGTAAATCTGATGCCATCCAGAGCATATGGAGAAAGTATTGTGTACCATTTCATAAACGTTTGCTCAGCAGGAAGGAAGTCCTCCAAATCTGACAAATTTTCCAGGGCCACAGAAGTGGTACATGCTGCATTTTTGGCTGAGAAAATGGAGGAACCACCGGATGTATTGTTAGAAAGCCAGAGGCTTTGCATATCTTGATTTCTGGCATGGACCAAACAGACGTTCTTACAATCAGGATTTAAAACAGAGTTTGCTATTTGCATGAACCTCAAATAGAGCTCAGATATGGCTGGAGGCCGTCTTGGGCTTAGCGACCATGAAATGGTAGAATTCTTGATTCTCGGTGAAGTAAGGAGGGGGGGCAGCAAAACCGCAACCATGGACTTCCAGAGGGCGGACTTTGGCCTGTTCAGGACGCTGGTTGAGGGAGTCCCTTGGGAGACGGTCCTGAAGGGCAAAGGGGTCCAGGAAGGCTGGACGTTCTTCAAGAAGGAAGTCTTAAAGGCGCAGGAGCAGGCTGTCCCTGTACACCGTAAGAAGAATGGGCGGGGAAGACGACCGGCCTGGCTGAACAGGGAGCTCTTGCTGGGACTCAGGAAAAAAAGGAGAGT
>NW_008794543.1:4482631-4498750 GCF_000699145.1 Aptenodytes forsteri | reverse complement strand
TGCCCAGGGAAGTGGTTGAGTCACCATCCCTGGAAGTATTTACAAGACATGTAGATGAGCCGCTTCGGGACATGGTTTAGTGGGCATGGTGGTGTTGGGTTGACGGTTGGACTCGATGATCTTAGAGGTCTTTTCCAACCTTAATGATTCTATGATTCTATAACATTGCAATAGGCTGTAAAAATTGGAGGGTTAATCAGAATTCAAAAATCTTAGCAAACTGAAGAAGTGAAGTAAAAAAAGGCAAAAAAGATAAAATTCAAAATGTTCAGTTACAAAGTATCACACTGATCTAGGGATAATGAAGATAGATCACCTTTTTGGACGTGGCACTTCAAATAGATATGAAGACAAATGCCTTGCCTTCAAACATGTAAAATCTGAATTACAAGAGGAGGAGGATGAACATTTGGCTAGATACCAGTTCTGCAGAAAATGATGTGGAGGTTACACCACAGCACAAGCCTGGCATGAATCAACAACGTCAAGAAAATATAAAAAGGAACATAGCCTCTGAGACAGGCAAAGTCACCTGCCTATTCTACTAGGCAATGATAAGGCTTTGGCTGGTGCAGTGTCTGCTTTCAGTATGGCAAAAGTCCAGAGGAGAGCAAAGGTAATAAGCAGAGATCTAGAAAACACAACTTATTAAGAGAGACTGAAAAAAAAAAGGTAATTTACTTGAAAATAAACAATGAACTGATCTGACATCCTCAAGTACTTAAAAGGTCTTCTCCCAGTGTACAGTGTACATGACAAAATATAAAGGGGTTAAAGCTGCGGCAAGAAAGTTTCTGATTAGATACTATAAGAATAGTACTGAAACACTGGCTAGACATAAATTTCTTCTCAGCCCCTTCTTTTCATGCTTCCACCACACACTGCATTGGCAGCTTAATTTCTTCAGAGTGGAAGCCAGAAAAATCTCTTCACCTCAGGGCTAAGGGGGTCCTATGCCAAGATAGCTGGACAGTCAGAATTATTCTATATAGACAAAAAATCAGAAGGTATATATTGGCAGGTGAAGATGCTTCTGCGCCATGCTTATTTGATCGCTGCCTCTGAAAACAGAACTATGGGCATTGGAGGGAAAAGGAAGAAAAGCACTGTGATACTCTGGAGTATCTGGCAGACCCTGTAGAGTAAGGGGGAAATGACACACACACATACCCCCAACCCCAACTGCTTATACTGGACAGACGCTAAAGAGTATTAGTAAACTTGAGCCAATGAGCACGTATGGAACTCGCATCAATGTACAGATTTGGAAGCTGTTTGGCACGCTGAGGGGTCTGACAAAATTAGTCATTGGTTTTAGTCTTTGTTCTCTCTTCTGTTGGAAGCAACTGTAGCACAGATATGGGCTTTAGGTAGCAATAGGTCATTCTTTAAAAAACCCACAACAACCAAACAGAAATGGAAGTAGATGAAGATGTCAATCCCAACTTTATGCTGGTAAACACTATAAAATGTAAGAGAAGGGTGTTGGTTTTCTGTTTCTTAGTACCAATAGGTGTCACCAAATTCTGCATGAAAGTTCTAGAGAAAATGGCTTGAAAATATAAAATTAAAAATAAAAATAATTATTTTAAAAGTGTGATTTCTGTTTCTTCATGGAAAATTGTTCAGACATGACTTTATAATTTTGAAAGCCAAGTCATCTGTATCAACAGCATGTTGATAGCATTAAATAGCTCACCTGTAATCACTGAGCAACGTATCTGCCTTCTTCTTGGCCACCATCCCAGTCTTTTTTACGTAAAGAAATACTAAATTCATGTCCAGAAACTACTTAGTTTTCTAATTACTGGTAGTTTTGGTGACCCACTCTATGAATCTGCCCCAGCATATGGGCATATAGACTGTCAAGCTCTAAAGTTAATACTTGTGTGAAGTAGCAGGCTAACAGCTCCAGAAACATTACATTCAAGATGTTTACATTTTTATGCTAACCATGAAGCTCCAAATGTGAAAGAAAATTGGAAATATGAGTTTCCACAGAAGCAGAAGAACCATAGCTACTTCGGCACTGCAGCATTAAGGCATTATGAACACAATTTGTTCCCTTTTGCCTTGGGAGTCAGGAGCCACTAACAACATTCAAGTGAAAAGTTGTGTATCAAACCTGAATCTACCCGATTCAGCTAGGACATAGGACTCAACTAATTGCTTGAGTGATTCTTGTGAGGTTATGAAAATTATACCAGCAGCTTTTTATCTTTGATTCTTTTTTTTAATTTTTTTTATTCTGACAGGTTACACCCTCTGTAGAGTTATCTCTTCTGTCCTGGCCTGCAGAGAAAATGTACTGGTTGTACAGAACCTCTACACTGAAATCCAACCAAAGGCAGGAGAAAATGATTGAATATTCATATCTTCACTCATAAATGGTGTGTTAGTGTCAGCATTTTTCATTGAAAAAATTCTGAGATTTTCATGGTGCCACAGGTGGACGGCAGTTTGTAAAAGCTATTGTTATCTCCACTATTGTTACCTCCACTAACAGTCTTCTACAGACCATAGCTTGTCAAAACAATCAAGACCTTAAATTACACAAACTCACACTGGTTAGAGACTGCTTCTCTGTAGAATGATGCCTTTGCATCAAACATTCCTGTAGCACAGTTCAAAACAGTAGATTATACTCAGGCTTTAAAAAAAATAGACAATTGTTTCTGGCTGTGAGAGGTTTTATGAATATGTTTATAGGCAGAAATCAGCCATAAAAGACACAGACTATAAAGCACTGGGAGCTATAGAACAGAAATCATTGTACAAAGCACTTTCTAAACTTCAGAAAATGATCATAAAATTGCAAAAGTACTTGTCAGATTTGAAATGCAGTCTTAGCAAAGACTTTCTTTGCACCATGTTGTTAAAAGTATATATAAATACTGAAAGTAAGGAGATGCAGAAAAAGAGAGTATTTCTGAGAGTATGTCATACTCAAATAAAAAAGCTGACAACAGCTTGCATCATAATAATAATAATAATAATATGATTTTACATATGCAAATCAACAAAAAGTGCCAGGTAATCTTCCAATCTAACACACAACAGGCTACATTAAGGTCATACGTTACATCCCAGGTTGAGAGTCTGTGATGCAAGGGAAGAGAAAAATGTACCGATCAGCTAATTTCATCCCTTGAGTAGGTCCAAAATTTTACCAAAAAGTACATCTGTAAACCATAAATGGCCCCTATTACTGTGAGATCTCAATCCCCTAACCTTTGCCAGACTCATATCCAAAGTAGCCTTGCGATGGTGGGTGATTCTATTCCTGTTTTATTAATGGGAAACTGAGTACAAGAACTAAAATGTCTCGCCAGAGGTTACAAAGTTACATCGTTGGCTAGCCCAGTATTTGCCAAACTATTGTTCTGGTCCTTTGCTAGAATTACATGATTCTCCATCTTTGTCTCCCTTCAGGGGGATCTGGAGATGACAGTTCTATGCCAGAAGGCAAACAGGCTGTCATAGAAAGGAACCCTCGGAGAGCAAGGAGTGGTCATATACCAAAAAACTACTAACTTTCCCAGATAGGTGCTAGAAGTCCTGGCATCCAGTAAGTAGCACAACACTTCTCTCATCGGTTAGGATTTCCATCTTGAGTTGCAATTCAATAGCAATGCTGTTAGGTCTCACCCGCACCTTTCCCTCCCTCCTGAATCATAAAGTTACACCACCGTAAAACTGCTCCGAGGAGCTGTGCAGCCCTTTCTTACCCTAATTGATCTGTGCTATATTAATCCTCTTGATTAGTTTGTGGTTTTTCCAAATAGTTTTTTGAGTTGAATTGTTGATGTTTTCTTGTCTGGTTAAAAATATGTTGCTGCTGGCATGAATGGACACTGATGCCAGTTTTCAGATCGGGCATGCGATAACATGAATTGATGTAATGTAAGCACTGCCAGGAAATAAAGAGCAGTCATCCCCAGCAGGCTTGAGTATATCAAACCTCTGCTTTAAACTTCCACAGAGCTTTTAGCCCAGACAGGCTATTAAATCATATAAACTGACATGCTGTATATCACAGCCCATTATAGTAACAAGGTTATCCTATTAGTTTAAGTGGCAATCGCTTGGGTTAGGCAAACTCCTCCAGAGACTAGAGTGCTTGCACCACAGAAAGAAACAGCCAAACAAGAGCATGCTCTTATGTCCCAAACCCATATATCCCATAAGGGCATGGTGCCAAACCTCTGCCATGACAGAGAAACAAACCAGCGAGAGATGATAATAAGCCAAGGTGATCCTTGCCACAAAGGAGGTAAACATCTCTGGTCCTCCCTGCTTATAGACTAGAAGATTTCCCAAGTATCTCAAATTCCGCTGAATGATCATTGATCCTGGGATCAAGACAGTGAGCATCATCGTGACATGATGATTTCACGATTGTCTGACAATTTCCCACAATACATCAGAACATCAATTTGCTCTGTGTCGATTACACAACCCTGAATACATCAGAGGAAAATAGCATGAAGCCCCCTTCAGAATATATTGGGGTAGTTGTACACGACTCGCAAGAGAAAAACCACTACAGCCAACTGTGATGAGCTGCAAGTATGACAGATCAGCTGAATGCAATATAAAACTTCCGTTGTTTCCGTGGCACGTAAAAAAGGGAAATCAACAAGGAGTTCACAGATCTAGTCTCTGGATGGGAAGGCAACATTATTTAGGGGTGAAGTCCATTTTCCATGCCTCTAAGGATTCAATGTAACCTGCAAAGCAGCAACACAGATCTCTCAGAAAAATAGCTAATCTTAAAGGCTACATGAGATCCATTTATAGAATAGTTGTTAAACCTTCCTAAACACCACAATAAGCACAGAGCAATATCCAATAATTCACATAAGAGATTTGATTGAAAATACATTTTATATGGCTATAGTTTGGTTCAGTGAAACCTATGGGAAACTTGGTGTGGCCAAACTACATGTGAACCAAAAGGACAGATTTTGTAGATGAATGCAGCCTGATCCAAATGCAGTTATAAATTTGTCATGTGACTCCCAGGTTGGTGCTAGTACACCATCTGTACCTGAATTTGACACTGGGCAGGCTGGAAGCCTCTGAGAGTGTTATACAGTCCTAAAGTCATGAACATCAAGCCAAATCTTGGTGTAAAGCTACTTGTTGTAAACAACTGCAGAGGGCCTGAGAATGGGTGTGGGTGTACATCAGGAAAAGCTGAGATCTGGAATGAAGCTCCAAGTTCTGTCACAGCGAAGGGTGGTGATGCTGCCTGAGTGGCACTGCAGGTGTATGAACAATAAAACATGCCCATGCCCACACCACGAATAGATGACAATGCCTAGATTCTTCACAAGAGGGTTTTGAACTGAAAGACTGCATCCAGATAGATGTCATCCAACAGGAAAGTGCCTGTCAAACACTGACCATAGTGGAGCACAGTTGAAAAAAAATAAAAAAAAGTGGGGAAAAACTGATTCCAGAAACACTAGCTCAGCTGGCACTGGAGCTCAGTAAGCTCCGTGTTACTGTCACACCAAAAGCCTACCTGACAAAACTTCAGTTTGTTGTGCCTACAGCAAACACTCTGCTGATGTCTTCTGCTGCAGCAGTGTTTTGATCACGTGCAGATAGAAAGCAAACGTATCATTCAGATACTATAATGACTGCTCTTAGGTCTTCTGTAGTTTGATCTGGTTTTATGTACATTATTTCTTAGGTTGATGTGACCTTTTCTGCTTAACACACATACTGAGTTGGCATTTTAAGTGAGGAGAAAAAACTCAGCAGTGCAATTTTTGGATCATGTACCCATTATTTGCTGGTGCTTTACTAAAAATGTTGGCAATTTTCCAGTTCATTAAGGATCAGCTTAGATCTGATGCTGCTGGCAAGAAATAAAGCTATTAGGATACCAATAGCAAAATATTTAACCTAAATAAAAAACCCAAAATCCCTACTGCTTACAAAATAGTAACATAATAATTATGGTGCTGGCTGAAGCTATTTCTAGTTTTAGTGTACATACACCTAAAGGAAAACTCCTCTGTCTCTTTAATTCTGTAGAAGCTGTCTTGGTCAATTAAGTTACTGATATGTAAAATGCTTTGTAATGTTTACCGTACTTGTTGTAAGCAAGGTATTAAAAGCTTGAGGTGTCAACAGAGAAGGCCCTAGGAGAAAAGCCGTACTGACTTTAAATTAGAACATAGTTCCTCCCCTAAGCAAAATTCATACTGATTATTTAAAACACTTTTATACCCTTGCCATTCTAGGCAGAGGGTACTTTTGAGCAAAGATATTGTCCTAACTCAGCCAGCCTTCAATCCTGCTGCCATGTGTGGGGACAGACATGGTGGTTCCATGTGCAATGCTGCTTTTCCACCTGCATTGCTCTGATGTGGATCCTGTGATGGGGAAAACAAAGGGAGACTCTCACTGATTTGTGTAAGAACTGGGAAGCCTTTCCACCTTTCTGGGGAGACGACTACTCAGATTACAAGGGATTTATAGGTTGCACTGTCCTATATGTTGTTCCTCACAAAGCCATTTATCTGTGTGTCTTACGAATGCAGGCAGGGCAAGGTGGGTATCAACTGCTGCCATGCTGATTGTAACAACAGTTCATGCAAAACTGCCACATCTGTTCTGTACTGCACAAAGCCTCTGTTCTAGAAAGTTTGCCATGAGTACCTCCTCCTCAGGCCTCTCCTGACTTTGAGAGATGCATACTACAAACTGCAAATGTGTGAAATGGCTGATTAGCAACCCTGCAGCTACACTGGCAAGATGTAAGTTTTACTTATACACAAACTTTGAATGCTGAACCAAATTATACGATGTGCTATGCGACTTTCAGTAAGTGACAAGAAATTACAACTGCTCAGAGGACCAGGAAAACTTGTGGAAGAGCAATGGAGGCTCTAGCAACTCCGGAGTGTTATGTGATTGCACTAGCTGCATCTATGTTGTGGTCACATTGGCAGCTGATGGAAAGTACTTCATCAGCACTTACACCAATGCAAGACGAAGTCTGATGAGCCTAGATGGAGATAAGTAAAAAGGAACAAGTAGAATAATGAAAATAAGCCCACTGAATGCCGCAATTACCTACTTCTCCCTGTACAGAGCTGGTCATTCCCTGGATATAAGGGTCAATTTCTGCATGAATCAGATCCATTACTTCAAAATAGTGCAGAGTCTGGGACAGAGACACAGGTTTTCTGTTGCTACTGTTTCCAAGTTTTGTTTTGGGAAGGGGAAAATGCCGAGTTTTTAAACTGCCAAAACCTGCAGTGCAGAGTTTCAGCCAGGGCTACTGACAGTATCAGAGCCAGTCCTGCTGCCAGCCCTGCTGGGACGCTGTGCTGGTTTTGGCTGGGATAGAGTTAATTTTCTTCACAGTAGCTTGTATGGGGCTATGATTTGGATTTGTGCTGGAAACAGTGTTGGTAACACAGGGATGTTTTTGTTATTGCTGAGCAGTGCTTACACAGAGTCAAGGCCTTTTCTGCTTCTCACACCACCCCACCAGCGAGTAGGCTGGGGGTGCACAAGAAGTTGGGAGGGGACACAGCTGGGACAGCTGACCCCAACTGACCAAAGGGATATTCCATGCCGTATGACATCATGCTCAGCATATAAAGCTGGGGGAAGAAGAAGGAAGGGGCGGACGATTGGAGTGATGGCGTTTGTCTTCCCAAGTAACTGTTACGCATGATGGAGCCCTGCTTTCCTGGAGATGGCTGAACACCTGCCTGCCGATGGGAAGGAGTGAATGAATTCCTTGTTTTGCTTTACCTATTAAACTGTCTTTATCTCAACGCACGAGTTTTGTCACTTTTACTCTTCCGATTCTCTCCCCCATCCCACCGGGGGGGAGTGAGCGAGCAGCTGTGTGGTGCTTAGTTGCCAGCTGGGGTTAAACCACGACAGATGCATGCTGTGTGAGAGACCTGGAGACTTTGCCAGATTGAATCATGCCTGTCTGTCTGTCCTCTCTCTGCTGATGCAGATTAATCCCAGCTGATCCTTACATGAGAATAATTAAAAGAAAAGAAAAAAGGATCTCCCTTTGTGAAGAGTAGAAGGACATTCCTGTGAATGAGCTGATCTATACAATACTGGGATCGGAGGCTGGCTTATCAAAAATTATTTACAAATCAGCTTGACGCTGTTCAGGTTTGACAGCCCTGTGTTTAAGTTACAGCAATACATACACAGTAGCAATATCACCAGTCATAAACAAAGCATCTGCTGGCAGAATGTGGACTTAGCTATTGGTGCATGTATTGCATTAATCTCCAGCAAAGAAAACATTAAACTAAAGTCTGTTCAGGAAGTGCTCTGTGGAATAAACAGAGTAACTGCAGTCACATTCACTCCTTGCCCAATGCCAATACTTTCTCTTAACTACAAGTATGTGCCCGTTTCTTTTATGCATAACCACTGGGACAGGAAAGATTGGGAAGAGTTGTGTTTCCAGGCAGAGTTTGTGAATTCTGCAACTTGTTGCCCTGATCTTTTTCCTAGTTTTGAGGTTTTATAAGCCTGTATAGAAGCTGTTTGCTTCTACTGCTTTTCATTAGTATGAAGTGGCCTACATGGAAATTTCTGGGCTTGGATTCTTCTGCTACAGTTACCTTCTTTGCTTGTTCTGATTCATGTTCCCACTCTCCCCTTTATCGCTACTTACTCAAAGGGGTCGCTGGGATCAGCTCGCTGGAGCTCTGGAGGAATCGGTATTCTTTTGTAGTACATTTCCCAGTCAAAAGCTCCTCGCATGGCATCCCCCGCCTGTGCCTCGTAGCCAAAGTGATTGTGGTCAATGACATCGATCATAGGACACACGATGGTTTTGTGGTTTAGTGCAATCTGGTCTGAAAAATGAAAGTAGAAAATAGGAAACGGCATGTCTAGTCAAGCCATCTATCATATTACTGCAAAGCGAATCCCACAGGTTTTCTGATGTTTGAAGATTGCTTGCTTTGTTCCCTATGGCCCCCAAATAATTTCATTTTTCAAACCTGTATCAAACCTTTATCTAAAGTGGACTTAATGCAGTTGGGCAATGATTAGAAGCATTTACAGTTCTTTAAAGGGAGGCATATCCCTGTGAGACCCACAGGAGTCCAGTCATCTATATCTCTGTCACTTTGCTACTCTGAGCTGTCCCTAATCTGTCAGCTACGGAACAAGCCAGCAAGCAAAATATAAAAATACTCTTTCAGCTGTGGGGAGTGTGTATGGCAAGCTCCTGCGAGAGAGATTTGCGTTCCCAAATGTGAATCTCAGCCCTTGCAACCATTCAGCCGCTGTTCTTGTGGCTCTAGTGTGCATCAGCTTTGAGATCAAATGCTACAAATTAAAGGCAAACTCCAACATGAGGAACAAAACAGGGCTTGTGTCCTTTTTTGTACCAATCTTTGAGATATAAAGAAGGCCCCACAGTATTATTGTCTCAGCTTTGAGATCAAATGCTACAAATTAAAGGCAAACTCCAACATGAGGAACAAAACAGCTTGTGTCCTTTTTTGTACCAATCTTTGAGATATAAAGAAGGCCACAGTATTATTTTTTTTTTTTTTTTTTTTTAAATAGAACTGTGAGGATAAATCAAATTCCTATCTCTAGTACAAGAGCAGGGTGGGCCCGAGTCTTCTTTGGTGAATCCTATTGCTTAATCCCGTGGAGCTCCTCAGAAAAGAAAGAAAAGTAAAGAAGATATTCCAAGCTGCAAGAATTAGGCAGAAGAATAATGGTTTGAAATGAGGAAGTAGAGGGAAAATTTGTAGCTGCGTTGGCATGAAAGGACAGTAGAAAAACTATCTATGAACCCTTGAAAAAACAAAATCTCAAAATTCCAAGTATAATAAAGCTTTCTCTCCAAATGGTAGCCTAGATTCTTTAGAAAATATAATACATTGTAGGGCCTATGTGGAAAACTTGTTTTTTGCTTTTAAGGATTAGGTTTCACTGGTGCTTGATAACACCCTAAAAAAATCAGAGGGCTGAGTGTGGAATGAACGCTTAGATAAGAAGGCAGGTAATACTGGTGTAATGATTAACAATACAGATTCTGCTTCCTTGCTTCTGAAGGACTGAAATTAAGAAAAAAGATTATGTTAGCAAAACATCTGTAATTTTCATATTTATTCTCAGTTGTTGTTTAGAGACTGTCCAAATGGGGGAACAATGCTGACTGCTAGTAAGAAATTACTGTGCCTGGAAGTTCAGCAGGTTTTTACATCCTTATCCTTTAATAGTGAAATAAATTTAAAGCACAGGCTCTCACAAAATTCTAGGAAACTCATCTCAGACATAATGGCTGCATTACTGTTGCTATTGCCAAATATAATTACATTCACTGGTATACTGTGTAGCGTTATCTGTAATCGTTATGTAAAGTCATTTTTACATAATCTCTTTCCTGTGATGGTCCTGCTAATAGTTATAGGGCTTATAATAATCTGTCTCTGATCCCCCCCTTCTAAATTGATAGGGGGAGAGAAACTAAATGGGATTGATTTGGCTGGAGCAGGTCAAAGGTAGACTCATAACACATTAGCAACCTTCTCTTGATCTTTAAAAGCCGCTGCCTTTAAATAGACTGGAAGATTGGAAATCTCCAAGTCACATGCAGAGATAGCCAGGGAGGAAATTATTTGAGCAATGCTCAAACTCAATCCCAGTGTTCCTTCCTACAACTCTGCAAGATTTTTGCAAATAAGATGATGCTTACCTGCCTGTTCTTATGTGTATCTGCAGAACTTACTTCTCAGCCCCAAAAATGTTTCAGAGATGATGAGGAACCACAGGAAGATCTTGTCTTTTGAAGAAACCAGGGTGTTTGCAGTTATGCACACCAAAAGGCAGAGTAATCAAACTTGCAGCCTCAATGTTTCTTTCAGTATGCCTAAAATAATGAATTTTGCATACATACTTCTTAGGCTCAAATATAGCCCCAATATGAATTTAGGAAACAGAAAAAAGGGCTGTAGGGCTAGCTTACATTTCAGAAGAGTGCTAGTATCACAGCTTTACAAATGTGAACATGTTGCTGCCTTTGCCAGCCACCGCTCTTTATCCCACCTGCTCCTAACGCAAGAGTCTGAAAGTCATAGCTGAAATGCTTTACAGGTTCCTTTCTATTGCCTTTACTCATCATCCTCTCACAAATTCCTACTGGTCTGAAAATTTCCATGCGTTATTTCAATGCACATATGCTGCAGATAAAGGGAAGAACAGACAGATAAGCATCGTTGTACATGTAAAAATCCTGCAGATTTGAGGGAAAGCATGGGATCAAGAGAGAACATTGCTCAGATCTTTCTCCCTAGCAATTTTAAGCATTATATACACACATATTTGAATTCAGCACTTTTACTATCAAGCAGAGTGTGCACATGTGACAATAAACAGAAGGTTTCGTACTGGGTAAGTCACTATCTCAAAAATGTAGGTTTTAACTTTATGAGAAAGATGCACCCCTTTAATTTCAAGTGCTTGTTTCAAATTGGCGTGGTTAAAGTAACAATGCCACATTACAAATACTCTTATTTTCCTACTTAAATATGTGATTACAGATGGTGACAACATTTGAGTGGCTCAACAAATTATCTCGTTATGTGTGTTGTCATAAGTACTTGTACTCTCAGTCTCCCCACTAGCAAGTAATGCATCATATAAATGTTGTGGAGATGGACAGCTATAGCTAGCAGGTGTCTTGATAACTTGCTAAGCATGATCTATTCATGATTAGCTTTAAGTCTTGGTCAGGAAAAAAATCTTTTTTGACAAACCTAGTTCTGGTAGCCTATGGCACTACTGATCTACTGTCCATCTCCCCTCTTACTGCTCCTGCAGCAACATCAGCAGAGGGAAAGATGTACCTGCATCTTTCAGCTGGTTTACCGCTCAGTTTCTTACCTGCAATAACTGTGACTTCACACTACACTAGACTCTCAACTACAGCAACTGGAGCCCAAGTCACATCTTTCCTTCTGCTGACTTTATACTACTGAGGAGTGATAACAAACAGCTGTGTTTGCCAACACTTCCACATGACTACAGCTGCCTGCTCAGTGAACACCAGGCAAAACTCTCCGAGTGGCTTATCTCAGTTTAGAAACCCATTTAAGCTAAAGAAATAAACTACATAAATCTTAAAGAAAATAAAGAAAAGCCATTTTGCACCTGTTTTTAAGAAAACAAAACAAAGGACTGTAACTGAAAGCAACTATGGCTCAGCTCCACAAAGCTATTTAGATACCTAACAAGTACTGAAATAACCCAGTCTTCCTTTGGTCTAAAAAGTAATAGTCAATCCTGAAAATACAAGTTAGATGCCTAAGTAACTTTGAGAACTGTCTTTAAGTGATTGCTCTTGGTTCCCCTCCAACTTTCAAGGTCCCATTTTGAAAAAAAAAACAAACCCAAACTGGTTTGGAACAGTGGAAATCACTGCCCCTCTCAGCGAAGACCCGTGGTCTTCAGAGCAGGGCTGAACTGGGCTCTTGTTGAGGACTTTTCTCTACACATGGCATATACAACCAGAGCTAAAATAGGGCAGCTTCAAAGCAATAAATACCCAGTACATCCTCTGTTTTCATTTCCTTGAATGACATTCAGTCAAATGCAGTGTTGAGTGAATCACAAGCTAGACCTTTAGATAAATACTTGCAAAAATATATTAACTTTACCATTATTAGTAGCTAGATGTCACCTGATTTCAGTATAGTAAATATTTGCCACCTAATGGTTATGAGAAAGTTCTCTCATCCCTTTTGGAAAACAGGGCATCCTTAAATATACTAGCTGTGTAGTCATTCTTTATTTGTCCTTCTTCATGTAATGCTCTACTTTTTCTTTCAAAATAAAGTCTATTGATCCTGGGCTCCAGTGTTCCTCAAGATTAATTTCTAGATCCTCTGGCTGGTTAGCTAAGGGTATTTCTACTACATGTGGAACGATAAAGATCTCATTCCACTTGAGAACTAAGGAGAACTGGGACTTGGTCCCTGATGAAGCTTCTCCCATCTTTCCAGTTTTCTAGCTTGAGGCTGAGGGTTGCGATCATCAGTTCAATACCCAACTGCAACCTAACTGCAATTACGAATCCTTTGTGAGCATTCTATTTATTTTTCAGTTTTTATAGGATGAAACCCAGGTAGATGTACCTTCATTTCAGACAAGAAAGCAAGAAAAGGAACTGGTTTTGCAACTTGCAATTTTCCCATGTCTAAGTTAGCAAAATAGAAGGGTTACGTCTCATCTGCAGTAACTTAGCAAAAGATTTCAGAGGAGAAGAGTGAGAATCTTCTTGAGATTTTTTCATTAGTGGCAATGTATTTTGCATGGTGGGACAAAAGCAGAAAGCAGAGGAAAGGGCTGTAGAATAAGCCAGAGTGTTTAATGGCTACTTGTCAGGGCTACTTGTGGAAGGCTTGTTGAAACTTGTATTTCCCTCTGCTCCTTTATGCCATTTGGGCTTTACATGAAGACAGAGGCTATTTTTAAAAATGCTGATGTTGTGATTAAGAGCAAAGTGGTAACAAGGGGATAGACTGTATGTGTAATTTGATATGGAAGCTAGAAAGGATGTAAATTTAGAATTTTGTACATTATCTTGTTACTGATCTGAAGAAAAACTAGTTACTAGTATTTTTTTTTTGTCTCAAGTGATAGTTCATTAGCAGAACAGCATCTCTTCTTGCCTGCAAATGCTTTATCAGCCTATTATGTGGCCAAACCAGTCCTAGCAACAAAATTCAAGAAACAGTAACCATTAATTGGTGAAACCTTATCCTGTCATGTACTTACGACATACTCTTTTAATTAATACAAATTTCTTTAATAGTAAACTCAGAAATTTTCTTTCGTTTTTCTAGCAAAAAAGCACTCGCTTTACAAAGCACATACGCTTTGCATGTAGTCAGGTAGAAAAGGGGACATTTGTAGAAAAGGGGACATTGTTTCCTGAAGTGAAATCCTAGACTACAACAATTGATTCTTTCCATTCCTCTGACTAATGGAGCTTTGCCAGCTGCAGCTGGAATCCAGCAAAGCAGTCAATAGCAAATCATTCTTTCTGAGCTTCCTATTGTGAATGCAGTTTTTACTGGATTTAACTCTGAGGTCTTGGATACATTTACAGCAAAAGCTGTTTTAATGGAATGTGGAGCACTAGGAAGGTGTACAATACCTGAACAAAAGTTTTCAAGTGGATAGTAAGGGCATAGCATAATACTAGATTTAGCAGTGTATTTAGTGATAGTAATAATAAAATAAATCATAACTCTCATAGGCCAAAGTGATACTTTAAAATTTTACCAGTTCTTTAGTCACAAGAACCATAAAACGGAGCTGCTCACGTTTCTCTGAGTTCTGTCTCATACTGACCCTTCAGACACTGCAGCACAGCTCCAAACACTTCTATACAGTGTATGTCCTGCTAATTGTGGGACGTGGCTTTGATTGCTTAAGCTACGCTGTATACTCTAATTTTAATGGTTGATGAACGCTCATGCACTTACTAAGCAAGGGAGGCAGCCAATTCACGTTGACTTCGCAATGGGAGTCCAGAAATGTCAAGACTTCTCCTCTAGCCAGCGAGGCTCCTAGCAGTCTGGTCCGAATGAGCCCTTCTCGTTTCTTGGTACGTACAATCCTCACTTTGGCAAAACGGACCATGTATTCCTCCAGCTTCTCTTTTAAATGTTCTAGAAAGAAGGGCAAAAAAAGTGTCAGTGGTGCCAGGCCTGGAGGAGCCAACAGAAGGACAGGTTGACATACAACCTGCAAGCAGCTTATCTACTTCCATCTCTTGTCACTTCAAGTCTCCCAAAATCTGCCACAAATCCTCTCTGAGACAGTTCTGAAAGTGCAAATGTTCTCTGTTTTATCACACAGAGGAAGACACTAACACTTTGGACCTTTTACTGCAGTTGCTACTGGCAACCTGCCATCCATGATACAATCATGGCCAAAACAACTGCAGGATATTCATCCATCCTCTGGTTCCTGCAGCCCAGGGCCAGATAAACATTCTGGCATGCCATTTTATAAACAGTGTCCTTTCCAAGTGGGTTTCCTATATCAACTAATTATGAAGAACTACAAGTGGAAAGCAATTTTTATAAAGTAAGCATTAAACTAGCATGATTAGATTGTTTTTGTAATGGAAAGGGAAACAGGCATAAAGGAAGGTCTTAATAGTTGGATACTAGCGTGAAGCAAAGGGATGTCTGACTTCCTAATAAAATTAAGCTGCAAATGTAGAGCAGTTGATAGATCCTCTTATCTGCATAACCTGGCTATGTTTGTATCACAAAACAGCACCTTTGGGAACTTTTTTCCTTCTGACTAGAAACACACACTAAGAATCATAAAAAATCCACAACAACAAAAAACACCCTACAGTTTTGCCTCTTCCTAAATACATCTACAACAGAAATACTGATCTTTTGTCTTTGGTATAACACCTCAGCTTGTGAGACTCATTACTTTGGAAAAATCTGATAATTTTACTTGGCAGGGAAAGAGGGAGAGAAAAACTTAGTCTCCAATAATTAAAACTGGTGATAAGCCACATTTAGTGACACTAGGGGTTGCAAGATAAGTCTCACCGAAATGGGTTTGCCAGGTTATGATTGCTTCTTATATCAGCTACTAATTCTTTGGACTTGTGTTGTCAGTACAGGCCTCGATCCAGACCTTGCATCATTAGAGATTGCAAGAAGTTTGCTACGAACTACCCAAAAGGACTATCATTTAGCACTACCCTTCAGTGTATAAGGCTGACACAGAGATTAAAGGCAATAAGCAAACAAGTCACAGTGCAGAGAGTACAGAACCTTGTGTTAAAATAAAATCAAGCTCCACTGAAATAGAGCTTCCTGCACATGCTCCTTCTTGCCTCTGCTCCTTTCCTTCCCAGCTGACCAACACACAAGACTTTCCAAATCTACCTGCAGTTTATGAAGGAGTAGAAACATTAGTGTGTAGTTATATGTATTTAGTGGGAGAGTACTGCATGGGATGCTTCTCTGCACTGAGGAATCCTGATGTATGCTGTCTGCCGTGGTTTAACCTCAGTTGGCAACTGAGCACCACACAGCCGCTCGCTCACTCTCCCCT
>NW_008794543.1:4469807-4482431 GCF_000699145.1 Aptenodytes forsteri | reverse complement strand
CTGACTGATGCCCAGCCAGTCCCCGAGCAGCGGCCCCCCCGGCCAGCTTTCCCCAGTTTATGTACTGAGCATGACGTCACATGGTATGGAATGTCCCTTTGGCCAGTTTGGGTCAGCTGTCCTGGCTGTGCCCCCTCCCAGCTTCTTGGGCACCTCCAGCCTTCTCAGTCAGTAGAGCATGGGAAGCTGAAAAGTCCTTGACTAGTGTAAGCACTACTTAGCAACAACTACAACATCAGTGTGTTATCAACATTGTTCTTATTCTAAATCCAAACCACAGCACTGTACCAGCTACTAGGAAGAAAATTAACTCTATCCCAGCCGAAACCAGGACACTGCCACAGAAGAGGGAGCAGCCTGAGACCTGGGAACATCAGCCTGCATGGATTACAGAACAGACTAGGGGTTTTGGGAGGAAGAAACTGAATGCTTTGGAGACCTGCTGAGTCAGGAGAGTGGTTTGTGTTCATAGTACTACCCAGAAGAAGTATTAGATCAAGTGAGAAAGGACAAGTCTGAGACAAAAGAAAAAAAAAAAAAAAAAGACATTCAGATAAACATAAAATGTTTTTGTCTTCTACTCTGTGGTTGATTGTAGAATACACAGATTTAAATTCTGAATTACCATTAATCTATGGTTGGACTCGATGATCTTAAAGGTTTTTTCCAGCCTCAATGATTCCATGAAATAATAAGAAAAGAGGTATCCCTTTTTTCATCCCATTTTGCTACTTACGTTCTCAATAAAAACCAGCACAATCCCCCAACAGTCACAATGACAAGAGATGTACTATGTCTTTGAGTGATGATCTTTGTATGACCAACCATATTCACAGGACAAGGGCTGTGTGCCACTCTGACTCATTTTAGGTACCAGCTACAATTCAGTATCGTGACTGAACTGAGGTTAAATCAAGTCTTAGATCATTTTGTGCCCACGTGCAAGACTGTCTAAAGTGTATATTTATCGAACTGTTTTCCTGTTCTTATGAGCTCCATTGAGGCTATTCCCATAGCATAGGAATATAGAAGAAGGGAAATAGACCTTAAAAACAAAGACACAAAGACCTTGCAGGTACTATAAGAAAGTCTGTTAGGGCTATCAATCTGCATTTTTTTTCTACGTTGTAAATTGTATCATCTTATAGCCATGAAAAAAGAAACAGTTTCAAAGTGACAGGATATTACATATTTCCAAAGTAAATCAAACCTAATCTGTTAGGTACCATCATAGCTTCTGTTAGTCGTCAGACACTGGAAATTTCCTGTGGTTCTTTAAGGTCATCTAACCCTTTCCCCTCTGATCTCTTCCACCCACAAGTCTTAAGTTTGTTTGCACTGAATAGTGCATATGAACCCTGCACCAAGAGCAAGACCACATTGCTGCACGCTGTACAGACAACTAATAAGAAGATTCAGGTTACTCAGCCTGAACACAGCTCTCCAACTATGCGATCAAGCACTTAACACCTTGGCCATAGTGCAAATCCTCCATCTTCACCTGCCTACCCTCAGAGATGGGTTCACGGACGAGACTCCGGTTGATCAGAGGATCCTACTACGTAGCTCTGAATTTGGCTACGTATCAGATATAATTGCTTTACTATTCCCTGTGAGCTGGTTCTAGGCAGTTTCCCTCTTTGTACATGAAAGCAGCTATCAAGGAAGCACCTAAACTCTCTGATGGAGAGAAGCAGGAGCCTTACTTGGACAGCCTAAGTTGTTCATGGTGTTGGTAGGCTCTCTGTTGCCTGTATAGAAATTCAAGGCACATCTGAATTGGACCTTCACTAGTTAGGTGTCACAATGGCTAAGGTAAGGCCCTTGCAATAGACGGTTTGAATATGGCCGCCACTGATGTTTAAACGAACTAATACAAACGCACTCTTTTCATGCATTCTGATTGTTATCACTTGTCTTGGGCCAAATAAGTTCAGTGAAATTCAGTCTCAGACAGAGGACTTAATTTCATTCCTTCCACACCTTACAATGAGCAAATTCTGAAAGCTGAGCACCTATCTCTTCAGGAAAACACTTCAGGGAGAGATGATGTAAACTATCATATTACGATACATTCTTTTCTGTTCTTATATCAATTGCCAAATAACAAAAGAGCTGAATAATATAATTTGATTGTCATCAGTTGTATTGGCGCTTGAACTCCACGAAATCAATGGTAGTTCATACTTTCATTGCTTCAGGTTCCTTGCAAACTCAGGAAAAGAGGTAAAACACTTCAGGGAGAGATGATGTAAACTATCATATTACGATACATTCTTTTCTGTTCTTATATCAATTGCCAAATAACAAAAGAGCTGAATAATATAATTTGATTGTCATCAGTTGTATTGGCGCTTGAACTCCACGAAATCAATGGTAGTTCATACTTTCATTGCTTCAGGTTCCTTGCAAACTCAGGAAAAGAGGTTTCTCAAGTTTTAAATATTTTAATTTTTTTTTGGCCAGAATAATACCTGAAAATCTGTGGAACAAACAAGACTTCTCTATACCACCTTCCTCCCTCTCTCTCAGATAGTTCTTCACACATTTCAGACAGCATGTCATCTGATTTGTGAAGAACTGCATTAAAACATCCAGCACATCTTTTGATGCCAGAATCACATATCCCAAAATTGTTTTCATCTACTCAATTAGTCCCATGATTGAATGATTTTATTATTCTCTCCTTGTCGCTCAAAGAACAACTCGCAAAGAAAGTAGCAGTATACAAACAAAATTTGCACTTTGTCTTGTTCACACAGAATTCTAAATGCATCCTCATTTAGACATATCTAGATGTAATCAGGAAGAGAACAAAAGTAGTAAGTGTTAATATTTACAGAGCTTAGTCAGACAAGTGACATAAAAAGATCAGGTCTACATACAAATCGAAGTATATGGATTACTATAGATACATAAGGTATCTAGGTTTGTTAAAACAGCTACATGTTAGTAATATCCTAACAATAAGTCATGACATAGTCAAATAGATACCAGTAACAATACCTACTGTATCTTTAGTTTTGAGATTTGGCCAAGAAAACAGTTTGGGAATTTATTTGGGAAAAATTCTCAATAACTATAAAAACATCATGAAGTATTTAAGTTCAACGACCAACTCCAATATGGTTGTGAGAATGAAAATATCTTAAAGTGGAGGAAAAAAAATCCCTTTTGGATCCATAAGTAATGATTTTTTTAACTTAAATCAATATGAAAGTGCTCTCACGTTGTGTTTTCCCCTGCAATGTCTTGTGGCACTGTTTCAAATCTTACCAATCTCTAAAAGCATAAACAAACACAAAGTAACATCCAGAGACAGTAGAACAGTAGTAGTTTTAAAGAAAACTGTAGTATTTTCTACTATTTATATAAGTAGTAAAAACATATCTTTCATGTTGAACCACTCATTAAAGCCACTCCTGCATTACTCAATATACTGGTATTATTACATGTGAGACTCTTCACAGCAAAACAGCAATTCTGCAGGACCTGCGGTCAGCAGCTGGCTTTAAAGACTAGCTACTTAATAAAAGAGCCCATGTTTGAGCCAGGGGTCACGAAGACATAGATGCTCTGACAAAGACAGTACCTTGGAATCTCACAGCTCAAGCGTTGCTTAAAACAAACTAGACAAGACTTTAGAATTCCCTGTATGGGAATGATTTTGATTAACAAATGATCTAGACGTTTGTGATTATTAACTAATTTTGACTTTTTAACCTTGTCTTTTCCCAAAAATATCAAAATAAACTGCCCTTTTTCACAGAACTCCATAAATTTCCTTCACAGAAGAGAAAACCAAATGATATTTTATTTCCTATAGTACAACTGCATTTTCTCACAGTTCCCAATTATTGTGTTGCTAATATTATCTCGAGGAAGCATCTCACACGCAAAACCTATATATTACACATATATATTTAGAAGCAAGTAAACTCAAGTGCCCAAGTAAACATGCATCAATTGATGTCAGAGCAAATCTATAATTCTAAAGAAATTCTCTGAAAGAAATTATAACGCAGTGTGTAAAATAGAAAGCAACCTGTAATAAAAAGGCCTTTAAATGTCCAGGGGACAATGCATTCTGCCCATTTATTACCAAAGGAAACTGTTCAAGCAAGCTTGCCATGACATTAAAACAGGGAGGTAGGATGGTTTCATTTATATGCTGTAATATTACATAAATTTCACTTTCAGAGTTAGGCATGAGAGAGAAGACAGTATTTAAAGTCTACAGTGAGCTATAAATGGTGCGCTTTGGATATAAAGAAGCCAAAGCCCCTGTCACTAGATATGGGGAGTAAATGTCTAATTTGTAATTTAAAAGAAAATACATCATTCTTTTCTTCACAGTGTCGATCAAATGAAACCATGAATCATATGTTTGACACATGCCAGGCACCTGCCAGGGCAAGAGTTGGCACAGGCAGTGACAAACAAAGAATAATGCACAGGCAGGAGGTTTACAGGCTATCACTGCTATGACAAGCGATGACAAAGGTAAGCATTATGTCTCTTCTAGCGATAGTCTGTAAACAAATTCTCCATTGTAATTGCGTGGGCCTCCTCTGTCTTCATTTAAAGTCTGGAGAAGTTTTCCTAAAAGAATAGCAGAGACACAATTGCCTGGTCATAGTAATTAAAGGTCTGCTCAAGCAGAGTACCCAGTTACTTAACTTGGTGCCCAGAAAGAAATTGGAAATCAAGGTTCTGCCTTTGCCAGGAAAAAAAATCATAGTAGTAAAAAGCAGAACTGCAATTCTCTCCTGTTGGGATGTACACAGGGAATATTTCATTATCACACTGGTAGCCCGTGGCAACATGTGCTATGTGACAAGCAGTGTTCCTCCAAGGTTATTGAGAAGGTGTTGAAAGAGACTTAAAAGATGATGTGAAAGCTGGAGCTGGTCTTCAAGACTTGCTTGACTGCAGCACGGACCATGAAAGAGGAAGGAAAATACAAAGAAAATAAAGCCTTTTGTTAAGCATCTCTTCTGGACAGCCAGGCAGGTCCATCCCAAATCTGTGCCTGTAACATAGCTTACCCTCTGCACCTCTGTAGCACCTCCAATTTCTGCCCCCAAATACTGACAACCTCTGTTACAGTATCATTGACCTGTAAATTATCAAATAATTAAGAACAGCAACAGAGCCTGCTAAATGCCCTCATAAACAGTCTTAACTAAATCTGTCTCTTTTTAACTTTAATTGAGTGACAAGTATGTAATTTGAGCTGTTCTGCCATTCCCAACAGGAACCATATAAAAATAGTTCAAAGAAACCTTACAGTAGTAGAAAATGTATGCTGGCCTCTCCTATTACCTCAGCATAGGCATACGGGAGGAAGCAACGTGGCCATAGCAGTCTGTGATCTTAGGTCAGTAAAATAATCTGCAAGTGACTATTTCTGTTGGTGAAAATTAAAGCAGTCAAATGGCTGTTTTGACATGCAACAATAATGGGGCCAGCTCAAGAAGATTTTTCTCAGTCTTTTTTCTCTCCGGCCAGCAGCAGAGAGCTTTGTGCCCAATACGCACAGAAAAACCTGCAAGTACATTTATGCAACATCTACGGCTCTCATTGTCAAAAAGACCTCCATCACTTTATGTCCTTTTCTGCAATACGGGAGTATCTTCCCCGGTAAAATTAGCAGGGATACCCTCCATTCCTTTCCTGAGGCCTTGAGCATGCATTTTTCTTGGAATACCTCAGCTTAATCTTTTGATGACTAAAATGCTTCTGTCTAGTTTAAGTCTTAAGCTTAACAGAAAATACATAAAGGAAACTGAGTGGCCTATGATTATTCAGTTATTATTTGTTTTCTGCTGCAATTGACAAAATAGCCCTCTCCAGTGCATTATCATTATTTTTACGTTCACTGCCTATGTATATGCTACCGTAAAAGCAAATCAGTCTGAAGAGAGAATACAAGGTGAGCCCATGAATTTGGGTACATCATCTATCTTTCTTCCAGTTTCCCTCCAAGTTTCTTATTTGCAGAAGGTTGATTGGAAATGCTGGTTGGACACAGAAATGTTGCAAAGGCTGTACCAGGTCAGCTGCCACATTTTCTAGCCAAGTCAAAGACTCCAAGGACAGTTCTCCTGGTTACACCTCTGGGTAAGCTAATCCACTGCCGCACTACCCTTCTGGTGAATAACTTTTTCCTAAAGTCCAAACCGAATCTTCCAAGCTGCATCTTGGAGCTGTTGCCTCTTATGGTACCATCTACCAGTACCAGGCGGAATTTGGTTCTGCCATCTGTGCAATTCCCATTCAAGCTGCTGTGGGCAGCTATTAGACCACCACTTAGCTGCTGCTTTGCCAGACTAAACAAGCCCAGGTTCCTCAGCCTCTTCTCAAAGGTCATGTACTTTTGGCCCATGACAGTCTTGCTAGTCCTCTGCTAAACTGATTCCAGCTTTTGTCGTCCTTCTTAAACTGCAGAGCCCAAAACTGGATGCAGAATTACAGGTGTATGCAGCAACAACATCATAAAAAGCGTAATTTCATTTTATCTGCTCACTCTCATCCCAGCATAGCCCACTCCAGTTTGCCTTTCTGGTGATTAAAGGCCACCACTTTCTCCTATTCACCTGGTATCCGCTATGACCTTTGCAGGTCCTTCATGGCACACCAGCTAGACAGTTCACCTTTTTACTGGTACATGGGTTATTCACTTAGGCGCAAAATTTAGCACTCCTTGTTGAACTTCATAAGGTTTATTTTGGCCAATTCTAGAGCTTCTCTAGACTGACACTATACTATTTGATGTATGAACCACTTTCTCCATTTTAGTATCATCCACAGATTTGCTGAGGGTACAGTGTCTCATCATTCAGGTTATTGGTGAAGATATTTACTAACATTGCCCCCAGCACTTACCTAAGATATTCTGCCAAACAGACATCAAGCCATTGATTAACTACCCTTTGAGTCCATTGACCCAACCCATCTAACAGTCTTTTTGCGCAGCACATGCTTCCTCTGTCTACCAGCAAGAATGTTACAGGGACTAAAACTTCTTAAAGTCAAGGCAAGTTACATCCACCACCCTTCTCTTGACCACCATCATCATAAAAGGCAATCAGACTGTTCAAACATGATTTACAGTTGGCAAATATGTGATGACCATCCTATATTATTTTCTTGTCCTTCATGTATTTGCAGATGGCTAGGCACCACCCAACAATGTGTGCTCCATGATCCTTTCAGGCAGTGAGCTAAGGCTTGTTGGTCTGCAGTTACTGGATCCACTTCTTTCTCAAAGATGTGAGTAGCACCTTTTTCTAGTTGGTCATCCATTCTAGTTGACTGCCATTTCCAGTGGTTGCCCAGTGTCCTGGTTTTGGCTAGGATAGAGTTAATTTTTTTCCTAGTAGCTGGTACAGTGCTGTGCTTTGGATTTAGTGCTAAGTAGTGCTTACACCAGTCAAGGACTTTTCAGTTTCTCGTGCTCTGCCAGCAAGAAGCGGGGAGGGGGCACAGCCGGGACAGCTGACCCAAACTGGCCAAAGGGACATTCCATACCATGTGATGTCATGCTCAGGACATAAACTGGGGGAACGCTGGCCGGGGGGGGGCCGCTGCTCGGGGACCGGCTGGGCATCAGTCAGCGCATGGCGAGCAATTGCATTGTACATAATTTGCTTTGTATAGTATCATCATCATTATTATTTTCCCTTCCTTTTCTGTCCTATTAAACTGTCTTTATCTCAACCCATGAATCTTACTTTTTTTTTTTTTTCTTTTCCTTGATTTTCTCCCCCATCCCACTGAACGGGGGGAGCGAGTGAACGGCTGTGTGGTGTTTAGCTGCCTGCCGGGTTAAACCACGACACCCAGTCTTTTGGTTATATTCCATTGTGCCTTTACTTTTCAGCTAGAAGATTCTGATAGTATTCTCTCTTCAGATACCCAGATCCAATGTCTTTCACTCCTGATTTTACTCCTGACTGAGTAATCCTGGAGGAAGGATGGGAAGGTTTTCTGCCAGACAGACTTCAGCATCTGATCCATAGCCATGCCAGACTAAAGCAAGTTCCAGAAGCAGACAGGTACTGTGAAAACTGTTGGATATGGTAAGTCTAACATAGACCGATAAGTAAGAGCAAAATTTATAACTGCTTGGTATAACAGCAATTGGCTAACAGCAATCTCATTTGAGCACTAGATAACCCATTCTTTCCAAACAGTTTTGCACACCTAAGAATAAGATCACTTGAGAAAAGCTATGTAATTACTGCTGATCTGGAAGTAGCACTGTTTAGAGAGACATTTGTGCCAATCACTTGGAAACTTGTTCTCCTGGCTGTGATGTTTGGGTTAGTTGGCTCAGGGCAAGCTAAAATGCAGTCTCTTTTTCTGATATTAATAATGAGCCAAAGTCCTTGGGTGATATACTACAAGGCCGTGGAGAGTATCCTGAATGTGCAATAGTTCCGTTCATCACTTGCACATCAATGACTACAAACTTCCAGACAGCACCTTTATTTTGATGTTGAGCTTCAACTACAGCCTGTTAAAGTTGAAAGAACCTACAAACTCGACAGTAAATGCACATTCCTTTGCTACAGCCTCAAAAGGTCAGCGTTACCGAGACCAGGAGGCTGAACAGAGCAGATGAATACGTAGCTTAGTTTGATTTCATTCATGATAGACTTAAGATAAACTTCTCCGAACAAATCTGTTTTGTAGCGTATGGGCTTTCATATAGTCATGAAAGGAGTGGCTGGGACTGCAGAATCTCTGAGGCTAGCTAGGTTTGCTGAGACTTTCTCAGACTATAGCTCCAGTCAATAGAGACATGCAGAGATCCTGGTATCTCTTTGTTCCACTTCCCTGAGCCCATGTAATTGTGACTGTTATTACAGTGGTTCTGTTGCCAGCACAGAAGCACCTAGGACCTCTTTGTCAACAAGGTGAGTGTTCAGGTAATTGAATACACGCAGGGGGTTACTCAGCTATAAGGTGTGGTGACTCCTTATACAGATGCCACAGAAGCGTCATTAAACTCTTGAGGTACTTTTCCATTCCAGATTTTGTGAACAGGGAAAGGAGCAAAGCACTTAATTTTCAGGTTGCAGTAATTTAGCACAGTAAGTTAGACCACCCCATGAGCAGCTAGGGCTGCCTTGCTAGTTTGTTGGTAGTGCTGGCATGGCTCCGAATTTTCCCTTTTCATAAGGAAAGATTGAAAGATGGTTATTTGGTTTTATGGATTTATTTCAACTGCCAGTTGTATGAGGTAGTTGTTGATACCCTCACTGGTGTTGTAGTATGATAACTCATGTCTTTTCCACAGCCGAGAGCAGACTCCATTTGCTATGTCTGCATCAGTCTAGCTCTGGGAAAGGGGTCTCCAGCTGGGAGAAAGGTGGGACTACCTTCTACCCAAAGACTAAATGATCTAATCATTATTTATCATCTGAAAGCCTCCAAAGTAACAAAATTACCAAAATTCTATTTTACATGTCACAGTTAAACCCTTCCAGGAATTAATCAACCCTCAATGTATTTTATACCTTAAAACTGAGGCAAAAAGAACTTAAACACTTATTCCTTATTAATTGATCTTATATGCTTAATAAACAAAATTAAACAAATTTTAAAAAAACCCTTGTATCCACCTCTGCTTTTTGGCTTGTCTTTTGCAGCCATGACAATTAAATATATCCCCCCAAAAGTAAAAGATCTTTTTAACTAAAATATTTAAAATAAAGACAGTTACAATTTCTTTGTATTTTCTTTGTGTCTAATTTTAAAGCAATTGTCTTTTACTTATTAAGGCTATTCACATCCCCTTGGTGTCCATGTTCAGAGAAGGGTTTTGGAACTGCCTGAAGAAAGGCTATGACCCGCTTCTTCATATAGGTGCCCGTACCTATTTCTGACTATTTCCCCAATATTGTATTTCCTATGCAAAATCTTTGAAAAAAGGAGTGAGGAAATATGTTATTTTTATAGCTCCGTTCCTCTGGTTGTATCCAAATGGTTTGCCAGCTATAAAATGTGTAGGAATAATTTTGTTCACCAAAGGAATGACACATTATAAAATGCAACCCCCTTATGCTGGATGAGGAAGTTGGTTAAGAATATACAGCAAAGCAGTCTTAAATGGGAAATAAAAATTAATTAGCAGGAAATTATTTTTGCTGCAAGGTAAACATAATAATCACCTGAATTGGAATGTGATCAAGAAACTGAACCCAATTAATGATACAGCAGATTAAATGGGAGAGAGCTCTTAGTGCACAAACAGGAAAGGAAAGCTACATTCCTCTCTGCTTGTCCTCCTGGTAACTGTATGGGTTGAGAGCACTAAAAGTACAGTGCCTGACCCTAAGGGTGAAAAGAAACCATACAACTCATGTTGAATGGCACTTTTCAGAACATTTCACTCCCTGGAATAGCTTAATCGCTGCAGCAGTATGGCTCATGGAATAAAGTTCAACCAAACTGGGAAGAATTTGTTCCCTGTATCGCCTTGGTAGTCCTGAACCTCATGTGACCCACACAAGCATGCTCAGAGACACGCTGTCCACTCGGGTGATGAGAAGGAAGGCAGAAGAGGTTGCAACAGCATTTCTTATGGACAATTTTTTTACAACAAAGACTTTACTGCGCATGGATGCACTTGTTTTGGCACTTTCTTACACCACTAATTCAACAAATGTAACTGTGGCTACAGCTCAAACAAGAATCTGGGCAACTAGATTAGTTATCAGGGAAACTATGATAAGTATACGGGAAGATAACAAAGAAATGTACAGCTGCCTTTACAGATCATTCTCTGGACACAATTATGTAGTACAGACCTGTCAAAAGGGTGACCCTGCTGCATTAAAATTTGATTCTTTTTAACAGGTCTGTTTACCACACAGGTATTTATACAGTAACTCGTCCCCAAGGGAAGCACGTTGCGAGGTTTCTTCCAGGTTGCAAGGCCAATTAGAAGAATGTTATTTTGAAACGAATCCAGGAAAGCGTAACTTTCCTTGAGATCAGTGCATTGCTCACAAATGCCAACCTCTTGTTTTCAGTCACACTTTTGCATACTGACAATATTAATTGTTAAAAATTGTAAACGATGACCTGTCAAGCAAGACTTTTTTGGAACATATTTCTAACACTGCAAACAGTCTTGCTGATTTTGAGACCTGTCTTTACACTGACATTTTCTGTTTTGCCTGAAACACTTTGACATATTTTTAGTTCTTCCTGCAAAATACATCCCTGACTTTTACAGTAGGTGCTGTCTTCAGAGAACAGTTTTCTCTCATACTGCTCTTTTTAACCTCTCAAATGCCAAGGACAGATTATACTGGAGAACTGGTGAAACACTGCTGCGAGGATGACTCTGACCTTGTATTTGCAGAGGACAGTAACACTGATCCTTGGAAAGGGGGAAATAGAAGTCACACAAGTCATGTAATTACTTTTTAAGTGGCATCAGATTCTGATACAGCTCCCTGCACTGAACACTTTTATTTCCCAGAGTAATTCTACTGACATTATAACTTGTTGCAAACCTTAGGCTCTACTAACCTAAGGATATTGGAATACGGCCATCTCCTAACAGAATATTTGAATAACCTTCTGCCTAACTGAAGATGCTACATTTCTGTCGTTCTTGTCCATTCTATGTGCTAACCATCCCGGGTAAATCATCAGGTCCTAAACACAGTTTGCAATTAGTCCTTTTCCTCAAGAATTCAGTGGCTGCTCTTTCCTAGTGCATGGGTTTGTTCTTGTAAATAAGAGAAGACCTTGAAATATGCTTTGAAACTGAGATTTCAAGATACAAAAGAGAGTTTGGGCAATACCTTATTCTCCTTGAAGTCTGATATTATATCAAGAAGTTGCTCTTGTCTTCCAACTTTTGTATCAATATTTGTCTTTTTAAAAACGCCCTCTCTGACATAGGGATTGGAGTTCTGAGGCACCAAGTCTTTACTATGGAGTGACAAATTTACCTAAGCTCTATATACTGCAGCAGGAGAAAACATGAAGATACTCAATGAGGTTTCTCTAACCTACTGAAAGACGCCTTAAATTCCTAGTAGTGCAAATGCTAGAACTAAGTATGTAGCCATAAACTTTTAAATATTCTTTGTATCTCCCAAATTTTATTTCCTACAACACAGCACCTGACATTACTAGACTTACTTTCACGGCTGGATTGCAGGTCTTTATAAGCTTCAAGAAGCAAATATCCAGTTACTTCCCTTGACTGCTGCATTCCATCATCCAAAAATTTTATTTTCTTAGTTGTTATTTCAAGAGATTTCTCTTTTTCAACTTTGTCTAGAGTGGAAATACAACCCTTCTTCTGAAACTTTGACACTAAAGTCTCTGTCTTTACTAAGCTAGAAGTGTAGTTCGCAAAATTGTTTCACTCATTTACTTGCAAAAGTTAGCCATGTTCTTGGTATAACCTTTTCAGTCATTGCTATGTCAAGGAGTGCAGTGAAAGAAGATGGAGTTAATATTGCTGAAGAGGTTTTCAGAAAGCTGCAGTCCATGGGAATTCTCTGACAATGTACTGGCAAAGAAAAGCAATCTGTTTGAGCCATGTTTTTGAGATTAGGTCAGGCGTCTTTTTTTTTTTTTTTCCTTTCA
>NW_008794543.1:4442720-4469398 GCF_000699145.1 Aptenodytes forsteri | reverse complement strand
TTTTTTTTTTTTCCTTTCATTCTTTGCAACAAACAGTTTGCTTCCAAAATTAGGTGTATAGAAATCTTACAGTGAAAGTAGTAGACTGCTGTTTGTGTTACATACTTTGAAGCATGAGAATTAATTATCAAAAAGGAAACCATTCTCTGTTCATAGACTAATCTGCTATGACGATGTTCCTCTACATAACGAGGCAAACACTGATGCATAATTAGGCATCTCCTAACATCAGTATGAGCTATTAATCAAGCAATAACACCATGTTTTTTTCATGGATAGATGATTGGCTTTTCACTTTTTATTTAAAACAAGAAAAAGAACAAATAAATGAGCTGCTGCATAAATCAAGCTTCGGAAGAGGAGACATCAAATCCTTTCTTTTCTTTGTTATCTTTTTTCTCCCTTTGTTTTACACATTGAATCAACCTGTCTTTTCCTATCTCTCAGCTGTCACAACTGTTCTGCAGTATCACTGAAGCTCTTCACATCCTCTTTAGTCTGGCAGGTTCCCTCATTAAGGATGTGAATTTAAGAAACAGAAAGACACACTGAATATTAAATGAACAGCTAAGATCCAAAGTTTAAATAAATAAATAAATAAACATTGTATTGAATATTAACCAGCAGATCCAAGCTCCTAGCAGCTTTCATACGATGACAATGGGATTAAGCTCAGATTACGCCCATACATTTCTATACAGTTTATTCTGAACACTCCTCCACCACCTTCTGTCCCCCAAACTGCTGTCTGTCGTGCAATGTCAAAAGACAGAGGACGTGACACAGGATATAATCTAGTATTTTTTACTTTATACGTTAACAAAGTTTACGCTAACATGGTCATCTCTGGATACAAGGAATAAGGATGGCATAGACTGCTCTAAATCCCTTTGGAAAGCTGAGCCTTAGGCTCCTTCCATCTCCATACGGACAGCCATGCGGGTCCAGATCCAAACACAAGAATTTGTTACATCTGCCCTTTATTTGCATAAACACAGTCTCCTCCTAGTGATCTTTTCAAATCTTTCGCAAGTAAAGAATTAAGGGAGTAGCAGATATCAAGTGAAAAATATATCATTGCCATGAACATGTCTTATTGCTCTTGGAAAGTGTAAAGCTATTTCAAAACCAGACTGGTCATACCTGCTTTACAGCATTTTACTGATCCTTAAGGATGGACAAAATGCTGTACTTCTGAACACAATTCTCATACCTTTATTACTGTTAAAACTACAGATTATAGATTCAATAGAGGAAATAACCTTTGTATATCAGATTTCCTTAACATATCAAAAATAACTTTGTCCAAAACTGTATTTAAATCTATAATAGAAATGCCTGAATTTAAGAAATACATGAACAGAAAACCAAAAGATTATCTCATTTTCATTTTAAAGCACTTCATTTACTTAAAGTATTCAGCAGACTGTCAATATCTTGGCTGATCCAAGAAACCCCACTGGTCCTGAACAGAACTATATGCATCTTCCCCTCACCATCTTTTCCCTGAACCGGAAGTGTTGCGGTTCACACATAGGGCGTCACTTACACTTCCCCCCAATTTTGTGCTGGTGTGAGGTTTCCCACCTTTAGCAGAGAAAGTCTTTTAAAAAAAAGGTGTAATAAAAGGAGTGGGAAAGTTGTTGCCATTCGCTGCAAACATTTAATATTTTTAATCAATGTGCCACTCTAAGCTGAAAACCAGCCGTGTGAAGATCTACTGTAGTAAGCATGTAAGTGCAATGCAAAAAAAATCAAGGCAGAAAATATTCTCCCTGGGAAAACTTTTCATTGTGTGAGTCATGTTATCAAGAACTGTACTGTGTTACAGATAACCTCCTCCTCCTCAGAATCACATGGGCCCTTTCCAATAGTCAACTCACTAATCTCTGTGGCAGCTCCAGCAACGGGTTGCCTGGAAAAAACACAAGTATTTTTGCATTTTACCTGTAGTTTGACCTGTAGAGTTGGTATTTTTTCCGTGGAAATGTTGTAATCGCTTCTCTCCATTTTATTTATTTTTTTTTTTAATTTTTACTAACTTATTCCCCAAGGTTTGTTTTTTCCCTCTTCTTGTAACGGCATCGCTTAGGCCCAAGTAAGACAGGCAGACACCACACAGAATAGGTATAGGTAAAAGCAGGTACAATCAAACAGAGAAACAGTGCCAGCAGTGACCCAGATATCAGTTTTGTAACTCTTCTCATTTAGTGGATTTACTTTTAGAAATGAATAAAAAATTGCCAAAAAAATTAAATTTGATTCAATTTTCTGATTAACTAAGACATTCCTAGATTCACCTATCATCAGTTGGAGTGACAGATGCTTGTCAGGCTCTGGAAAGTAAACTGTGACAGCACTTATAGGTCAAGGAACATGTCTAGCTTAATTTCAAAGCTACCTGAGAGCAAGAGCTCTAAATTCTTTTCTAGAGTTATGTTTCTGTCTTCATATTCTCTTGGAAGCAGCTGAAAAGAAATAAGAGCAACAGAAAAATAACAGGGGAGTAAATAAAAGTTACAGTGGGCAAAGCTGAATATGGGAAAACTATAAAAAACAAAACAGTAGAGAGTACATAAGTAAAAGGTAAAATACAAGTAACTACAATATTCTGAAATGAATATGACTTCTATTCATACCAGGCTATCATTCTGCTGAAGAAAATGTTGGGCTTTTAGTTCTGCTGCAAAGGGCAGACTGCATCTTTGTAATACATCTCGTAATTCGGTTCACTTTGTGGCTTGGAATGAAAGGGAGAACACTTAAAACTCACAGACAAATAAACTACAAATGAACCTGATTTCCAAAAGAACAGCTGGAGATGTTCAGAAGAAGGAAATTAATGTGCTACCTGGTTTCTTTCACTGATAACACGCTTCACTCTGCCCAGAGGACATTCTCTCGAGGATAAGAGACTCCCTTAACAGGAAATTTCCCTCGGTACAAAGGTAATGTGCTCCATTTATTAAGATTACCAGCCAACTCTTTAAAGCAAGAACTTTACACAGTGTAAATTTCATTTTCAAGGGAATTAAGGATTGAAGTGCTCATTTATATTGTAGCTCTGCGGACCACTCAGTTTGGCATTGCCAAGTGCTAGCAATAGGCCTCAGTCTTTATAAAAAAAATTATACACATCAGGACATAGGACTTCTTATGCTGTGTCTTGAACTTACTGTATCTTGATTTGCTGTATCTGTAAGAATAGGTAAGAAACATAGACCATACCTGCAACTTGCTTAAAGATCTGATGATTATTGTCTAGCTTGCCCTAGCCGTAACACCACAATTACTGGTGGTAAATTGGCTGCTGCTTATCCTGTGTTTCTGAGCTTTAGTTACATTATTTGATTTTTTTTCCGTTGCATTTTGTTTAGCTTTGTGTAGTTGCGTCGTTGTCCCCCTAAAAGGAAATCACACCATCTACAGAGAAGGATTAAAAAACCTAAGTAACTAACCCTGGGAAGAAGAAACCTTCACCCTCAACTTTATACTCCTGCTGGCAAAGAACTCAACTCAATGGAGCAACGCATAGGGAGGGTGAGCATAACACCAGAGAAAATGGTAGATAATAGGATGCTGGCTTACAACTATTTTAATTGCATTATTAATCAGAACAAGGAATAATTAGATAATTTGCATAAGTGTAAATACAATTTAAATTGCACTAAATTACCTGATTGTGGTATTTTGATGAGGCAATTAAAACATTAGATTAACAATACATTCTAATTCTTGGATACAAAGGTGTGCTCTTCTGTTTTCCATGACTAAATTGTATATATAACAGTACACTTACATTATGCTTTTGGAAGGATCTCACTGAATGCGAGAAAATAAAAAATACTTCGGTTTCCTTTGAACATGTCTTAGTGACTTTTCATAATCTCTTGTTTCAATAACCCTACTGTGTGTTTTTCTTTAGCAACTACTCTAGCAAAACTCTGTAGAATACTTTGAAAGCAACTAAGTCAGCAAGGCAGTATTTCATCTATTCATCAATGTCAATATTGTTTTTACTTTTAAGACCCTTTACAGCCTCCGAACACCAGAGCTATCTGTTTCATCAGACAACGGTTTACCATGGGTCTTGGGGCTTGTTAGTGTAATGATTCAGTATCTGCCATAAGACTGAGGCAGCTTTACGCACACAAGCAATAGCTGTATACATCTAATGAGTTTATGAAAATGCACTTTGTTTTAAACCAAGATCTTCTGAGAAGGACTTTCATATAACACAGATAATTTGTGAACTACAAAGGGAAAACTTCAGCATATACAGAAGAACAGGAGGTAGAATTTATAATGCCATCTCCATATTTGATGGCTCAGACAGACACGAGCTTCACTAAACCTCAGCCAGGTACAATCTCTCCGAGGGCTGCTGTTCACCAGAGCCGCTAAGGTACTGTGGGACCCCAATTCAGTTCCTGTCTCATTTCATTTTCCCTGGGCCTCATTTCTGGGGAGCGTGAAGGGCTCAAGCATCACTACCAAGAGGAGCTTTAAGAACTGCTGGGGAGGCAGGGAAATCCCTGACTCCAATGAGCCAGTGTAGCCTAAGGACTGCAGAAGGTAGCACCAGGTCTTTAAGACATTGCCCCCACATAATAATCCAAAACACTCTACCTGTGTGTGTATACGCATGAGGATGGGAGGTGACAGCAGATGGGAAATTCACTCCCTGCGAAGCTCCTGTCTCACTTTGGTGGCTGGTTAGACAACAAAAGTGAACAAATTACCATCTCAGGTGGCTAAAGCTGAGAACAAATAATTCTACTCAAACTTAGGGCTATTTATTTTATGAAAAGTTTTCTGAACCAAAGTTACCTGCAGGAACTGATAATGGCAAATGTATGCATGAGAGGCCTTATTCTAAGTTGCATCCCTGGAGTCCCTGAATGTAAGCTATACCTTGGGATCCCCCCACTGGTGAACTAGGTAGCTTATCCAAAACTATTTGCCATGAATTTATCCACAGACACAGGGAAAAACCACACGTGCACCAAAAAGTCTTCACAAAAGTAACCTGGAAAATAGTATTGAAGAAGAAATAGATACGTTAAAAACAGTCAAACCCTTCAGGACACTAAAGACTTTGAAAAATAAATTATATTCACTGAGGAAATAATTCACTATTAATTAATAAGTTGGATGTTAATACAAGTAAGATTTGGCAAAACAATAGGAGTCAATTTAATACCATGACTGAGCTTTTCTCAGTATTTCTGCTACACTTCGGTGTTTTCACCAAATTAATTGTCAGGCTGCAGAAACTTTCATTTCTTTTTTTTCAGTGAAGCCTGGTTTGTTTGTTTGTCTAAAACTTCACCTATGTGTTAAACATATCTGTATAGAATAATTGTAACTTTGAATCTATTGTATGCTTCTGATTAATTTCATTTTATTTTGCCATAGGTTTCACATTTCTTCACAGTCTCTCTTCCTGGACAAAAATGGACGTATTGCAAAAAAATGGAGAGGGATTTTTAAAGTCAGTCAGTTATGTATTAATACATTTTCACACACTCTACATTATTGCCATTAGTGCTATGGTTACATGAGATTAAAGAACAAAATTAGACCGTGGGCACTGTTTTAGGGAAAAAGACATCACTTGTTATTTTTCATTATTAAAAGCTAAAGTTAATCCCCTTTTCATATTTCTGAGTGGAAAAGGTGATCGCCTAAGTAAAAATGGAGAATGGTTACTACCGGTAACTTTGTGAAACACTCTTACTTATTCTGCACTGGAATGACGTCATGTGTTTCATGTCGTGTAAGACTTGCAAAAGTGCCTAAACTAAAAAGACTCTGCAGGACCAATTTTTTTTTTTTTTTAAAAGAATTTATAATACTCCCACATGCACTTTTAAACACCCAGTAAGTTTTTATGAATGTTCTGAATTTTTCTGAAAACAAACCTAAGCTGAATATATGTGCGCTTAAAAAATGGTTACCTTGCACTAAATTTCTCCTGGAAACCTTCAGCTAATATAGCAAAGCAGAAATAGCTGTATATAGTCATCTGATCCACAGTATCATTTCTCTCAGATGTTTCTGTGATCAGTCATGAAAATCATATGTAAAGAACAACTTGTTTCTTTGTTTTCTTTTTGTTATACATCTCAGTTTGAAACAACACAGCATTTGACCCATCAGAAATACATGGATCCAGGCTTTGCTGATTTTTTTTTTTTCTAAATCACTGTAGTCTATATTTCCTCATTTTTCACGTCATCTAAATGACTTGCCTTCTACCTGGTTGCTGTGTTTTCCCCTTTAATTGCCATATTAACACCTGCTCTTGAATCTGAACTGTCCGCAGGACAACATAGAGTTGGAAAACTGTGCCTGCTGTTATCACAGATCAACACTTATGGGAAGCACGGAATGACACATCCTGTGGTAGCAATTAAATTACTGCCTTGCGGAACTGAAAATTTCTCCCCAAGTGTAATCTAGATCCTATAAATGTTCTTGCTGAAGCCAAACGGCAAAGACTGTTTTAAAAAAGACCTCACTGAAAGATTCACGTTCTTTTTACTTTGCATAATTCATCCCTGCAAGGATAACTTATGAATATACACTTTAGCAACAATTCCTCACATTAACAGCTTCAGACAGCTATGAATCGCACACACCAGGCAGGAAGATTTTTCTACATCATCTAAAATTTTCAGAGTTCGGCCACATGTTGCAGAGCATTAGGAAAAGAGATGCCATGTATTTAATCTCTGAAGATCACTTTGCTTCTTTACCTGAAGTGAGAGGAATTAATGGTAGTCAGCCAGGTGCTTTTAGAAAAGTTTCCTTGCTTACATTTATAAGTTCTTATTAAATGATATGGCTAAACCACTTGGTTTAATCCTTTCACAAGCCATCACCATGTCAGATAAGCTAATCGGTAAGTAATGGCCAGAATGCTAAAGGTCTTCAAGCATTGAGCGGTCCTTGATAACAATGAGAGATAAGTATTTAAATACTTTTAAAACTCTCATTAATAACGAAAAAGCTTAATAGGTAAAAATATTCTGACCTCACGTTCTGCTATTTTTCTTCAGCAAGTTCATTTGTAAAAGCTACCTGAAAAATGGAATTGGATATAATTAGTGAGCAATATTTATCACTGTACAAGGACTTAAAAGCAGTGCACAAGTACTTATTAATCCAAGAACTGTAACTCAGACAATGAGGAAAGTTGTGAGCAAAACCAGAATTTTGAGTATTGCTATTAATTTAACTGATTGGATTATTACATTACAAATTACCTATGCTTTACAATTACCTTCCTTTGTGAACAAAACATTTTGTTCATCGGTAGTTACTAAAAATCTCTTGTTCCTTCCACACGCCATCCGCTTTGCCATGGGTAGTGGCGCTGAGAGGGAAGCAGAGCATCGCAATGGGATGTGGAGACTGAAGTGCGAAGTACACACTGAAGAACAGCCACACAAACACATGTGCTAGAATATATGTTCACAATGCTGATGGGACTGGCAGACAGTAAGGCTTAGCTTATTTCAAGTGGCCTAAATGTCAGAAAAAATGAAAAAAACCCAAGCACCTTTACTAGTGTAGGTGACAACACTTGCACAAGAACATGGAGACCAGACAAACGCAGACTGACAGAATAGTAGATAACAAGTAGAAATAAAGCTTGCACACTGACAGCTTCAGGCAGATGAAGACAGGGAGGAAGTATCATTGTTACGCTCTCTAGCACGTAAAAGCCTTTTCTAGCAGAAAAGGCTTTGTAATTTTTCAAGTAGGTTTGCAAATGTAATCCAGTAATACTAATAATATGGAAGCAGTCCATCACTGGCAAAAAAATACAGAAAGAGACTTGATCCATGATCTTGACAAATCTCCTTGAAAAGTAGAATGTGAATCTGTACATCCTAAAGAAGGTCTTAGAAGATGCTCTTCATTAGAAGTGGTAATTACCACTCCATGACTCATGACATTCAGAATTTACCATCAGCTTCCAAGCTAACTGCATGTGTTATTGTGATTATTATCAGTCTGATTTACGCCGTGAAAAAGTTTCTCTGGAACCGTTTCCAAATTGTTAAGATACCAACCATTAAAGCATATTTGGTTGGCATTTATTCAGTGGTAAAAAGAGGGGGAAAGAGAGGTGGAAAAGCAACAGAAATATTTCCTTTTTCTCTAACTTGACATAACCAAGTTGTGGTGCCCAAAAACTATTCAGCAGGTTTTGAGACAAAGATGAACAAAATGGTACATAGCTACATTTCATATGCCACAGAAAGGATGTTTTTATAGCCTCTGATACTTACAGTGCAGGACTATACATTTTACCTCTGCTTTAACACATCCTACTGTTAAACTAAAATTAAATGTACACATTGAAGAAACTCTTTAGTCAGAAGTTAGTGTACTGTAAGCAAAGTTGTCTCAATATCTGCACAAATTAACAATTTGATCCAACAGCTTTAACTCTGACAAGATTCCTATTGATGTACCTAATGTAGTAAAAGGCAATTTAAGTAGCGAAATCACTTTTGGTCATTAGGCATTATCAGACTTGCAAAAAAAGTAAGCTCTTTTGGCCAATTTAGCCTTCATTAAGTAATTACCATGCTATATGAGCATTTGTAGCTCACTGATAGTCAGGTTGTTGAAAGTCAGATTGTGTGGAAGGTGCCTCCAGTTCTGGTCCCTCCTACCCTCTTCCCCATTTTGAGCCAGCCTTCTGCGGCCCCTATCTGGGTAGGTCCCTTTCCAGTGGAAACCAGAGCCCAGGGAGCGGTAGGTACACGCCCAGGTAGCGAAATCGGGATGAAGCCACTCATGCACTCATATCTCTGAGTCTAGGGATGCCTGGGACTCTGCAGTCTGCTTAGAGGTGAACTGACCCTGGCTGCCTGTGAAGGTTGAACCTAAGATCATGCCGACTCTAGAAAACAAAAAGAGTTTTAACTAATAAAAATTATCTCTGATAATATTTAATGTTTATATATAAATAATAATAGCCCATGAGGGATTCTAAATACCAATATGCATTTGCATTTTATATTTTTCATTCTGCTGGGAAAAACAAGCAAACAAATAAAGTAGCATTCCAGGTCTGAACTGGTCTAAGTTTAAAGAATTTAGAATCTGGATCCCTATTGCAGTTTAGACTCTAGAAAACAAAAAGAGTTTTAACTAATAAAAATTATCTCTGATAATTTTTAATGTTTATATATAAATAATAATAGCCCATGAGGGATTCTAAATACCAATATGCATTTGCATTTTATATTTTTCATTCTGCTGGGAAAAACAAGCAAACAAATAAAGTAGCATTCCAGGTCTGAACTGGTCTAAGTTTAAAGAATTTAGAATCTGGATCCCTATTTGGCAGTTTAGATTGGTTCCCCAAATTACCGATGTGCATTGAAGAAAACTTGTAAGTCTATTTAATGATGTGGGGCACAACCTTCATTATCATATTATGTCTTACGCATTAGAAAATCAGTTTCACAAAGAAGGGTCAGAATAAGAAAAAAAATGTGAAATAAGCATACATTTTGGCACTGATATAATGCATATAATAAAGGGATTTATAAATGTTAATAGAGGCATTAAAAATTGAATCATGATGCAGTTACTTAAGCACTGATATGGTAGGTACTTGTCCATGCTGTGAGCCCAAAGGCTGATTTATCTATAAATTTGATTGTGCAAAACTTTCTTTGCTACGTAAGGCTCTTTTTTTGTAGCTTATTCCAGCATAATAGTGCAACACCTACAGAGACTCACTCTTTTCTCCCCCCCCCCCCAATTCAGTTCCATGGAGAAATATTTCCCTTTCCACATCTGCAAAATTAGACTAGTTTGTGCACTGAACAAGTGGAGTTGATAACTTGAGTCACAATATGGGTCTGGAAACAGAAGATTTAGACCCGAGAGAAGAGAGATCTATGATGTTTGAACTGGATATACGAAAAGAAAATGATGATAATGATGAACATTCAGGATGATAATGATGATGATGATGATGGTAATGGTGTTTATCATGAACATAAATCCTTACACACTCAATAATAACAGTAAAAAATATTAACCACTTGAGGGAATTTTATATTTATCCTGGCAGCAATCCCTTTCGTTGTGAGTCAGATGCCAAAAACGTGTCCTTTGAAGTTTGAAAAATTTCTTAAGTATCTAGTATATATCATATGTGGCATATAGAAAATACGTGGCGGTGTGAACTAGAAGCTTTAGTAACACATTAACTTGGGATTCACAGAAAGTCTGGTGGTTTTCTCTTGCTAATTTAAACCTTTAAACTTCACCACATCACCATATTTGCACTCTGTACTGTAGATCTCCTCACATTAGTATCTACACGCTCATTTGTGTGCTAGAACGTTACAAATTATGTCCAACTACACCTAACAATGACTTACCAGGGATGAATAAAATGTTATTTTCTGAGAGAGACAGATTATATTACATATTTTCCATTAACACAATACTTGGAAAATGTGGTGTGATCTCACAGAAGACCAAACTAGGCTTATCTATTTTGAGACAACCATAAAAAGACTTAATGCTGCAGATACTTATGCTCAATCTTTGCTTTAAGAATCTGGATAGTCTCATTCAGGTAAATGGGACTTTACTGTTTAAAGTTAAAATGTTTTTTATAAGCTGGCAGAGTCAGTGCTAAGACTAAGAAAACAGGCAAAATCAAACTTCCAGTGTTAAGCTTTCAGAGATGTCCTTAAAATATTCTTACTCAAGTTAGCTGAAGAATTTCATAGTCTACTGCTCAGGCGAGTGATTAGAGAACAGGGTGATAGGCACTTGAGTCAGATATTGACTGAGCATCATGAGAAATCAATTCTGAGAAGCTCTTTCAGTATGTCATACAAGAATTGGTAATTTAAAATATGTAGCATACACACAATGTCAGGAACTATTAATGCTACTCCAAAAGAGCAGAGATCCAGTTTAATTTCTAATATATGAGGAGAGGAGCCGAGAACAAGTTTCACCAAGTTCCTCCTACCCATTATTTTATGCTAAGGCAGAAGTCTGAAGATACGAGACACAAAAGACACAAGATAAAACCCAGAAGGGAGAAAGAGGAAGAAAACGGTTAAAGCTGTTGTTGATGGTAGTCTCCTATCTTTCCATTCTCCTCATGTAAATTCTTTTAAACAGTACACAGGTAATTTAGTTACCTAATGCCACTCATGGCAAGAGACTCCCTGATGCTTTAGGAAAATTATGATCGCATGAGAATTACTAATATCAGAGTTATGGAGCTGCGACAGTCTGAGAGTACAGGGGAAACAAGGGTTTGCAGTACAGATCAAATATTTCATTAAAGTAGATGATATAATGAATATATCTTTTTTTCAATTAGATCATCAGGTCTAATAGAAGACGTTACATAAGTAAAATAAATGTTAATAAAAAGTAATCTCACTTTAAGGAAGTGAGTTTGATGAATTCAGATTAGCAGTCTGTAATTTGAAGCGATACATGTCCAAGGCATTTAGCAACACATACTTGCAGAAAAAATACAGAAGTTTCAAAGCATTCAGAACACTGTATTTTTAATTTCACAGGTAACATAGTCCTGAAAATGACCTGTAGAAGATAATTCATGATTCTTGTATTAAAACAATGTAATACTTTCCTTACACTTTGAAAAAATAGAAAAATAATGAAGAGAAATTCAATGCTTGTTGAATCACAATAGCTCAAACATTTATAGATGTAAAAAAGCTTTGCATGAATATTGCTGTGAAATAATTTAAACAGTGCAGAAAAAATTCAAGGAGTGAATATAGACCTATTAGATGAAATGATCTTTTGCTACCAATCTTAGCAATGAACGTTCTACCCTTATATATAACAGAATAGAAATAAATGGAAACATAAATATATAGTAAGAAGAAAAACAGTCTTTGAACAGATGGGCTGGTGATCCAGGTTTATGAATAATCTGCTATAGACATTGGGGTAGTATTATTTTACAGACAAAATAAATACAATACAAATTTGTTTCAAGGATGGTCAAGGAATTTTTCAGCCATTTAAAGATTTCTATCAGGTTGAGCAGTGTTTTTCCTGTATTACTTGTGTCAGTGTCCTTTGATTAAGGAAGAGTGAGATGAAATGACTGACTGGCATATTCCCATCACCTTAAGATGAGGCTTACACTATTCCTTGATAGGAGCGTAAGCAATACAATCACTACTGGATACTGCCAGCTCCCAGAAGGGAACTATCCTCTTGTACTTACACAAACAATGATGTCCCTTCTTCCACACCTTTGAAGCAGCACATCTTAGCTTTCCCTGTACTTGCCATTATAACAGCATTTTCACAGTTACTCCACCTCCCAACTAATTGGAAATAAAAGAAATTCAACATCTTGCTACACAAAACATCTCTGACGTGAATGTTTACACACTTATTATAAGCTACTGAAATCACTACTTAAATCCAGTCCTCACAGCTTATTTCAAAGTAACAAGACAAAATACTAGGAAATAGCATAATTATAAAAAAAAAAAAAAAAGATACAAGTTTGCCTCAAAGCTTATAGTAATTGGATCTTATCAGATGTACTTAAAATGCAAATACATTTGAAAACCAAATAAGAAGGTGGCTTTTGGGATTCACTTTGAATGCTTAAAATTTATCCGTGTGTGAAACTGTAAGTTTTAATCCTCCAGAAATGGACCTCTCAATGAAAACATGAAGTTTCAACAATTTAGCCCAAGGACCATAATGCTTCACAATTAAAGATTTTTCTATAAAACTGCGATATCATGAAAATTCAATCACAACTGAATTCTTGAGAAGGCAGGAAGCCCTGGAATTACGCTGATAATGCCTTTTCTACAAAAAATAAGTGTTTTTCCTTTGCTTCAGTAGCAAGTTTCTCTATAATAATTATTTTGACTGACCTTTAGCAAAACCTAAACATTTCAAATCTTTTACTCCAGGCACTAACAATCTGGGCTCCCCAGAAATGCTGAAGGAACTCAGCACCTTTGAAATGTTTTGCCTTTTGCTGAAAGACAGGTAAAATTAAAGGTCAATACTACCTATACTTTGCTGTCATAATTAACGCAGGGTGCCTTGGAAGACAATAATCTAAAGTTTGTTTGGTTTCCTGTTGAATTTTTGTACTATGAATAATTATTTAAAGATTATTAGCAATAACATGGAAAATAACTAATGCTTAAAATAATATCACAAATAATAACAATTCAAAAGTGAATTGTTTAAAAACCCCCAAAACTTACATTCACATTTCTAGTGTACTTCAACACAAGCGTTATTAGTCAACAGCATTCAGAAAAAGTGAACGCTCCTCTCAAAATACTGACTGCTCATTAGAAGTATATATTATTAGAATACTTGGGGGTTAGATTATCATGCTTTCTGACGGTCATAATTCTGCTATTAAGAGTAGCAATTCCACTCTTTGCCAGCCACACTAGTAAGTGGAATAAATTATTATTACCGAGAGTGAAACAACTTGAAAACATCTTACACTAAACTACTTTGGGATGAGTAACAATAGCAAATCATTTATACATTTAGTAAACAAAGTCAGAAGAACTGCAAATACTGAAAATGACCTCCAGGTTAGTCATTTCTAATGGAAAAACTCACAAATACCACTTTTTTAGTGGTATTTCAAGTAACATGTTAATTCAACATATTTTTTTATACAGAATTCATAGCAGCCACTACAAGCGTTTCACAATGCTATTTAAGTGTGGGAAATTGTCTGAAACTCTCAAATCTCAGGTGAAGTCACCTCACCAAAGTCAACAGCAAACCTCCTACACACCAAGACAAAGATTTCTATCTCCTTATTTACAGTTCAGGTCTCTTACATGAACACACCCTGCACTAATTCTTACGGGTCGAGGGGGTATAGGCTCTATGGTGCCCATGGCCGTCCCACTAGGTACAGGAGTCTGGATTACAGTTCAGAGATTGATTTTGCCTCTTAAGGCCAAGGCTGCAGAAAAATACACACACAAGCTCATATGCAACATGGGATAGTAGCATTCCAAGAAAGGTTATGCTTATTACGTATGCAATTGTTTTTTTTTTCTATGGAAATTAGTACTGGCAGCTCTACTTTGTTACTGAAGCACTGTGCTGGGCTCTTCTCACTGAAAGTGCTGCTGAGATCCAGCAGTACATTTCTGAGTTTCTCACTGGGCCCAGGTTAACAAACCTGTCCCATCATACAAACAAAGAAGTAGAAGAATCCACTGGCCTAAAGCTACAAACTCATGTGCCTGCTCTGTACGTAGCGTGAGGGACCCAAGGACAAATCAAGGTGTTCTCACTGTACATGAGATGTTCTCATGCTACAGAAAGCTAAGCATGTGCATACGCACTTGCTACATCACGCTCAGCATTCCTCTCTTGCCAGCACTCACACCAATTAGACAGTCTCTTGCCTAGCCTAACAAAATACCAGTAAAAGTTTTTAAAACCATACTGGGGGTTCTCTACAGGAAAGAAAAAAATCATTCCATATATATAAAATTTAAAATCATTTTGCGCTCAAACAAAATAATATTTGCCGCTTACTTTGGGTTCTTAATGAATGAATAAATAAATACCATTTCAAGCCAAGTGGCTTTTCCATTTGCTGATTTACTGCAGATTCAAAACCTAAACACGGTGTCTTGTCAAAATTGAACAGCAACATTAATCATGATTTATAAATATGCAGAATATGAATACCTGACTAAAAATTACAGTTTTTTTACACAATCTATTTGCAGTATTTTTGTTACTCAGCAACAAAATGAACAAAATTCTTCTATTATCCAAAACACTTGCATTATTGCCAGGGTCGCCTTAATACAACTTTATTATCTCAATTGCTTCACTTGCTGAGCATGTGGAGCAGCAGATTAGGGATAATTAGACAAGAAATGAATGAAACTCCAGTGCAGTCAGATCCTGAAAGACAAATGAAGTATTGATCTTGATGATTCTACTAGCAGCCATTTAATATGCATAGCTACTAAACATTTGAATTGATATGACTTCACTCTCAATATGTTGTTAAATATATTCTGGGTTCTGGCTGAGCAAACGATGTTCAGCCTTTATGACATGGCATACCATTCGTGGTTATTAAACACAATTAAGCAATGCAGAAAAAGTGTGAAGGTTGAAGGAAAGCTCACCAGAGCAGCTTTAAATTTGTCCTGGTTTCTGAGGTAGGATGGAAGGGAGAAAATGAGGTAAGGTGCCTTTCCAACATGTACACGCATCTGCAGGATGTAGCATTTCTCAAGATGTTTTGTAGCATAAATCATGTATACGTTACAATATTGGGGAACAAAGTAGGGTGCAAGCTAGGGAAAATCTGAGACATCCCTATCAGAGCATTGTATAACATGATTAATGATTTAGGCACCAACAACTGTACAGAAAATAGTGTTTTGACAAAGGCTAAAATTGACTTTCAAAAATGTTTTTATATAAGATGAAATTTTGCCTTTGGTTGTATCATTACAAATACAGGCAACAGAAACTAGTGGAGTTAACCTGGATTTATGTTTGTGTAACTCAGTCTTGCATTTTGTTCTTAAACTGCAGAGGAACTGCTTCTCAGGATTAAAAACTGGTGCACAGTTTAAGCAGCTTAAGAAACGTTTCACAGCACATTACTCAACGGAGAGGTACAGAGGAGAAAGGGAAGACTACTATGCATAATTGAGAGTACAGACATTATTTTTATCAAAAAAATCACATGAACTCAAATATACCCAAGATATTAAGGCTAATGCCCATAACTTTATGACTGTTTAATAAAACAGATCAGATTTTCATACACCGTACTCTAACATAAATCTAGATCGACCACACTGCCCGCAAGTCCTGCGGTCAAATAACTTCTTTGGATTCAAGCCAGAAGATACAGCAGTATAAATGAGATCACAACCCATTCTCCCGAGTGGTCAAGACCTCATTGCTCATCCAAAAGACTCAAGGGCAAAGACAAGAAAAATAACATACTGAGAATCAATAGCAGTGCGCCCAGTGCATCCTCATTCTTGTGGATAGACTTCAAGACCTGTTACTGGAAGTTAACCTGAAAGCCTAAAAATACAATGGTTTTTTAAGCTGAGGATCACTCATAAGGTTTATGTGTTTACATGGGAGATTTTGTGTACGTTTGCTCATGCCACTCTGCAAACAGACCTGACACTATCCAGCTCCAAAACAGGTACAATTTCTGCACAACTGAATCGTGCTTGTTCAGACTTAACACTATGACCACAATTGCTGTACGGCTTTTGGCTCACACTGGATGGTATCTGGCCTGCCTGAAACACAAGTGTCTTAAGCATACACCTCAGACCACTGCAGAGTTCAGGAACATCAGAAGTACTCAGTACTTTAAACATTTTAATGAGCTTATGCAATTCTATATGAGGTTGGGTCTCAACTGCTTAACTGCCAAAAGAGGAGATGTCAGCATACTGCATTACTGGCACACTGTGGTCTCTCATCAGGCACTATACCTTTCAACACAAGAAGTTGCTCAGTGCATGTCACAAGTGGGATTTTGGTCCATGACAGAGTAGTAAACTCAAGGCAGCAGAGGCCCTAGGGAAACTTTCTGATACCCCATCACTATGGGTATACTTCAGATTTACTGTAAGTTCTGCAACAGATTTATCAATGATGTCAAGGAGAGAATACGTGCTCCTCCTGTCACCAGCATCCTTAGAAGTAGCAAACTGAAAGCACTGCTAGGGTTTGGGAGCGCAGGGGTTAGCCACGGCTGGAGTGATTCTGATTCTGACAAGAACAAAATCAGGAAAAGAAGCAGAAAAAAGATGCGAAGCAAGGATTTGATAGGTTAGGGAATGAAGGAGTTGCAGGGCAGAAAGCTGAGGACAAGATCCTTTTATACAGAGTGATGGGATATATGCCACAGATCAGTTGTTTGCGTTTATCTGAAGAAGGTGCTTAAAATGGTGGGGTTCTTTGTATGTTAGTTTGGATTGGGCTTTTTAGAACTAAGGCAGCGACAGGTAAGATTGAACTCAGTCGCTAAAACACACCTCGTGCATGCGAGTCCTGCAGTGGAGAGCCAGAGCCAGCATTATGCCGGCTGATGTTCATTTCCAGTGGTGAGAGGGCAGGTGAGACAAGCCGTGGCAGGCACTTCAGATGCAGCAGTGTCATCTGCTGGGGGTTCCTCTGGCGACTCCCTGATACCATCAGTGGTGTGAGAATAAGGAGTTGGCGTGGTGGGAGGAGCAGTCTGACAGCAGCTTATACCCTGTAATATTTTTTGCTGGCTAGGGAAAGAACAAGCAGATTTTATTAATTTTTTGTAAAATGATTTGATATTTTTTAATAAGGCTAACTTCACTGGCACAGCTCATCATAATTTGGCCTGAAACCACCAGCGGGAGTTAAGACAGGGACCTTCTAAACTTTCCTGTGTTGACATAGCAAAAATACTAGCCAGGGGACTTAACATAATTTTGAGTTACAGTAGGGAAACCACCGTTATCTCGCTGGGAAGACAGGAAACACCAAACCCTCCTTGTGATGCTTCCCATGGGAGATGCCCAACACAGCAGTGCAGGTAAGGCTACAGCTTCCAAACTAGGGGAGCTCAGTTATGAACAGAAACACAGACCCACCAAAAATTCAGCTGCTGATAATTAGCTGATACTTGAGTTGTGAACCTGAGCCAAGAAGGAGGGCTTCAAAAAGGAAACAAAACTTCAAAGAGTTCAGCTGCCCTCTGGGTGGTGGAAAAGATCTGGGGTTCAGTGCTCCTGACTTCACGCACAGCAGTGAGATGATCTTCGTTAGCACTAACATCAAGCTTCAGACTATCACCTTGCATAGCATGAAGTTTCCTTCCCATAAATAAAAATACAAATATAAACTGTTGGAGACCATAGACAACAACGTTTTGGCTATAAACTAACGTTGTATCTAATGCTTTAGTCCAATAAATCTAATTCAGTTAGCTTTCAAAGCTGTAAACCACGCTTGGCTGTAAGTTATATTTATATAGTGTTCAAGAAATTCACCAGACTCATGCCAAGAGGCCTTTCAAAGGAAGAAATATTGGCTTATATCCATTTTGATGATGTGAGAGTAGTGTTTTTGAAAAATATTGCAAGTGTTTTAATGCATTGCTTTTATGATAGCGATTTGAATTTTAGAATGATTTAACAGCATAGAAATCATTCTTAAAAAGTACTTATTGAAGAAAAAATTAATTTTGATAGCATGAGCCAAAATTTTGTTTGAAAATGATAGACTGCGTGGTAGGATTAGAAAGTTATAGCCATTGCTGTCGATTAAAGAATACTGAATATACGGATGCTTCTCAAATATTCCTGTGAACAACATACGCATAGTTAATCGAAGGAACTACTACCATTTTTAGACAACCGACATATAGAAAATCTTCAGTCTCGACCTATAGCAATAAATATTAAGAAGACACCCACAACAACCCCTATGAAAAGTACATGTTTCTCTGTCTAGGACTGCAGTCCTTGGAATCCACCTAAGCTTTGCAGCAGCTAAGTAGCCAGTAATCCATTTTTCAAGGCCCCCAGCATTGTGCGTATGTGTGTGCACGTGTGTGAGCCTGTACATGCCTATATCCAGCTATATGGAAATGTCCACTTTACCTAATACAGGGTAGCTATTTCACACCCTGCTGCCAATATTGCATAAAATATCCATTGAATAAAATATGTAAACAGTCTGTGGAATAAAAACTTCCACTTCCATAGGGAAACTATGCTACATAATGATAACTCACAAACTTTCCCTTCCTCTGGCAAGTATATATGGCATCATTTTTATTCCCACATTTACCATACTTTAAAAGAACGGTCTCAGCCTTTCCTATTATTTGCAAGAAAGTACATAACTCCAGGGAGACAGGTCAGAGGAGTTCTTGCCAAAGGCATGCAATCAGGGACTTGTAGCCTGCCCAAGATAATGAAGGGATGTTACACAAGTCCCTCAAATCAAAGTTTCCTACCAGAAGCAATAGGCAGTGTGCTGGTTCTTTTGAATGCCGCTTAGCAGCAGCAGTCCCTAACTGTGCAAACATGCATATGCATAAACATTACAGTCATTAAATGCCTCAATCGGGACAGAGGAAGCACTCTCCAAGCATCTAAAAGGGATACTGACAGAGTCATTGTGTCTCCATCTCTCTTCTAGGCCTCTACCCTCAGGACGGATAATTCATAGCACCGTATAGCACCTTTAAAAAGTATCACACTTGCCCCCGATGAGGTCATATCCTACAACTAGGAGTACCTTATATTTTCATTCTTGTTGATACTCCCAAAAATATAGTATTTATTAATGCATTTTGCAGATAGGAGCCAAAGTATCTCTACTAACTTATTCATTGGGCTGGCTTTGTTTCGAGAAACAATTATGCTGGCTGGGATACAACACTGTTCAATCATTCATAGCTGCTTTGGCTTTTCAAGGCCAGCAGAAGTGAATAGATGAACTCATCAGCTATGTGACCACACACAAGAAAGCACTCTTACAGTTCTGTTCTAGATTACAATGACATTTTTTCGAAATTATCTTACATGGCACTGATTAGACTACATTGTCACAAGAAATAACAGTGCAATATAGAAAACTCTAGTTATTCTAGCAACCTCATTTGCTCTCATTGCTCCGTTAAGTCCATGCTCCACACCAGTAATTGAAAGTTTGTAATGGTGTTTTCAACACTTTGAGTTGTAAACGAATTAATAGTTAACTTGGACAATGTTTCTGGTAGCCTCTTCCCCCTGTTTTACTGCTTGCTATTTAGCTGCTCTCTAAAATCCTGACTTTTCTGTAACAATAAGCTCCATGCTTTTATCAAAACTTTGCAATGCAAAAGGAAGACTGTAGAGGCTACTGAGCGGCAGCAGCTCAGGATCTCAGCATAAAGACAACAGCAAGTACTGAGTCAGCTCAGGGTTTATATAAAGTTTTATTTTGCTTGCCATTCACTTTGACTCATCCTTTTAATCTGTAATAGACCGCCCTGCAAACAAGAAAGTACTTCGTGCCACTGACACAAGACCAGCAATATAGAACAAAAAGAAATAACAAAACGATAGACAGTTAGATAGTACTGTCGAACACATCTTCTGGACATCATTCTGTTAAAATAGTCTTGCTGATTCTTATTTTCCCCTGCACAACATACAGACACAAAACCAGCTTGAAGTTCCCATGAAAGGAACCAGCTATGCAAATTCCTACAAAACCCAATAGCACAGACATCGTGACATGAACCCTATGAAGTATATGCAAAAAAATCCAAATCCAGGAGTAAGTACCTGCTTTGGCTTACAACTCTTACCTGGAATCTTTAAACAAATTTTACTGAAGTTCATTAATGGATTGATGAGACTCATACAAAGATGATAAACACGTGAAACGTGATAACTTTGAAGTCTAAGTTTTCAATTTTATACTCTCCCTGTAAACGCAAAAACTCAGACCCTTAGGGTCTGAAAGACTACAATGAAAAAATAATCTATGATAAAGTTTCTCACAACTCCAAGAAGAATAAATCCCTCTTTTCAGACTACAACACAGTGCTACTAAAACTGAGTAATAAGCAGATATTCAAGTTCAGCTAGAGAGATTTGAAGTCCCTAACTCAAAAGTCCCTTTGGTAGAATATAAACATCTGCTTGTTCTGCCTGTAATAACCTGAGAATTTTAGGGTCAAGGACACTGATGAGTTAGGTAATGGCACAATACAATGTAGAAATGCTAATTATTTCATCTCAGAAGTGAGACAGCAACAGCAGCCAATGGCAAGGAATATCTTAAATTGCATCTTGGCCATTAACCACATCTCGTGGGTGAAACTGATGCCCAAGTGTGCGAGTGCTCCTCCTCCACTGTGTCATCAAGTCAGACAGATTAATTCACACCGCATGGGTGAAGACTTCGTACTGACTTCACAGTCAAGAGGAATGAGAGAGGCACCGGTTACAGTTGGTTCACAGGTACAAGAGCACCTTAAAGTGCTGTTCCTTACACACCGTTTCGGCCAAGTTTATGCTGGTTTTACCCACAATTCATCCACGTGCCAATCACAGGAGAGATCAAAGGTAGGAAAGTGTTTGAAACTGTCCGCTGTCCTCCAAAGAGTTTTGAGACCTATTCCCAAGGCCACCATTGTCTGGGAATGGGGTCTTATCCACTGTGGGCACCTGAGTGACTTAGGGAACATTATCATAGACTTAACTTTCTTCCAAAGTACTTGACATCCATCTAAAGATTTTAATAACCTAAATACATACATAAGCTAGAAAAACTGATCATTTACTCTTCAATTTTATTCCAATATATTAGTATACATCAGGCTCAGGTTGCAATACTTGATTGCCCAAGAAACCAAAAATACTTTAAATTCAATGGATTTCTGTAGAAGTTTCATATGCTGTTAAGTTTTATATTATGAAAAGTTTTACATTACGAAAACAATTTTCTTCCCTTTCAAAAAGTGATGACCCTTATCATAGTGTTGTTAACATCACCTGCAAAAAGAGATATGCTGACATTAAGATTTAGATACAGAGGACCTTCCACTGTGATACGGTTGAAGGCTGAACTTGACATGTTACGAGATATTTGGCTATATATAGCTGTATTAGAAATGTCTTGCTGCAATAGGTGTACCACCTTTAGCATGAGTGACAGTCGATTATCTTTTAATTAAATATGCCCTACACATAATTATTTGCATACGAATGTTTTTATAAACTCTAGAATGACATATCATTCCATATTTGCAGAGTACATTGTTGGCAGACCTAATTATGACAGAGATCAATTCAGTGTGTAATAGGATATGTATTTTTTACTTTTCTCTTTTTATGTCTGTGCAGGTTTCACTTCGTTTTCGTTCTCTCTTTAGTCCTTGAATTTGCATTTCGCATTGTATTTTTTATTTCAGCTTTTTTTACAGCATACATTTCACCTATAGCAAAACTGATACCCTCCTCCTTAAATAATTCTGGTCATGTGGAAGAAGGCATCTCATGTTCCTGCTCCATTCAGTTCTGACACTGAGTAAACAGACAGCTTTTTAAGTTGACCGATTTTTAATCTCATTTCAAAAGATATACTCTTCATAAAGAAAAATCTGTTACTAAAGTCAAGAGTAAAACAAACAATATCATAGTAACTGAAGATAGAAAGCACCAAAAAGCTCCCAGAGCCATAATCAGTTGAAGCTAATTGTCATACTTATGTAAGTAATTCTTACAACAGAATTAAACCAAGAAAATTTAGTTAATGCACAAACTGTATCAGTGGGTGGTAGGTGGGAGTGGAGACAAAAATGGCATGCCAAGGGATTCATAGTGAGAATTTAGGTTTGCAGTATTGTTAAAAAATGTCAGAACTACTAACATAGCATATTACATCATATCAAGGAGTACTGCAGAAGACTGTTGGCTTTACTTCTGCTGTCACCTATGTGTCTTTTTATAGGACTTCTTCCAAGAATTTTCTGTTTTCCAAGAAGACTTTGTTTCAAATGGAACTGAAGTAGAAACTGGCTGCTAAAATTCAGTCCCAAATCACAGTTTTTCCCCCAAAACAATTTCCCCCCCAAAACAAGCTTAAAAAATGTTTCATATTAAGGTGAACCTGCAAACTGCTTCTCAAATGCCACTACATCCCCTGAAAGTGCCACAAAGTCTTTGGAAGTATCTTTTCCCATACATGATCTCTGGGTAGATTAACTGCAGCAAACATGGATTGGCAGCATTTTGAATTTTGTTCATTTTGTTGGCATAAAATACAAATTTAGCATCAACTTAATACAGCTCACTTTCCTCTAATGTATATTACAGCACAAGCGTTTCTCAAATCAAAGCGAAAATTCAGTGCAAAGCAGTCAGGTAAATTTTACAGAAGCCCGACCCAAAAAAAGCTCCCAAAGATTTGCTTGTTAAGGGAAAGGGGAAAGGGAATAATTTTGAGCGCATGCAATGCTGTGCGATACACAGGTTGTTTTTCAATCAGTTTTTCTTCTTTCCCCATGTGTCTCTTTTTTTTGGGTATTATCTTTAGTTGCAAGTTGTGGTTGTGTGAGGATAAAATTGGAGGCTCACAGACTGCTGTCAGCTCTGCCCCAGCTAGTTCTATCATATGTACAGCTGTTTCCGTACTTTCTTGAGCTTTTCATAACAATTCCTTGTTACTTAAAGAGTAAAGACTTTTCACTGTTGTTGCAGTGAACTGAAAGTTTGTGCCTCTATTTTTGCAACTTTGCAAAAATACACAAAGACTTAACACCAGTGCATTATTAAGGAGGAATCATTTCTATTTTCACAGAACATAAAAGAAAGGCTTATTTGTTCTGATTTGTGCTTGAATAAAACAAAGAAATTGCCATTACTGTTTCTGCAGCACACTTGCTTTTAGTTCTTTCCGCTTGTTTAGGTCCCGAGGAGAGGTTCAAATGCAGGCAAGGAATCTTCAGAGTAACTTAACACTGAAAGTCCCTCAGTACTCCAGGAAGCTGAATTTATCATTCAGAACTTCAACACCGTTGGATGAAAATCAATCGAGATCTTGTAAAACCTCATACATCAGAAGAGAAATGAGCTATACCTCTGGCTGGGAAGGGATTATAATGATGCAGGAAATTTTTGTTTGGCAATATTATTTTAAAATATTTTATTCTCCTTTAAATTTTATGTTTCACACCCATATTCTCCCAGATGAATTCTTTCTGGAAAAGGGTTGATAATTCCACAGATGCTAAAGCTGAAAATCATCTTCCCAACAGATATTGGCCTGGGATAGAAGAGTGTGCTCGTACTAGACAATATTGAGATTCAGCATCTAACATGTGCAAGTCCTTTCATAATTCAATAGATCATAAAAGAAGCAATGCAAGGGCTATTCGAATGGAAGGATTTATCACTTATAGGTACATCCTGGTAGTGTGAGGGGAAAGTGAAGCACTGGGAAGAGCCGACACCAATCACCAAAAAAAAGGCAGTCAGCATGTCTGACTGTTACCATACTGCCCATTTGTCTTGAAACAACACAATAAGGAAGTATCAAAAAGCCCTTGAATAATCTATAGTTTAGGATTCTTTTAAATATTTTACTAAGCCTATTGATCACCTCTCCTAGCGCACTACAGGCTAGGGAAAAACTCTCTCTCTCTCAAATAACATTATTTAACTAGGAAAAAAGTCATTCTAAAGCAGAACAGCACGCTTCAGAGGAACTGTCTGCTGTACACTGTACCTGTAGACCTGACCAATACGCAATACATTGTTGGATATTAATTTCTGTGCTCTCAAAGCATACATTTCAACTCAGGATACGACCAGCATCACAGTATCAAACATACCAGATAAGCCAGATCTTGGGTAAGGGGCGTTACCTTGAACCACTGCAAGTAAGTGATGGGGGAACTGCAGTTTCCAGGTTTGGTTGAACAGCAGCAGGCCCACACCGATTCTGAACAGTCAAACACAGATGATTTTCAAACAGACTGCATGTCTGCTTCTGACAACTCTGAATGACGGGGGCTCAGCCAGCCAGGACACTGAGCCAGGCTCACACGGTATTACTCAGTTGACCCCTATACGTAGCAAATCCTAGTTCCAAACTTTGACATTCCTGTGCCATCATACGCTCATTCATACAGTCTGCACGGTTTGTGCCCGAAACTTAGCAAAACAAGGATATGATAAATACATATAAAACTGTTTGTGACAGCTTGAAAATTGATCTTGCATAGCTTACAAAGATAATAAAAGACATCTGTTTGTTCAAGATCTGTATTCTTTCTTGGCAGAACATTTTTTCAAATGACATTGATAAGCCTAAGCACTCCAAGCCTGATATACAGCTCGTACATTAACGTACCCCAACCACTTTAATATTTGTAATAAACAATTCATTTTATGGTGGGTACCTTTCTACAACACATACAGTACACTTCCAATATAAAGATATTTATATTGGAAATGGAAGGGAAGGGAAGGAAATAGGGAAGTGATCATGCCCCTGTACTCGGCCCTGGTGAAGCCGCACCTCAAATACTGTGTTCAGTTTTGGGCCCCTCACTACAAGAAGGACGTTGAGGTGCTGGAGCGTGTCCAGAGAAGGGCAACGAGGCTGGTGAAGGGTCTGGAGAACAAGTCTTATGAGGAGCGGCTGAGGGAACTGGGGTTGTTTAGCCTGGAGAAGAGGAGGCTGAGGGGAGACCTCATCGCTCTCTACAACTCCCTGAAAGGAGGTTGTAGCGAGGTGGGTGTCGGTCTCTTCTCCCAAGTAACTAGCGATAGGACGAGAGGAAATGGCCTCAAGTTGTGCCAGGGGAGGTTTAGATTGGACGTGAGGAAAAATGTCTTTACTGAAAGAGTGGTTAAACATTGGAACAGGCTGCCCAGGGAAGTGGTTGAGTCCCCATCCCTGGAGGTATTTAAAAGACGTGTAGATGAGGCACTTAGGGACATGATTTAGTGGGCATGGTGGTGTTGGGTTGACGGTTGGACTCAATGATCTTAGAGGTCTTTTCCAACCTCAACGATTCTATGATTCTATGTTTCTATGAATTTGTTCTTATAACTCCCCATTGCAATCACTGAGAGAACATTTAGGTTTTAAATTTATATTACATTGCAAAGCTACTAAAATTATGGTGAAATACTAATTTAAGTGAACCTAAAATACTTTGGACACCAAAGCTTTCTAAATAGCTAACTTGCGCATGGATATCCTCAACTCTAGGTCATTATGCTGTTAGTATATCACTTCCAAAGTAGTTTCTGCTAACATCCTATATATCTACTGGCTACTTCACAGAGGAAAAACCCCAAACTTTAGGAAGTCACATTAATAAATAATGTATTTAAATTTTTCTACTTTTTAAGCATTGTCTGAAAGTCTGCATTTTGCAAGATTTAAAATAAGCTTTCATAAAAAGAAAATTAAAAAATCAAAACACCTCAGGTTGATGAATCAGCTGCTGTCATCCAGAGCAAATCCTCTATTAGCAGAACTTGTCTCTCCTACACACAATAACTGAAGATGTTACATTCCAAAGAGCAAGCCATAGGCTGAGCTTTTAAGAGTTGTAGCTTCATGTTAGAAAGTTTTCAGCAGAAATACAAGCTAGTCCCCTGTCTCCCCCAAACAAACAATAGAAATGTGGAATACTTTTCCAGGGGAAGCTATAAAACCAGCTTATGTAAAAGATCAGTCTTAGAAAGAACATAGAAAAATTGTGAGTTTGAAGTCTAGAAAGACTTAGATAATACTTTTTGACTTCACCCTGTCCTTTGTACTTACGCTTTAGGTGACTTTAAGAAGATAATAAGAAAGAAAGAGGGCATGTGCAATCAACAGATACTATTAAAAAGTAAGTGATGATTGTATTATATCATGAAATGGTCTACCACATAAACTGATACTTAATTATTCACTTACGCTTTAGGTGACTTTAAGAAGATAATAAGAAAGAAAGAGGGCATGTGCAATCAACAGATACTATTAAAAAGTAAGTGATGATTGTATTATATCATGAAATGGTCTACCACATAAACTGATACTTAATTATTTTAATATATATGATATTATTTATAGATTACATA
>NW_008794543.1:4432515-4440506 GCF_000699145.1 Aptenodytes forsteri | reverse complement strand
GGGACATGATTTAGTGGGCATGGTGGTGTTGGGTTGACGGTTGGACTCAATGATCTTAGAGGTCTTTTCCAACCTCAACGATTCTATGATTCTATGTTTCTATGAATTTGTTCTTATAACTCCCCATTGCAATCACTGAGAGAACATTTAGGTTTTAAATTTATATTACATTGCAAAGCTACTAAAATTATGGTGAAATACTAATTTAAGTGAACCTAAAATACTTTGGACACCAAAGCTTTCTAAATAGCTAACTTGCGCATGGATATCCTCAACTCTAGGAAGTCATTATGTTAGTATATCACTTCCAAAGTAGTTTCTGCTAACATCCTATATATCTACTGGCTACTTCACAGAGGAAAAACCCCAAACTTTAGGAAGTCACATTAATAAATAATGTATTTAAATTTTTCTACTTTTTAAGCATTGTCTGAAAGTCTGCATTTTGCAAGATTTAAAATAAGCTTTCATAAAAAGAAAATTAAAAAATCAAAACACCTCAGGTTGATGAATCAGCTGCTGTCATCCAGAGCAAATCCTCTATTAGCAGAACTTGTCTCTCCTACACACAATAACTGAAGATGTTACATTCCAAAGAGCAAGCCATAGGCTGAGCTTTTAAGAGTTGTAGCTTCATGTTAGAAAGTTTTCAGCAGAAATACAAGCTAGTCCCCTGTCTCCCCCAAACAAACAATAGAAATGTGGAATACTTTTCCAGGGGAAGCTATAAAACCAGCTTATGTAAAAGATCAGTCTTAGAAAGAACATAGAAAAATTGTGAGTTTGAAGTCTAGAAAGACTTAGATAATACTTTTTGACTTCACCCTGTCCTTTGTACTTACGCTTTAGGTGACTTTAAGAAGATAATAAGAAAGAAAGAGGGCATGTGCAATCAACAGATACTATTAAAAAGTAAGTGATGATTGTATTATATCATGAAATGGTCTACCACATAAACTGATACTTAATTATTTTAATATATATGATATTATTTATATAGATTACATAATTATAACTATCATATGTATTATTTTTAATACGTTCCTTTCCCAAGCTGATAAACACAGAAGTCCTGTTTGATGGATAAGGGACTGTTGAACTATTAATATAAAGATTCAGTAATCTATGACTCAATTGTCCCTGAACCCTCTCAGATTTATTGAGGGGGGGGGAGAATCTTTCTTTTATCTCTATTACTTCTTGTTTTTCTCTGTTTTTTAATAATTTCTTTCATCAGAACTAATTAGATTACTGCGTGCATTAGAATAGACACTAGATTTAAAAAGAAAAACAAAATCCAAACAATTTCCTTCCCCATCCCCTAGCAACTGGCTTGAAGCACACTTACAATGAAACTCTTCTAGATTCATACAAATATATGACTGTGCTTTTTTACTTCCTTTCTACTCCTTCCTTCCCGAAGCAATAGAACCGGCTTCCTATTGCTGTGCTTAAGCTAGCCGTGAAAAGATTCCATCTCTCTCCTTTTCTTCTTTTTTTTCTTGAACCCATGAAGGATGGGATTCTGTCAACACTTACATGACAACTCTTCCAACATAAATCCAGAGCTATAGTCTGGTCTAACGTGCTAATAGTCTGTACATCAGTTAATTCCTACTGAGGTATTTTTTTCTGTCTTTAAAGAAGAATACCCAAACTCGATTTAAATTATTGCCAGGGAGGTAATTCCGGCAGAGTTCTTGTTATGTTCAGTTTCCAGCTGTAGGATTATATCTTTGTTTCACAGATCTAAGGTTCTAGTATCACATTTCTATTTTCATGTGGACACCTATAGATAATGAAAATTTGCATTGTTAATCTACATAGTCTGTGCTCCTGTATAATGCATGTTTTTATGGCTTTCCTCGAAACTCTTTCAATTTTTATCGCTGTCTTTCCTAGATTACAAACTCCAGAATCAGACACCCTATTTCAGCAGCTGTGCACTAGCACTGAGTATCTAAGTAAGGTACTTCTGCTTTCCAGATTACAAGTCTCTCCCTACTACCCAAGGTGGGATACCTATACGGACATAATTCCTGATGTATTTTTGTCTAATCTGGTTTTACAAATAAAGATGTCTTCACTTTCCCTAGCCATCTACTTCAATGCTTTATGCCTCCTACAGTGAGAAAGGTTTTGCTACAGTCTAATGTTAATCTACCTTGATGCAAGCAGTTAGGCCCATTTTGTCCTATCCTGTCCACCACGAATTTGAGATGGTCTTTTCCTCTACAAAGCAGCTTTTTATGTATGTGAAGACTTGTCACTTCCTTCAGTGTGGATGTCTAAGACATCTCATGACCTCTTCAAACAATCTCCCATGTCTGAAACTGCAAAATTCTGGAGGTACTTCTAGCTCAACTCTTGTGTGTTGTTTGTTGGTGACCAGTGGACAGCTTCTCATGCATTGGTAATTTTCTTTGTGCATGGTCAGCCAAAGAAAATCTGTAAAGATTTACGGATTTAAGATTTAAAGCTTCTTATCTTCCCAGAAGGCTGAATAAGAGATTTCACAATTGCTGTAATTTGATCTGACTGAAAGCAAAAAGCAAACCTTTCTTAAGTTATCGGTGAAAAAACAGCTTTGCCTGCTCCCAGTTCACAGTGGAAAAATACTGTAGGCAGCGAGTGGTGATTCAGGAGCTGCTACGTGCTCTTTTCATGTGCTCAGTGGGACACAACAGACCCCTTGGTCTGTAATCTCCTGATTCTTCCCAGTTCTAGCAGACCTCTCATTGGGCAAGTTTCTGTGTTAGAAAACTCTAATTTGCAGACCAGAACAGTGGTCTTCTGTATTCCACACCAGCCACTGAGAAAAACCCAAGTCCCACCTACTGCACACAAGTCCTCAGTGGCTACTCTGCAGCTGGGGAAGCCATGCAGGCTTCCTCTGGCACACCTGCTTCCACATCCTTCCACTAAATTTAAATGGGATCTCTCCACATCTGACTGACTGCAAGTGAAAATATCAGGTGCAGGGAAAACAGCAGCAAGTTATTCTGTGCCTGACAGTGCCATTTCATAATTCTCTCTACATATAAATATCAAAAGGCATTTTAACTACTATCTTTTAACGCCAGATCCTTATGGCTCTGTGTTTTTGGTTGTGTTTTTTTTTTTTTTTTTTTTTTTTTTTTTTTTTTTTTTTTTTTTTTTTTTTTTTTTTTTTTTTTTTTTTTTTTTTTTTTTTTTTTTTTTTTTTTTTTTTTTTTTTTTTTTTTTTTTTTTTTTTTTTTTTTTTTTTTTTTTTTTTTTTTTTTTTTTTTTTTTTTTTTTTTTTTTTTTTTTTTTTTTTTTTTTTTTTTTTTTTTTTTTTTTTTTTTTTTTTTTTTTTTTTTTTTTTTTCCAGATACATGTTAAAGACAGCAATCGGATAAAGCTCCTGGTGAGTTTACTCACAGTTCTGTTTATGGGTATGAAAATACACAGTTGCTGTCTTTACAGAGAAAATCAGGGACTTCAATATTTATGAGGTTGTGAGTATGTGACAGAATTTGTTGTCCTCAGATGCTTCCACACAGCCTAAGGAAAGGAATGAAATCTGATATTCTGTGGTGTCTGGCAGCTGCTAGCCAAACAAAAAAGCGTTATCTTCACATCCCCACTCTCTGAAGCAGTTTCTCCAGTCTGAAGGAGGAACCACTGAAATAGGAGCTCAACAAGTCTATCAGAGGAATGACTGAACCGCTCTGTGCCTGCCTCAGATTGAACAGGTAACACAGCACATAATCAGCCTTCAGTGTTAATAGAGTCTTGGACCAAAGGAACAAATAACCTTAGGAGTTTATTTGCTTTTTGTCACATTAAAACCTGCACCAGGGTTATTTTTCTCTTGTTCTACCTGGTATCATTTGCTTGTTTTTAATATGAGAAATTCACGAGGTGTTTCTTTGACCATAAATGATTCCAGGATAATACTGGAATATACTAAAAGTAATGGAAGAAATACTGATTAACAGAGGAGATGAGATTTTCAATTAGACTGATTAATAGAACTGTACCTTTATCCTATTCAAGCTCCTCTGCATAGCTTTAAAGTTTTCAGATGACTTGATGGTCTGTACATGGTTCCTGATAAGAGATCAGAAAGATGTCACACTACCTCCTATTTTCCCCCAGTTTTCAATATACTCCTTCTATAGCCTAAAATCAGGCCTCAGAAAGGAAATGGGATGAAAAGTTAAACAATGTCCTGTCAGGGAAGGAGGACAAGCTCGAGCTACGTATGAACATTTAACTAACAGAACTTGTATTTTAGAGTGAGATACTTGTCATTCATTCCCATCACAACTTTCAAATTCATACAGAACGTTTTGTTTAAGTTAAAGGAGGTTAAATGAGTTGAACTTGAAACGTACCTTTTACTAATGTGCATCTCATTTTGCATACTCTTTTTTTTCTTAGCCATTGAAAATTACACAGATTATAACTTCAATTATTTTTTCTTCATTGTCAACCATTAACTTTATGAAATAGAAAGAGGTATCATATGTGGATTTGCCACAATCTGTCCCGAATTTGCTCTATTTTTTCCATTAATGATCTGGAAAAGAGCATACCATTTATTAAATAGCATATCATAGAATCATAGAATCATTGAGGTTGGAAAAGACCTCTAAGATCATCGAGTCCAACCGTCAACCCAACACCACCATGCCCACTAAACCATGTCCCTAAGCGCCTCATCTACACGTCTTTTAAATACCTCCAGAGATGGGGACTCCACCACTTCCCTGGGCAGCCTGTTCCAATGTTTCACCACTCTTTCAGTAAAGACATTTTTCCTCACGTCCAATCTAAACCTCCTCTGGCGCAACTTGAGGCCATTTCCTCTTGTCCTATCGCTAGTTACTTGGGAGAAGAGACCGACACCCACCTTGCTACAACCTCCTTTCAGGTAGTTGTAGAGAGCGATGAGGTCTCCCCTCAGCCTCCTTTTCTCCAGGCTAAACAACCCCAGTTCCCTCAGCCGCTCCTCATAAGACTTGTTCTCCGGACCCCTCACCAGCCTCGTTGCCCTTCTCTGGACACGCTCCAGCACCTCGATGTCCTTCTTGTAGTGAGGGGCCCAAAACTGAACACAGTATTCGAGGTGCAGCCTCACCAGTGCCGAGTACAGGGGCACGATCACTTCCCTACTCCTGCTGGCCACGCTATTTCTGATCCAGGCCAGGATGCCATTGGCCTTCTTGGCCGCCTGGGCACACTGCCGGCTCATGGTCAGCCAGCTGTCGACCAACACCCCCAGGTCCTTTTCCACCAAGCAGCTTTCCAGCCACTTTTCCCCAAGCCTGTAGCGCTGCATGGGGTTGTTGTGGCCGAAGTGCAGGACCTGGCACTTGGCCTTGTTGAACCTCATACAATTGGTCTGGGCCCATCGATCCAGCCTGTCCAGGTCCCTCTGCAGAGCCTTCCTACCCTCGAGCAGATCAACACTCCCGCCCAACTTGGTGTCGTCTGCAAACTTCCTGAGGGTGCACTCAATCCCCTCATCCAGATCATCGATAAAGATGTTGAACAAGACCGGCCCCAGTACTGAGCCCTGGGGAACACCGCTCGTGACCGGCCGCCAACTGGATGTAACTCCATTCACCACAACTCTCTGGGCCCGGCCGTCCAGCCAGTTTTTGACCCAGCGCAGAATCAGTTAAGTTTCCACATAACAGGGAGCTGAAAAATGCTAAAAGATATGAGATTATGGGATTAGAACTCAAAATGATCTAGTCAAACTGGAGACAGGAACTGAAGAAAAGGGATTTCATTCAACAAAGGGAAGTCTCCAGCATTCAGGGACAAATAAGCAGTTGTACAAAGGCTGGATGGGAAACAGTTCCTTCATCCAGTAGTTCCTCAAAACAGTTCTCTGATTTATAGTAGGTCAGAAGCTGAACACGAGTCAATAAGGTCAAGGTACAATGAAAAGACAATCATTATACTGGGGAAAAAAAATATGACCATACAAGACTTGTGTAAACATGAGTCTTCAAAACAGGGAGAAGAAATCCATAAGCTGCATTCAGCATTGACACAATCTAAGTGCTGTGCCCAGTTTTGGGTACCACTCATCGTGACCAATTTCTGCCAACTGGAGTGGCTCCAAAAGACAGCAGCGAGAATGATGAGGGGCCTAGAAAACATGAGGAAAGATTGAAGAAATTGGAACTAAAATTGGAAGAGAACGATCTTTCTTTTTACCCATAGCATGTAAGAAAAGAAGTAATGGGTTTAAACTGCAATAGAGGAGATTCAGTCTAGAAAAACAAATGAAATGGGAAGCGAGCAGAGGAATAAGCAAGCCTAGGTGATTCTGGGAGCACCACAATGGCAAGTCAGACAAACATCTGTCAGCAGGGACAAGTACACAGAGATCCTGCCTTGAAGTGGGAGACAGACAAGATGGTTTCATGAAGATCCTTCCAATCCTGCTATCCATGATTGGCTATGGGTTAATACCTTAGAGCGAGGGAACAGACATACCCCTGTATTTGACTGCAAGGAACCATCGCACCACACATATAATAACAAGGAACAGAGATACCTGTATTTGTTACTGTTAAAAAGAGTTCAGCTAACTTCAGTTACCAGTGTAACAGCTGCAATCTTATTAAATACTAGTGATCCTTCTGGACTAGAAAATTGATTTTTATGTTTATCTATATATCTGTCTACTGCACCTCACAGTAGTGTGTGCCAGGTTCTGCTTTTGGTTTTGCTGCAGATTCTCTCACTTTCAATAATTCATGTGATCTCTCCTGCTTAATTCCTGCTCTTTAAACCTGAACTGTTTATATTTAATTCTATTTGATTAAGAGGCTGTGTGAATGCATTGATTAATAACTGTTAGATGTTCCAACATCATAGTGAAGGGACTGCAGAAAAGCTCACATTCAGCTGAATAAAAGCAGTAGTTTTAGGATCAGAAGAGATGGTTCCTACTGTTTAACAAGACTCTTTGCGTAATATAAAACACAGAATTTTACTCAGTGATTTCCTCTTCGACATCTAAAATGGTAGGAATGTCCCACTTCCAGGGCAAACTGAACTTGGATATCAGGATGTCTCACATAAGTATTCTACTATATTCTTTGGCTTTCACTCTATGCTGCTATGCATATCATCAGAATTATGCTATGATTCTTATGCTATTCAGCAGCGAATCTGCAGTTGAGTCCATGGCAATGGACTGACAGAGCAAGGTGGAACCATGGAAGTTTGTATGTATTCCTCCCACTAATGCACAGACTATGGCTGTGCATTAGTTAACCTCCTGTTAAGGTTTTTTCCTGATCTTCTCTCTGTTTTTTGGTTACTACCAGAGTTATTCTGACTCCCACGCTTTAGAAATCTGGAATGGGAAGCTAGTCCCAGTTGACTGCATAAGAGGGGTGGTTCAAAGTCAAGACCAGATCCACATGTGCCTTCACTTCAAAGTTGAAAGCACGGCCCTAGGTAGAGCTTCAGGCATCTGAGGATGTCTGTTGGTTTAGTATGGTACTGGTGTGGTGTAAAGGAGCTCAGCCAGCAGGTAGGCATAACAAGGTAGCCTGTGATGTGACGCAGAGCTCTGTGGTGGGTTGACCCTGGCTGGACGCTAGGTGCCCAACCAAGCCGCTCTATCACTCCCCTCCCAGCTGGACAGGGGAGAAAAAATATGACGAAAGGCTCGTGGGTCGAGATAAGGACAGGGAGAGATCACTCACCCATTACCGTCACCGACAAAACAGACTCGACTTGGGGAAATTAGTTTAATTTATTACCAATCAAATCAGAGTAGGATAATGAGAAAATAAAACCAAATCTTAAAAACACCTTCCCCCCACCCTTCCCTTCTTCCCGGGCTTAACTTTACTCCTGATTTTCTCTACCTCCTCCCCCCCAGCAGCACAGGGGGATGGGGAATGGGGGTTGCAGTCAGTTAATCACACGTTGTTTCTGCTGTGCCTTCCTCCTCAGGGGAAGAACTCCTCACACTCTTCCCCTGCTCCAGC
>NW_008794543.1:4432029-4432370 GCF_000699145.1 Aptenodytes forsteri | reverse complement strand
ATGGGCCTCCCACAGGCTGCAGCTTCCTTCAGGGCATCTCCATCTGCTGTGGCATGGGGTCCTCCACAGGCTGCAGTGTGGATATCTGCTCCAGCATGGTCCTCCAGGGGCTGCAGGGGAATCTCTGGCCTGGAGCCTGGAGCACCTCCTCCCCCTCACTGACCTTCAACCTTGATGTCTTCAAAGCTGTTTCTTTCACATTTTTCTCACCCTTCTCTCCCACAGTTGCTGCACAGTCTTTTTTTTACCCTTTCTGAAATATGTTGTCACAGAGGTGCCACCAGCATCACTGACTGGCTCAGCTTTGGGCAGTGGCAGGGCCCTTTTTGGGGCAGCTGAAA
>NW_008794543.1:4416145-4431927 GCF_000699145.1 Aptenodytes forsteri | reverse complement strand
ACGCCCCCCTGAACCCCCCCCCCCCCCAAAACCTTGCCACGCAAACCCAACACAAGCTCACAGATTGAATCTATACTAATGAAATACTCGCTGCCAAAGTTTGCCCTCAGGCCAGCTGATGAATTGTGACAACGATGCTATTAACCTCTGAACCTCTAAAACAACCACACCAACTCCCCAGTTGCACAACAGGAATAGTCCTGGTCCCTGCTATCTCCCAAACCATGCCTGGGAACTGTTTTTTATGGTTGATTGGCCCAGGCTAAAGCTGTACCAGGAACCCTTCTATAAATTTAAAATGTTTAGCCATCTAGATCACTGCATTTAAGTATTCATGTATGTGGTACTGTTTAGCTTACAACTACAGACCTTGCCACAAATACTTCAGGTATCACTTTGTAAGATAAATTAAAACAGCTCTCTACACCAATAGGTCTTTTGCTATTTGCTATTTCTGCCCTGATTACTACGAAATGGTGTAAATTCCACAATTTATAAGAGAAAAATCCATTTTCCCACATATAAACAGGTTTAGATTATCTGTAATCAAACTCAGAATTAGTAAATGGAAAATACCATTATCTGCACGTGATCCTGTAAAATCTTCTTCCTTCATCTTCTGACTGTATCCACACATTAACAAAAATAAGAAGCACAATCCATTATATTTATTCCCTTTCTCTTTCAAAATCCTAATATCTTAGGATGAAACTAGTTACAGCTTCTTCAGCTATGACATATGGGTACACAATTAGATCAATATTTTTTCCATTAAGGGAGAGTGTAATTACTTTCCCAATAACTACCTAGACAAAATGTAGACACAATTTCCGCCTCCGAAACAGTAAGAAAAGCAAGACTAGTTTTCTTCCTCCATAAAAAGACAATACTGCACATATTCTGTACAAAATGGTATAGAAAAAGCAATATATCTCAATATAGTCTGGAAGCAGAGACAACAGCTATTATGCATCTTTAAAACTCCCACTTCAGCCCACAGAAATACAGAGTATTTAAGAGAGCTTTTGTAAACCATGCCAGTGTGTAAATTTTACAATGCTAAGTACTAATGCCTTGTCGGACCACATTCAGGTCCTCCGCAGAATTCAGAAGGAGATAAGGCGCAAGTGCCTGAGCTTATATCCAGCCTTCCCATGCAGCTCTTAAGCTTGGAGAACTAGATTTCTGTCTGACAGATTTCCTTAGCCCCTCTTGGTTTAGCAGCTACTACAGCATGAACAACACACGGCAGCGGTCTTAATTGCAACAACAGTAGTTCTCAAACTCCTGAGCACCCAGCTTGCCACATCTTAACACACTGGACTGGGAGAGTTAAAAGACAACTCTTCATATTGGGATGCTTGTCAAAAAAGATTCAGCACCAGAAGGATTTCACTTGGAATATTTTAGAAGCAAAGACAGACCTCCATTCCATTTTGATTCAATTGACAGAGATAAAAGAAAGAGTACGTTAACAGAAGCAATTCAATGTGCAAACTTCAATGCACTGATGAAGAAACACTAGTTAAATTAACTTTAAATTTCCACCTAATTAAATGCCTTTTGTACTGTTTGTCTCTTCTAAATCCTGCATGTTTTACTACAAGAAATTTACTGTAGTATTTAGGTGGTTTTTCTAGTGAATGGACCATTATTACACTACTGTTTTTAAAGGTATTGCAGGCTCTCAATTAAGTGACACAGATACAGAATTAATTGCATGAAACCAACCCTAGCTTTCCTGCATGATAACTACTCAACATTGCTATATCCCCACAACCTGCAGGCAAAGCCAGCAGCCCTGCAAAAAGTGTTATTTTCAAACAACGATGAGGAATGGGTACACGTCAGACTGTGTGCAAATGATCTGAAGCACTTCTCTAAAATTGCTGATACGATAAGCCAGGAAACATTTATCAAGATATGTAAATCCTATGCTTGACTACCAGCGTTGTTTCTGTCAAAGCAGTTTTTCATGGATCACACACTGGACCACACAGATTGTGGAATCTCCACCATTAGAAATATTCAGAACTGAAGTGGACAAGGTCCTGAGCAACCTGCTTTACCTCTGAAGTCCATCCCTTCCCTTCCAACCTCAATTACTTTTTGATTCTTAAGAAAAAAAAAGGCAAAAGAAAAAGCTTACAGATCTGGAAAATGATTAGTACTTGCGCAGAGTTTGTATACTATTAAGCATTTTGAAGCTTGAGTTACATAGTTGTGATGGGGAACAGCTTAGGCAATTATAATCTTTCAGGTGGGTTAAAACCTTTCTTGTTTTGAAGTCATGGTGAGCTTTCCTTCTAACTTTAGCAAGAACTGGTCATGTATGATTAAAATGGGCTGCGACTCCTCTTTGTGTATTCAGAGGCCCTAAGATCCATTAAAGGTGTTGTTTCATGAACATTTTAAGCTGGTAGTTCCAAAAGAAGCAATTTGCCCACCCTTTCACCCCGCCACTTGATCTTGTTGCTCTTATGCTGGCACAAGCATTTATGCAGCTGTGTTGTAAATCAGATTAGGGAAATCCAGGTCAAAACTATTTTGTTTATTTATTTATTTTTAGGCCATTTTGCTTTTATAGGCATTAGTAAATTACTCCTGACAGCACAGCTGGAGATTAGGGAAGCTGATGATTTTTCAGATGAGGAAAGGCAATGGTGTACAGACAACCAGAAATGTGCCAGAATTAGGCATGAAAGCTGTTAGAGTCAAGAATTTAACTAAGATGCCCAAACTTCATTTCCTTTAGCAGTATTTTCTTCACAGAAAAGTGTAATTAATTCAGTTACCCATTAATGCAATTATTTTATTTTCAAAACTTAAAAGGTTTTCTGCTTAAGAATTATTGTATTTTTTTTTAATTAAATTGTACTAAGCAGTTTCCAGAAGGACATATTAATACTTGCAAACAAACAAAAAATTGCTTTATTTTGTCTTAATAATTAAAAATGAATGGCAGTTTTTTTTTTTCCTCTGTGCAAGGGTCAGCTTTTCTCTTTTCTCTTTAAAAATATTTAGTTAAGCCTGAGGGATAACGCATAATTAGATTGATCTGGGTTGATATTTTAAACTCAAAGCAGTAAGCCCACGTGACAGTGGTAAGAAACTGGCAAGATACAGTAAGCAGATAGGTGATACATACTGTTAGTGAATTCAGAAAATACTTGCACTTCATTCTGTTTCAGAAAAAAAAAATCTTACAGTTCTAAAGCATTTGAAGAAACTTTGTCAAAGTTCCAACTATTTTTGCCTTCCACACAAAACCAATTAATTTCTTTGCAACCTATAACTCAAAGTGTCCCCCAAAAAATAAGCAAAAAATCTGTAACTTGACAACTGAATCCCAGTATTTAATGGCTGGGATTGCATAATCCATGAAAATTTCCTCTGACTAGTTCCTTCAATGTAGTGGCTTTGTACCCAAATGATTGGGTACATACAAAAACATGTTTCATTCCACAGAGGACAGCAGTCACAGATCTTTGCACCATTGTTTAGAAGTCTTGAAAGCTTATTGTCAATGCCTTCCATAGACTCACTCAAGCCCAGTTTATTTAGTGGGCTTCCCTCCAGCTCGGCATGATCTCAAAATAAATGCTTCCCCAAGTAACCGTCAAGTTTACTTTGGGTTAATGGAAAGTTCACAAAAAAACATTTGGAGTGCTGATTACGGACTCCTCTCTGGCATTTGCCTGTGCTCTCTGTGCACCCATCTCACTTAATAAATGTCCCTGAGAGTCTTCAATTAATTATTTGATTATAAAGCCATTTTTACGCACCTACTTTGTTTAATTTAAGTGTATTGGATCATGCCATAATTTTAGTTTCGAATGAACCTGCTGGACTAAGGCTAATTAAACTAATTTCTGGGTCACAACATACATGTTGCCACTAAATACGTTATTTAAAATGGCAAACAGTCTAACGCATGCTCCTACAGGCTGCAGAAGAAATTATATGCACAATACTACTGTTTATCAGAAGAGAGTCAAAGCATGCTGTGCTCTGGCTGTCCAAAGGACAACCATTCATTGCAATTCATTCTGTGAAAACTGAGTGAAAAGCCAGCATGCTACAAAAATTAGCATGTTTACGCTTCACATTGATTTTGCAAAGGTGTAAAGGATTAAACAAGGCCCAGGAACATGCAGACTTGAACCTGTTGTCTCCGTTTTTGCTGTTCTTCCAGCAACAGGTCCACGTCAGAATGGAGAGCGACTGTCTCCATGCTTTTGCTCTTCTTCCTTTCCAACCCCCAGCCAAAAGGAACAAAGTCTCCACAGTAGACTAAAAATAAATATAGTAAAACAATTACGCAAAATGAAATCTAATTAAAATATTTTTCTTCTTAAAATGTGGAGTTAACAATAGCAACCTTTTAGTTTTAGTTACCAGGCCATTCTTGTCAAATGGAGCAAAAAAGCTAGTAAAAAGAAAAAAAAAAAAAAGCAAATTTCAAAACCCCCCCCCCCCCCCGAAACATAGTTAACCCAATTTTCAAATGAAATATTTTCACTTTGTGACTTAATCATTCCTTCCAATTTCATGCCACAATTTCACTAAAAGAAAGGTTGAAAAATATTTAAACAACATCGCAAAACCAAAATGTCTCATTTTAATCAAAATGTTTAAATCAATCCAGAACAGTAAGTTTCAGTATTTTAGCTAATAAACATTTTACCTGGGGGGGGGAGCAATGAAGCCATCTGATACGATGCTTCCAATATAATTGCTAATGCTTCAAAGGGATCTACTACACTTTTTCTCCTGAGGCCAAAGAGAAGGATGACGCTCTAAACTGTGATTATATTGAGCAGTGGAGATTTACGGTATTTATGGAGACATTTGTTAAGGGTTATGCAGCTGGAATTTTGAAACAACTTGAAAATTGGATAAATATTCCCCCCCCCATTTTGTAGGATTTCAGTAAGAAATTTAATGAAGTATTAGGTTTTATCTCTTTTGCCTTTTTTTTTTGCCATTTGTTTGCTTTCTTTCATAAATTTTTAGTAGTGATCGAAATAGAGCTACATCTGAAAATATATTTGGCACTCTACTTTTCTGTTTATTGGCATCTTTTAGAAAAACATTTTCTGCCTAAGTAAAAACTGTTCTTCGAGCTACACAGATACATTTTACCATTTCAACCACATTTTTACAGAGCATACACAAAGCCAGCAATCTTCCCCTGACTTCTCCAGCTGGGGGTGTCACACGCAACCATGACTCCTCCTCTATATTATCTCCCAAGAAACTAGTACACATCCTGGTAGAAAACGAACATACTTCTACTGTGCCCGGAACAACATCCAGAGATACGTCAAATTTCTGTAAAACGTTGATAAGCATGAAACAAATAAGGCATAAATGTGAATATCAGAATTGTCCCCAAATGGGGATGTAGTAATGCAAGGTGCGGAAAACATCAGCAGTTCTTTCTCCCCTGAAGCACTTCATTTTCTTTATCCTGGAAATACCATGCCCCTTCCGAGTTGTTGCCCAATCCTCCTTTATGAAAAAATGAAAACTAACATCCCCTCAATTATTCTTGAGGTGGACTGTGTTATCACTACTTAAAAATCTTCAGAAAGGATGTGCAGTATATTCCACTTGGACGAAATACAGAAGGCAGGAAACAGGTCAAATGGCCCTTTCTAACCTTTGATCTCTACCTCACTCTTCCTATACTCTTAGGAATTGACTTGAAGATCAGAAGCCAGCTCTTAACCAACTCACAGCCTGTGTCTCACACCAAATTTCAGCCTCAATTATTCTCAAGTCCTGGGAAACTCCTTAGGGTAAGGAAAAGAAGCAGTAATGGGTTCAGTTTTCAAGTCTGTCTGTCTGTGAGCAGTCCCTGTCTGCAAAAGTTATTAATCACTGCATTCTTCCCACAAGTCTCTCACACGCTACCACTTTTCTCAACCCTAAGCATGAAGAAAAGGTATGATGAAACACTCTGGAAAATTCCCATTTTTTACTTCCTGCAATGCAGTTCCCAGAAACACATAGTATTTCTACCTTGCAATCCTGCAGTGGTCCCAGGAGCTGTTCTGACTCAAAAGCATTCTGTTTGCTCCCCTTTATTCCTCCCCACCAATTAAAACTCTTACTGAAGCTTGTAAACCACCCTTAAGAGCCTACACACATTGCAGGGACCTCACCTTGGAAACTAGATGTCAACATGACTGTCTCTCTTACTGCACACATGTAACTCAATTTCTTCATGCCTCATTGCTGCATCAGCTTGCTAGTCCCCTTCTGCCCCTCTGACAACTGTCTAGCTCCAAGGCCCTTCTCACTTATTACCTACCCTCGTTTTATACATCTATAAACCCAGTATCACGTCTTTCAACCAGTGAAAAAAATATGGAAACAGCTATTAATAAAAAACGTAGTGAAAACAGAATCGCCATAGTTAAGTGGATCACAGGTAGGATAGCACCGATTTACAGCATATACAGTGGGGAAAAATCCCACAAGTAAATGATACAGCATACCTTTAAAAACTGACAATATGTACATAATCAGTGAGAAATACTAAGCAGGAGGATGCAATGGGCATTAGACCTTTCCTCTATACCCAAAGAACAACTGTTTTGCCATGGCAAACGCTCTTCTAAGAGTAGCTGAGAGTTTTGTTCTTATGTATTATTTTATACTGATCTCTCATTTGTGCATAACAGATACTCTAGTACTTTTAGTGCAGTGGTAGGCAGCACTTCAGTGACTTAGGAGAAATATCAAGAATTTTTTGGGGTCATGTTTCAAGTAGGATATCTATTGGTAAAAAATAAATATTTTGTCTGATATTATGAGGCATTACTAACCCAATCCCTACCTCTAATCTTTATGCTTAGTGCCACCATACAAATTTTTAACTCCTACAATACACAAGGCTATGGAATCTTGTTGTATCTTTACAAATCTTATTGTAACAGCGCAGCCAAAACAGTTGTTTGGTAGTCTCAAAATATTTTGAGGCTGTTGTCTTTATTATAGTTTAATGATAACTGCTATGCCAACTCATACATTTTTAACCTCAACATTTCATTAGTGCCACTGTCTGCCAGTTTACAGTGTACCAACTTCAATTGATGTAGCTTTATGCAGGTCAGTCTGGTGCATTTAAAATCCTGTTGCTACACTGCTGCCTGTGATAGAGTCACCTCTTGGCATCTGCTCAAGTACTGAATTACATGATGGTAAATTCACAGTGTGACCAGGTGAAGGGTCAAGAAACAATCTTCATGGGTAGCATTTTTACCCCTCAAAGTACAGCAATTGTTTCAACATTTTTGTCCAACAAGTGAAGACACAGTGATGAAGGGCAAGAATGGCTTCCATGGTATGACGGTAGAAACTACAAAGGTAGTTTCTATAGAGTATTAATTACAAACAGAATAAAAAAATCTTACTCTTCACTAGCTGACAGCGTTGCCTGTAGGTTGGTTTACAGCATGTAAATGGCGCACACAGAAATTCAAGGGAAGCTTTAATCATCTGTAAAACTCTTTCTGACATAAACCAGACAACCTCTGACACTTGTACCAAGTTCTGCTGCTTCTAAATGTATTTTCTGTACTTCGTGTTGTGATCTGTACCCATCTCCTTGTTCTCGCTTCTAAAACAATAGCACAAATAGGATTTTTTTTTTTAATGTGAGAGTTATTTGTTTTATTATTTGTCTTACAGTGGTCCTAATGACCTAAATGAGGAAACAAGCCAAGGTGGAGTAGAGACAAGTGAAAAGGAGAGCGGTCTTTTTTAGACAGCTGTAGGTTCGTGAAAAGACACAATGGAGAGACTGACTGGATGTAGAGGTAGATGGGTGCTACAGGTAAAGGAAAGGAAAATGCAAAAGGAATGAATGAACACAGAGTGTAGTAGTTGCAAGTCGTATAAGACCTCAATGTTTTACACAATATTTTTACAGCCTATTTCAGCTTTGCAGTTCCTCCCTTTTACAAATAGTTTTGCCTTAATTAAAATGCATCTTGCTCTTGCAACTTTTAAATGTCCTTACAGCATAACTGCTTGTGATATCATTGAATGCTCTTCAGTGATCTTTTTATTTCTGCATTTTAATTACTATAATACATTTAATTTAATACTATTTTTCACGGTTTAAAAAAAATTAAAGTCAGTACATATGACAGTACTACTTTATTACTCATCTATCGCATTTTTATGTGCAGGGACAGGAAAATAATCTAATCAAATTATTTAATTCTCATTGAAAAGAACAGTAAAACAAGTAAGTTGGTTTTTCCCCCCTCTCTATTTTTCCTTTCTATCGCTCTACTTTTTTGTTGTTGTTATGTTTTGGGTTTTTTAAAGGCTGCCAGTAAGTGAATCTAGACCACTGAGCTAGCCTTGTTTGACATTACTTACAGAAAGTATGATGACAATTTTGACAACGTTTTTATAAGTATCAGGACTTTTTTAATTGCAGAAGAAAATGGAAATGTAGTGCAACCCAAATCTGAAAACCTTTTTGTTGTAAAAGAAAAAAAAAATATTTCAAGAGATGATGATAATACTTAAGATATGGGCAAATTATTAATTCATATAAAAAAGGCCAAAAATGTGGTAATTACAAGATGAGTTGATGTTGGGCAGCAAGTTGTACTTTTACCCTCACTCAATACATTTAACATTATAATGCAACGGTGAAGGGAGATGAGCAGATCAGGAAACAGGGTGACATGGAAGAGATTAGGCAGTAGTGGCTCTAAACAAGCTATAAAAAAAGCTGGTTTTGCTGAGAAGTTGTGAAGCATAACTGAGAAGTAAAAGGAAGAACAAATTGTTGGGAGAGAAATGACGTCATTTCTTCATTGAATTCTTTCTGTGAAGTTCAGGAGTGAGGGGAAAAAAACAGCTGAGAACCTACCTCAGCTCATATTACTGAAAAGAACTATTTGTTCATGTACAGACTTCCATTACATATAATGAGCCAACTACGTGCATCACTTCAGTTTTCAACATTAAAAGTTCTGTTTTTACAACCAAGCCCAGATGCTTGTGGTTTATTCCCCCTCATTGGAGTAAACCCTGATTTCACTTTCCCCTGTTTGGTTCTGTATAGTCTCACAGACAGAGCTTCCTCCTGACTGAGTAGTGCTTTTAATCTGATTAAGCTCTCAGGCTAATTAGATCCTTACTTTTCTGGTAAAAGAGTAAAACAGGCACCTTTCTCTAATCTTTCATGCTCTTGATTCTTTATTTAGGGTCCTTCCTATGCTAAATCATTTATATGGGAAAAAGAAAAGTTCTACCATTTTTGCCTAGGATGCCTAAATAGTAGCAAAATCAGGAACATTTTCTAATTTTAGAACTGTCAAAGATGAGGGTAATCTTGCCCCACTTTACAGACTGTAAAACAAACACAGAGAGAAAAGTGACTTGCTCAACATCAGGCAGCAGCTGCACAAAAATCCAGAAGAAAAATTTTATCCAGTCATCTGGATTTTCACTACTTTCTTATCATCAGACAATAATGTCTCTAAAAAGACCCTAGATCATCAAACTACTTACTATTTATTATACAATAGGTCAGTATTACAGAATTCTAACAAATAAGCAACAAGGATATAAAGTGTCCAGAAACTGAGAAAAAAGGCTTGAGAATGGTGGTAACAGCAAGGTAAAGAAGCATCCCAGAAAGCAAATGAAGTTCTGGTGTAAAGTGTTGAGGTCATGAAAGATTTCACTGAAACAGAAAAGACAGAGAATGAAAGAAAACTTTGGCAGAATTATACAGTTATCACTTAAAATAGAGACAGGAAGGTTCATACACATTGTGTGAACTCTGACAATTAAAGGGGGGATTTAAACAATAATGAAAACAATGAACTCAATGCTTTGCATTCAGTGAACTACATGAGATAAAACGTGTATGTTTAGAAATTGTCTAAGAAGCACATGAAGCAGAGTAGATGCTCATTGTAAATGATACAGTGTCAATAAATAACATGCATATGCATACATCTAGTTTTGTCCAGAAGCACTACTGAAAAGCTCTTGTGTTTTTATGCAAAATATAGATCAAAATATAATAAAGAGAGCTGAAAGGGTCCTTAAGAGGTAGCTAGTCCATTCTTCTACTTTGAGGCAAGAAGAATTGTAACTTCATTTTTATGGCAGATACTTATCTCCTGTGTACTTAAAAGTGGTGGAAATGTCACCAGTGACAGAACATTAGAAGTCTAGATTGATATTAGTAGATGAAACAATCACCTCTCATTTTAGGAGAAAAGGACGGTGTAATTAAGTACTGACTGTATAGCCATACACGATATAGTCCGAAGTCGTCTGCTCAACCCACTGGGCTGGAAGGCAAGGCTTATTTACGGTATATTTGGGGACTAGTTCAAGATTCACTGGATATAATGGATGCACTACAACTTTGTGTCTAAAGAACATAAGTGGCCATTGAGCTTTCAAAGAAGTGTGGATCATATTCTTATTGATAAGATAGCCATACTGACTCAGACTGAAGGTCCATCTCACTCAATATCCTACTGCTGTCAGACAGACACTGACTTTTAAAACACCACAAAAACTACACTCAGTTTAACGATTTTCTGAAGTGCTGCTTTTTATAGACTTTTTTTTAATATTTTTCTTTAAAGAAAAATAAATCAAAGATTGATCTTTTGCACTGGCTTTCTGCCAGGCTAGCTTCAGCTGGAGTGTTCATCAGGAAGGAAAAAGGCGTGGAATCCTATCTCAGCTGCCTTTTGTGACAAAACTCTTTCAGCTAGAAACAAGCATAGACTGCAATAGTGAAATCATTGTTGCCTGCTCTTCTTTATCAGTTACTAGGCCAAATTTCCTTCTGATTGCTCTGCAAGTGCTTGCCATGTCTGCATCCTGTGCTATAACACTCAGATGCAACAACGTACTCATGTGGACTCAACGGATAAAATGGATAAAGACTGGCAGTTATAGGTGAGAGATCTTGCAGGATTATCTTCAAACACCATGAGGAAGGGTCCACATTATCAGCTGATACCACTGACCACTGTCGGGCGTGGGAGGGAGTAAAAGAATAATTATCAGCAAGGGTTAAGAAAGCCTCTAAGGAAGATGAAACTTAGCAGTAAACCAAAAATCAATGAGAAGAAACCGACAAAATTTTCAAAGAGAAGCTGTGAGATCCTATTGTCAAGCGACAAAAATGAATACTGGCTTGCTCCATTCTTTTTTCTTCTGAATCTCCATAAACCTTTATTATTGCAGCTAAGTACAACCTGTTGCCCCCGACTACATCCAGTGTGGCCGAGGGATCCTATCATTATGGAAACATAGGACTACAGCGTCTGTGGGAACAAGGCCACCTCAGCCAGTACTAGGCAAGTTCAGGGAACAAGCCACAAAGAACTTCATGCTTTCTAATGGTTTTCATACAATAACCTACAGCCAAGATACTGAATCCTTAGATGGAAGAACATTTTCAATGAATCTGAGTGGAGATGCCTTGATGGAACATCAGTCATCTCCGGATATACTGCCAAAGCGTGACAGCAAATATTCATGTTACTTTCAGGCATCTTCTATTGATCTTATGGGGATACTTTATGTCTGTCATGAGTATAGCAACAAGACCTTCCACCCTTGCACAGACTTCTCCTCCCTCACCTTGTGCCAAAACTAATGTATCCAGTTTTTAATTTATCAAGTATCTAACTCCTCTTACTATGTACTAGATGGAAACATAAAAAAACCCCCAAACCCCAAGAGTATCAAAGGGAAATATTCAAATGTGCATTTTTTCCACTGAGCTATTATCATCACTTCCATGGATGATTTCATCAAACCCTACAGAAGAGTTTAAAAGGCAAAATAGGAAGATTGATTGGTAAACAAGAGCTACGAGCTATGGGCTCATTATTCTTTATGCTCCAACCCTGAACTGGCCTTTAGAAGACAAATTTCTGCTCTGCTGTGTAGTTTCTGCACCATGGCCCCACGATTAATTATCAGCCGCCACATGCAAAATCCACCATGATGGATTGTCTGCCCGCATCAGCATAATTACTAACCACAGTCATTGACAGTCCTTGTTACTGGAGCAACCAACCAGTAGGATTGAGAGGTGAATGAAAATACTTTGTAAGACAAGGCAAAGAAATGCAATTAGAAAAAGGAAGACCTATCAAAGCTGTTAGCATAGTACCTTAGCTATAGGGACCAACAGATAGCTGACAGCAGAGTCAGCAATTCACAACAAATCATTTAGAAAATGCAGCATCTTTAGACGCTGAGTCTGTAGACTCTAGAGTATCCAACACTTAGAATTTGAGTGTGTTACTTAATCATTTCTAAAAATCACATCACTGTTTCTGATCCTTGATGGAATGAACCATGGTTATCATCATAAAAGGACTTGAAAACTTTGAAACTTTTACAGTGACCGTGGCTTTCTTCTTAAGATGACAAAGAAAAATTGGTTTCTGAACAATGATAAATTCTTAGAGTTTAAAACTGAAGTCAGCAGGTCAACAGAAGGACACCTATTGATGGGGCTAGGCACCACCTACTATTTCACCCTTCAGTAGTCTGCAGCAAATTCAGTCACACAAAGTGGGATGCTCCTAAGTCTGACATCTAAAGGCTGCTTTCAGACTTGTGTTTGCACTCTTTACTTGTCTTCAGGGGCCTTCTCGAAGAATGAGGAGACTGTTGCCTTCTGAGCCTACCTCTTCCTTTACATCGCTTCCTACGTCAAAGGAAAGTAGGTAGAGGCAACAGGCGTCTCAAGAAGTAAATAATTTGGTTATTCAGAAAAAGTTACTCCTGTTCATATCCCTTGCAGAGTTGATTCTGCTAAAACCAGACACGTATGCTGTATGGAAGAGAGAGGCAGGGGCACTCAGCTCTACTGGTCAGCTATCACCAGAAAACAAAGGCAGGTATATTTTTTTTTTTCTCCTAATGAATTGGCCCTCCAAAGCATAACCTTTTCTTCTCCTGTCCTCCTAGTGTGAATTTTTTTAACAGAAATATAACTATTGAGTGGAGCTCTTAATTAAGGTGAAATGAGAATGGTGTGGATAGAAAAGAAAAATACTGCTGCAGGGAAAGCTGTGTATGCATGCTCTTTCGTGATATATGATGATAGACCATGTCAAGCATAGACTGGCTGCATGCCACTGAGTCATATGTTGAAACTTAACTACGTGAGAGTGGCAGGCTAAAATGAGACAGGTTTTAAGATTAAAAAAAAAAAAAAAAAGGGGGGCGCCTTCAGGTAGTTTTCTTGTAGCATTAAGACCAACTTGCACTTGGTTACAAAGTGGATCTTCCATTCAATGACCCAACTGCTCTCATAACTGGGTCCATCAGGAATAACAACTATAAGTGCTTCGTACTTAGAACATCGTAAGCAGTATCTTCAGTAGCTATAATATATTCTTGTACTTCTTCACTAATAACTGCAGATGCAAAATTACAAAATGAGATTACGCATACAGAAATTTGTACTGTCTCCTCTAAGGAATTTAGCTGTAATCTAATTAACTGGGTAAAAAAATAAACAAAAAGGGGTTTTCTATTGCTGTTGCTATTTTTAAAACTAAGGGTGTTTTATTGAAGAGTTTTCCATTTTTATAAAATAAATGACAGCGCTGTCTGATATGGGTGGTGAATCAGCCTGGTAAGGCACGAAGACAGTGGCAGCTTGCAATTGCTCAGAACTGTTCTGAGTATTGCATTGCAAAAAGCATACATGTGATTCATTTTTAATAAGATTACACTGAGAATTTTTACTCAGAAACCCCATCATTTGTTTATTAATATCTACTCAACAGGCATGTCCTCAGCCAAGAAAAAAATTGTGATTACTGTACTAAGAGTAAAGATGATGATATTAAATTGTATAACTCATTATTAGAAGGGATCAACAGCCACAGATTAGGACTTGTAAAAATGCTGTACCATGACAATAACCAGCGCATAGGAAACATCCCAAACTGTAGGCAAAGTTAGTGTGTGAAAGCTTAGCCTACATATGAAAATGAGAAATATATCTGATTATCTCAAATATCACAGGTTTATTAAATATTAGACAGGATTAGGCAGTAGATATTCCATTATGTAGGGACTATATTCCACTAGGTAAGGAAATACATACTCCCTTATTCCAATACCGTGTTTCTAGGGAACTTAGTGACAGGAAGCATTGTGACTTTCATATATGCCAACAAAGCACATTTTAGAACAGTAACAGGTTGTGCAAGTTTTAAGCCAGATGGCTACACTCTGACAGAAACACACCGTTATTTCTGTGAAACAAGAGACCTGTGGAATCAGGTCTCTAAATATCAATCGTGGTTCACTTCACAAGAAATGGTAAACATCAGTAATTAAATAAGCTTTTCTTTTCTGATTTGAAGCTTCTCTGTTATTAATACGTCTTTGTTAAAATTTCTCTTCTGTAAGTAATTTGACATGTGTTTTACCATGGAAATATTTGACTTTTAGGGAAGGACTGACTCGTAAGTATTTTTCCTATTCCAAGACCACACGTTTAATTTCAGTTTCGCTGTTATCAGGCATTGTAGGAGAAATTCCAGGGAAATATGAAAGCACCTTAAAGAAGGGAGTGGATTGTATGTATGTGTTAACACAAATTTAAGAAGTCCACAAACCTGCTGATTAAGAGAAAGATCCTATATTCTCCTAAAGATATCCCACCTGTAGTCTTTATTCATATTGGAAAAATCCTTCATAAATGTGAGACAAGGAAATGATACACCACTTATCACTGTTTTATAGCGAGTATTATTCGTCATAGATAATTTGTGCAAAAAGGTACATGGCTTCCAAAGTAAGCAATGCAATACCTTGTACTATAATATGTTTTATTCTGTTGTTAATAATCAAGATATCCAAAACTGGTATCATCATGGCCAAGACTGATTCTTTTATACACATTATGTTATTTATGAGTAATTTCTATTGAAAAACTCCTATCTATAGGCTGTGGATAAAATCCTGGCAATGCCTGGTTTCAGGTGCTTGGGATGCCATAAAAATACGTGTTCAAGATATAACAGTACAAGAAATATGGCATACTTTCTTCTATATTATTGCTAAAATACTTCACAGTACCCTGGTGTATCTGGGAAAGGAAGTAATTTAGGTTTCAAAAAATATGGACCCAATATTCTTTTCTTTTTAAGCTTAGACACATGTCAGAGCAACAAATTAACTAGAAATTATTAAATTAAAAATATTAAAATTATTAATATTTCAATTATTGTTACTTGAGTTACTGCTCTAATAACATTTATAACCTGATATGGCCAGATACTTTAGAAAACAACCATTACTATGAAGGGAGATTTGTCTGATTATGTCAAACTACAGAAGTTTTCAGAGATTAAAGAAGAGCTGTAATTATCTGTGTTATGCCCTAGTACAAAACTGTGCCAACCACACATTAAAACAGAAGTACCTACAATTTTCATTCCTATATTTAACAACGGCATACAGAAAAAGACTATATATTTATGCTGATCATCTTTCACTTGCCATTTTTTCATGTCTGTCTTCTTTCTTTTTACAAATGGATAAAAATACGCCTTTTTTTCTGTGTCTATAAGAGATTCTCTAAAACTCTTAATAAATTGTCATATAACATATAAACCAAAAAAAGTTTGTATATATAATTTCCCATTAATATTGTGCACTAGCAGGGGGGAAACTTCCTAATGATGTTTCTAGGATAAGCGAAAAGGCCAGATACGGTATTCAGAGATAATACT
>NW_008794543.1:4401771-4415400 GCF_000699145.1 Aptenodytes forsteri | reverse complement strand
CTATATAACAATATATACACCTATATTATATATATATACCTATATAATATAGGTAATGCTCTACAGGCTTTACCTGAAGTACCGTGACTTTCTACATAAAAAACCATACACTCATCCAGCATTGACAAAGTAAGTCTTAATATAAGGTAATGGGCTTTGAAACCATGCCTTCATTCAGGCTCAGAAGAGAAACATGCAACCCATTAGCTGAATTTCTATTATATGCTATTAAAGAAAGCACCAATCCCTGCAACCACCTGGAAACACTTTTCCATGTAAATCTAGGCAGGAGCCGATTTTGGAACAAAGCGCCATATGACGGACAGCCCAGACTAAACAAGAGGCTTTAAGGTAGCCAGCAGCTGACTTCAGGGAGAACAGTGGAGGAAAGCTGCTGGTTCCCAGGCTGGAAGAGCTGCCAGGCAGTTTTATAACTTCCAACCACATTTTTACCTGTGCTAACTATTTTAACAATGGTGATTCAAATCTCACATTTCAGCATGTCAAATGATTACCTAATGGTCAGAAATAATTCCCCTCTCAGTCATACTAATAAAATTTGTAGTTGTACACTAAAGAGAAGTGTTGTAGGGCTTTGAGTATTCTTCATCATTTCAAAACAATGGTTAAATTTTTTTTTTTTTATAATCATGGCAGATAACGTAGATTTGCTCAGAACAGTAAAGCGTATGATCCTCTACATTTTCAGCATACCTGGAAGGAAACCCTGTGGCTTCATTAGTGTGTCCAGATTTTTTAATATGTAAGAGCCGCACACTATGAAATTCCTCAATTTAGTTCAACTAATTACTGGCTTGGTATTACAGAAAGCTGTTTGATTAATATCTTAAAACTAGAAGCATCAGTTGTTTTTGAAGTGTATGGGAAATAGTGCTGCTTTTTTTTTCTCCTCCATCATTTGAGATTTTATCCAAAGTCAATCTACGGATAATAAAAAGTGAAATAAATGCATCTGTGCAGAGCCACTGGATTTTTACGAGAGGGAGAATGCACAGGGATGTTGCTTGATTTCAATATGGATACGGTTGTTTATATTCTATATTTTAAATCACATGGAGCAACACAACCACATCTATTTGGAAAATAAATATATCTAAGAGGTTGCAACTTGTTAGAGAGCCACCATGAACAACTGGCTGCTTCTCCTGTTTCCCCATCAGCCTGGCACTACAATCATTTTTTAATCTTTTTGCCAGTCATTATAAGCGCTAATGAAGTTACAGCTTCTTATGCCCTGATTACAGATCCTTTCTTCTCTCTTTCATTACTTCCATTGATCCATTAATTTTGCTTATTATCTTTTTTTACAGAAAAAGGAACAGCAGAAATCTGAAGGACAGTGGGTTCCAGATTCCTTCGCTGTTGCTGTTAGTAGAGAAGCAGGTCAGCAAACACAAGAATAAAATAAACCCTGCTACAGTAAAGCAACTGGGAAAAAGTTTGTATTTTCTGCTATAGATCCTGAGGTTACACTGCCAGCAAAATAATGATTTAAGACATCTGAAGTCTCCAGACAGCAGAGAAAAAGTAATCCAAGAAATAATTTCTTTCTAAAAAAAACATAAGGGAAAACACACAAACATGGAACTTATCAATGCTACTGATTTCTTATTGTTCCATTTCATACTGCTTTCCCAGGAAGGTTTGATACAGTGAAGTATGAAACAAAAATTGTGAAATAGCTTATAGGGGCTTATTTCGCTATGGGAGTACGTGTGAAAGTGCACATAGCTAAATAGATACGAATTCTTCACCACAAACTTCTTTGAATTTTGTGGTTCTCAATATGGATGTCAAATACAATGAAATGAAAGGGTGGCTGCCCAAGAAAGCTTCTAGGAATGCGAGTGGTGTGCATGGTTGAAGGGAGTTTGCCAGCTAGCATTTAATCTACAGTATTGAAGCACCAAATTGAAGGAAGGCTAAGAAACAGCAAGAACAGGAAAAAGTATAGAGAAAGGATGCCATAAAAGACGCCTCTTGTGCTCTTCTGCACGATTTGCAGTGACTGGTTTGCACTGTCACTCTACCATGGGTTTTTTTGGACAATGAAAAAAATAACAAAAATCTTCCACAAAGAGCAACCATCTAGCCTTACAGGGCCTTTGGATTAAACCTTTTACTTCAAATCTTGTGTTGAAATCACATTAACATATTTGCCTGGTGTTTTTCCAGTGTGACCAGATGGTAGGAGGTAGTGTTGTCAATAAATGGAACAAATGAACACAGTACAGACTTACAGATCCGATTTTTCCACATCTTTTTTAAAATCTTAACTCCAGAAACTTTCACAATGCGGAACCAAAACCTGAACAGAGTATTCCAGTGGAGGCGTTGCCATTTCTGTGAAATGCAGGATGCATGTATAGAAATATCCCCTGCAAGATATTTTAACCTTTGGCAACACAAAAAGACTGTTAAGTCACACTTCGCTTGTGAGGCACCATAGCCCCAAATTCCTGTTCTAAATAAATGCTACTGAGTAAGCGTCCCTATTTTCTACTTGCTAATTATTTCTATTTCTCTTTATTTTTATTTCTCTTATTACATCTATTTATATATGTGTTCACATATTCTGTTTCAAAGTGTACAAACATGGCACTTGTCCTTACTGAATAGCATCTCCTTATTAGATTAATTTACTTATTTGTCAAAATACTTTTCAATGTTGATCTTGTCCCTCCATGTCTTTGCAAGCCCTCCAAGCTTGCTGCTGTCTGCAAAAGCACAAGAATCAGGTTTCCTGAGTGTGAAGGCATGTAATCCTTCTTTCTACAACCAAAGAGCAAAGAATATTCCAAAAGGTTAGCTTGCATTTAGAAAACAATAAACGCAACCAAAACTTTGTAAAAGTATGGACCAACAGAAATACCACTTCAAATATTTTTATATGCACCATGCAGGTGAAACTGTCTAACATGTAATATCATACTCCCATTTCAAACAGGTATATATCAGTGCTTTCTGGGAAAGAGATACAGTCTAGACACAAATCTTGTCACAACTTGCCTACTTTCTTTTTTTGAAAGATCTTAGTTCTTAAAGAAACATAACTTGTCTGAAACATGAGCACTGTAGCTCATGTAATATACATTTTAATATTCAATAAACATTACAATTTCCTAAGTGAAAGATAAAACATAAAAGAATCATTAGTTAACAAGGGCAAATGAGTATGATTGCTTCCAATTTATTTTTAAAGAGATCTTCATTCATATTTTATTAGTCTGACTTGGATGGCACTCACAGAAGCAGTTACTCCATATTGTTTCCTTAAAAATACATTAAAAAAAATGTGTTTTATAATTCATAAAAATCTTCCTGTAATTACAAGATAGGGATTCAGGAAAACAAAATAGAAACTCAGCACTGCCGTATTTAAAGTTTGTTTAAATACTTTAAAAGTAATATATATTACAGACAGTTTCCTTCTTTTTACAACATTAGATTGACAGTATTATTATATAGCAACCAAAAATGTGATAAAGGGACTATTGCAGTTTGCATGGAGTAGATGATAAACGTGTGGATAACAGGAGTGATGTGCTTCATAATTAGGTACCATGAAGAGCTTTTATGGTAACGCTCTATCTATGACTTGACCTTCACTTGCCAATAAAGTGACGTAAAGAATTTAACAATTGGAGGCAGCACATTCCATTTGAGCAGTAAGGGGAAAAGACGCAGCAAGAGAAACAGCACAAACAAGACCCTAAACCAAACTTAGCTCTCTGGTGTAGCAGATGTTTTTCCTGTGGTCTCTAATCTGCAGGCTCTTAAAGACTCTCACATTTAGCTTGTGTACTTGCACGGGTCAGCGTTCCAGAACATAGGATAATAAAAACTGGCCTTTTATACGTATGTATAAAAACACGGAAAGAAAAATTTTCTTCCATGTTAAAACAACTTAGGTGGAAGTTTAAATAAACATGAACATTCAAATGTAAATGCACAGCCACAAATATATCCTTTTATATAGGTATGGTTACACATTATATAATATACATTTAAATTCCACATGTAACTATATAAAAGTATACATATACACGTATGTTTATGTAATTACACATAGAATCTGCAGTAAAACTAATCAATGTTTTTATGTAACCATAAAAAGAGGGTTTCAAGGATTTATATTTCTGTCAGGCTAATGCCTATACACAAAGATTAAATTTACTTGTATTCACCAAGAAAATAAGAAGGTGGCATAGATCAACTGAGAATAAATAATATCCAATCAACCTGATCTCCTTCTCTAACATGGTAAGAGAAACCAGAAGAGTAATAGTAAAGTCAAATGCCTTGACCTTTCAATAATTTAAAAACTGTTTCATTAACACTCACATAGATAAGTTAGGGAAACCTGCTGTAGATGGACAGTGGTTGAACTGGCCTCAAAAAAAAGCAGGGCAGGCACACACAGGTTTCACTGCAAAAATTGTGCTCTTGGTTAGCCTTGGTCCAGTGCTAGGACAAAAGCATGCTCGCTTGTTTTTTCAGCTGCGTCAGTTGTTTTACTGAAAAGACCCCTTCCTTGCCCCACTAGTGCCCTCAGACCAGCACAGCTACAGCACTATTAGCTCTGCTTGTAATAAAAGCTATGAAAGCTGTGTGCTTTATATGTAAGTGGAACAGAAAGGCTTTAAACTCTGCCCGTCTTCAGACTCTCTTACTCAGGTACCAATCTTCAGAAAGGTTTCAAAGAATATCTTGGGAATTACAGGCTTCATTTACAAATTACGAGAAGGCATAACTGAAGGACACCTCAGCTGGATAAATACAGAAAAAGTCAGCATGGCTCTTGCAAAAGAAAATCCTGCCCCGCCAAACTTTCAGACTTCTTTGCACAGAGATAAGGATGGTCTAGCTGATATAGTCCACTTGGATTTCCATGAGGTTTTTAAGGAATTTAATAAGGCATAGCATAAGATGAAAAAACTGACATGTATAAATATACAGTGACTGAAGTACATGGTGTAGAGGGTAAACCATATGGTTAGTTCTCACAGGAGATCACCAGTGAAGTTTTGCCGTAGCCTGTACTAGGACCTATAGCATTCAATATATTCAAAAACTACGTGGAAAACAAGGGGTAAACCACAGGGTGGTGTTAGTTTGCTGATGATATGAAGGGGTTTTTTATGCAATAAAGACCATGGCCAGCTGTGAAGAATCACAGAAGAACCTGTAAGAGGAGCCTGGGCAATACTTGAGCCCGATGAACCGGCACCTGTCTGCTGCAGCGAAAGTCTGAAAACTACTGTTACATTATATGTTTCAAAAAGATTGTTTTAGTCTTAAAAAGCCTGTATGAGAAAGCTGTCATTTCTTCTCCTGTAACATTATTTTCCCATAAGTAAATTTAAATGCTCTTTTCACTAAGGTGGCAGTCGGAAAACAGCCCTTTTGCTAAATGAATGGGAAATTTTCCTTCATCAGGATTTTGTTCCATGTGATTCTCCGTGTATAAAAACAAGAAAAAACCGAAAAGTGATGGTTGCTTAAGTTTATAACAACTTAGATACTATGTAAAATGTAATCCAGTAATACAACTCTGGGCTGAAAAACAAAGACCTTCCCATATGCATTAGATTAAGACCCTATGGCCACTTATTATTATATTTAGTGGTTTTTTTTTTCCTTTGGTGGCACTCAGAATCTACATTGCTTTTGTAAATCTGACTGTACAGTGACCCAATGTCTGAACAGATCAGCATTTTAAAATAGAACATATGACCATAATATCTTAACAACTCTGGCAAAAACCGGTATCAACGGAATAAAACCCGTACTAGGCTTTAAGTAGTTTCTGGCACATCTTCCTTTATTGATGTGACTGTGTTTAAGGGAGAGCATGTTGTTGTTTTCGTGTCAGAAACAGCAGATGGAGTTGGAAATAGAAGATTTTGTGAAGCCTGTCAATAAAGGTAACAGTTGTGGTAAACATATATAATTACACTGAATTTCATTTGTACCTAGTGAAAATGAAACTAATTTGCTTAGAAGGCAACCAAGACAGTTGCAGGAAGACGATATCTCAGTAACAAGTAGTTCTTATTAAAGAAACTGGTCCAGATCTTTAAGTTATGAGCAAGCATATGCTGACCGAGTAATACTGGCTCTGAAAAGATGAAAACCCAGTAAGCTTTACTCTATCGGTAAACCATTTGATGTAACTGTCAAAGTTTTGCAAATAAAAATTGCATTAAAAAAAGACAAAACTACCTATTCAAACAAGACAAATTCATGCCTGTGGAGGCTAACAAACAAAAAATGACTCATGTTATTAATTAGGAGAATGATACCAATGTTCCAGATTAAGATCCAGCTTGTGCAAACCTGCTACCTGTGTTGTCAGCATTTTTTAGGACAGTAGTAATTTAGAAGCTGAAAAGGATGTTATAATAAGGAAATTAAGTCATATTGCATCTCCGGGGACTCATTGCCATCATCAGAGAAGTGAGAGTTATGGATTGGATTTATAAGAGACAGACATTCTTGATATAGATCATAAAACTAATTGTGAATAGCACAGAAATAAATAAAATGAAACTCATTGCTTCCATCTCATGGGGAACTAAGTAAACAGAAATAGCATCTTTAGGCTATAAAGCGTGCTTAATCTGCACAAACCAATGGACCTGAAGAAGAAAATAGGAGCAACAGGAAAAAAAAAACCAAAGCCACTGATAAGCAAATTATAGCATTACTCATATGTCTATGTAATTTCTGCTTTTCATCATTGCTTGAAATAAATGATCTGCTTGAAAAATTTTGGGAGAGCAAGGACTGAGGAGGAAGGGGGGTAGAAAAATATCGAGATGACTAATGGTTAAAATACATTTTCACTCTTTCTACACCACCACAACATCATCATCTGTAACAACCAGCCAATAGCTCCATCTCTGGCACAGATAAATAAGTGCACATAGATAACGGAATGTGAATCGGCTGAATTGCCTTTTGTATGAAATTATGCAGATGCAAAATAAAGTCTACATCATCATCTTCAGAGGGAAAAGAAGACATCATAAAGATGTGCACTTCCCTGTCTTAGTTACAAGAATCTGTATTTTTTTTTAAATACACTGGTTCCTTAGAACTGTCTTTTAAGTTTATTATTCCTTAACATGCACACTAGTAGTACATACTTTAACATACCGCTTTTAAACAGTGCAGTATAGCATAAAACTTTATTTCTAGGCAAAACAAAACTCTTACAGGTTATCACTATGAAAAACCAGTAAAATTAATGAGAATCAAGAGAGAAAGTACTTTCCCTCATTTGTAATTTGGAAAGTGGAAATTCCCTTTGGAATACACATTTTTCATAATTTCAGGTCACGCTTGACCTCACCTCTTTTGTTTAACCAAGCCTATTAATCAAATACATCCCAGAGGTGGCTAATGATCATCCAGAATTCTAATAGAAGCAGAAAGTCAAGGACAGCACGAATTGATCCACATCACCTACCTTATTAAGTTTACAATGCTGACAATGCTTCCCTAGTTTTACTCAGAATTGCAGCCCATCTGGTTATTTTAAGACTAGTGCTTAAGAATTAAAACAATTTGACATACTAACTCCCAAGGGACCACATGACAGATTTTTGTCTTGGTACAACATATCCCTTAAAATCTCTGTCGTAGGTTCTTTCCTTCAGATACAAAGTTAAGGGGCAGCTAAAGTTACTTTTATAAACATCCCTGAAATGTGTAAGCACCCTCACACTTAATGACCATTGCTGACTGTAATTTTGTTATCTGAACATATTTTTTAGAAATAGTGTATATCAACTTTTCCACAGTTTTGTCTTCATTTATTAGCTGACATCACATTCAGTTTTCATTCTTCAAACGTCTAAGCAGAATTTCGTGCTCATATGTTAAACGTGTTGAAAAGACATGCTAAAAAGTGCAGCTGAAAAAAATGCAAAACAGGACATAGCAGCGAAAAGCATTTCTGTCCTTCATGGTCCTCACAAAGTAACACAGATAGACTTTTCCAAAAAGACAAAAACTGGAAATAATACTTCCCATGCTGCCTTTATACAGCAAACTCAGCAACAACAAAATCAGAGATCCATTGCCCCAACAGCTACTCATGTGGGAAGGATAAGTGTGTGTATATATATATATATCTCAGATATATTTGCATATATCTGATTAAGAGGATTGGAACATCTTTAGTTGGCAAAAATGGGTGAAACAGAACCGACGAACTCAGTTCCCACCCAATACAAACTGTGATGGGAGATGGCAGTTCCAGCTTGGGGCATCGCTGCTTAAAGAATATACTGCTATCCCACAGCGGAAACTTGGAAGAAGGAAGAGGAAACATTGCCCTTCCGCATCAAGAGATGAATGCCTACGGTATCACTGAGATTAATTAATGAGTTAGAGATTAACTGTGTTGTTAGTCACCACACATACTGCATTTTTCCCCTAAAAAAGTGTGTGTTTGAGGAAACGTTAGACAGTATTTGGAGCAGAAATAGGAGGTGATCTGCTATTAGAATATAGAGTATTTTTCTTTTTTTTTCTTTTTTTTTTCTTTTTTACTGAACAACACATTGGTCACACATAAAACACAATTTCCTGATTCAGCCACCTATGTGCATATCTGCTGTTAAGAATTGTGCCATATCTGGTAGAAAGAGGATGCCATGAACATAGAAAAAAGAAGGACTCAATTCAATAGGTGCTGAAAACCCAATGCAGTGAAAAACCATCGTTATTCATATTTTGGATAGTAAACAGAAGAATGGAAAGGCAATAAAACAGAAACCCCTAAAATCCTGTGATTTTTCAGAAAGGGAGGAGAAACAGATGACAGAACAATTAGATTTTTACTGTATGCTTTACTGGTTGTATGGAAAGAAATGATTATCAGAGCACAGAACCATACAAAGAAGAGAACATGAAAAAGGAATGAGAATAATATTGTTTAAAGAAAATTACTTTGAAATGGTGTCTTTACTTAAATTGAAGACGTGAAAAGTAATATGAAAGAAAAACTCAAGAACACTATGACTGCACCAAAGCTTAAAGAAAAGCGAGAGAGGAGCTTTGTTCAGAGCCCCATTAACCAAAAGCTTTTGATGACATGGTTAGAAGCCTCTTCCTAGTTCTCCATTGCTCCAGGGAAGGGACTTAATGCCGTAAATATAGCACATACTCCCGTATTTGAGGGGAAAAAGACTGCTTTGCTAAACGCTTAACAGGATAGTTGCAGTTCTACTCACTGCCCTTCCTCTGCTGAACTGGAACTGGAGCATCAGAGGATATTCTTACCCATCTTTCAAAAGCTAAACTAAATGTATTAAACCTTTGTCTATAAAATAGTTTTATTAATGACCACTTCCCGGATGCATTTTTCAAATACAAATGCTCACTTTAAAACCACTGGTTTGGTTTTTAAATCCAGAAGGAAGGACTACATGACAAGAAAGTCTGAAAACTATCAAGCACACAAAAGTCACCAGAATTCTGAGTAGTGAGAGGTGATAGGCCTGAATTACTCATGATTTTACTGGAAGAAAAAATAAAATGACAATTCCTCTAATTACATCAGTTCTAGAAAGACCTCTGAAAACTGTTATGACAGATAAAAAATTGTTGAAATAACACAAAAAAATTTATGAAATAATCTGATATAACTGACTGATTTGCAGGATCATTGTGCTCATCTTGAAGATTATAAATTTTACTCTCTCCTGTCTATATGATGGAATAATGAATACCATTACAGGATTTTTGGAGGGGCAGATTTCTTTGCTACCTCCTCCCACACCTCCAAGAAACTACAGACTGTTTACTTCGACATTCAGAACACAGACTTGAAAGAACAGATCAAGTCCGGTGTTCACATAAGGGCTTTGAATTCCCTAGAAATCAAGTACTTTTTAAAGACAACTTAAGTTAAAAACTATATAACAAAAGCTAATTACAAACAAGAGGTGGAACTTGCGCAGCATCCAAACAGTAGTTCCCATATCATAAAGTGATCCTTTTTATGGGAATGCCATAATCTTCATGCTGCAGTGATATAATTTCTCTTTTTCCCATGTTACTAGAGAACATATCTTTAGGACATGTTTTTATTTTATAAATAGGATACTATTTTTTGCCATAGAATTGGCTATTTATATATTACTTCATACACTTTTATTTTGTTGCCTTTTGTTCTCCAGTTTTTCCCCACAATGATCAGCTAATTGGAGTCACCATCCTTGGAGATATTCAAAAGCCGCCTGACACAGGCTTGGGCAACCAACTCTAGTTGCTCCTGCTTGAGCTGGGGGGTTGGACAAGATGACCTCCGGAGGTGCCTTCCAACCTCCACCATTCTGTGAGGCTGTGATGGCCTGCCAGAGCAACCAGGCTGCAAAGGAAGGTAAGCTGATTCAGTCCAGAACACTTCATGACATGAGCCAAAGCACAGTCAAGTGGGATGACAGGGAGTTTTTCTTTAAAAGCACGTGCCTGCTTCCAACTTAAACAATACTGGAGTGGTACCCACTGTGTGTAAGGTACAGAAACAGGGCTGAGGTTTGGTGAGTCAAGGCTCATATCTTTCTGGAGTGAATTCCTGATGAGTATGGCATTTTGTATGACCCTGTGAAGCGCCTAGTTCTCCACCTGCATTGAACAGAGAGCCTTGTAGCCTAAGTATAGCAGAAAATTTAGAGAGGTAGGGCAGATAAAACTAAACACTGTGGTCTGAAAATCTAATACTGAATCAAGGCTGGAGTTCACTACTTTTCATAACTATGTTCACCACGCTTATAACAGGGCTAGGGTGCTCGCCTATCTTGACACCGTGAAGAAGAACACAAAGATGACTACATAATGAGCCAAATAAACAGCTCAAAATAGACAGGAATATATTTTACCTTCTTAGAGAAAATGACCTAGCTATCAAATTACATATACAATAATCTACCTATGGAACTAATCACCATGCAAGCAATGTTAATCTGCCCTAAAACGTTCCAGGTGGACCTGGTTGAAAATCATTCTCTCCTCCCTCCGCCTTTATAAAAGCAAGTTATTCTTGTTATGGTGGGAAAGCTTTATCAATAAAAGGCACTGTAAAATACCCTCCACATGAACAGAATGTAGAAGGCACAGATCAATAAAAGGCTTTTTCTACAACCAATACTCCTCAGCCAAGAACACTTTATCTCTGGCTGTCACATGCGTCATCCTTGGCCTGGTGAGCTGTATTTGTCTCGCATGAAATCAACTGGTTTGGATGGTGATAGACAACGCTGTGGTTGCTGATGTGCTTGGGCACCATAACTGCTGAACTGACAGAGAGACAAACTTTGCAAAAAGCAGCGGGAGCCCAGTAAGGTGCCATTTATTTGTGTTGTGTAATGGCACGGGGACATCTAAATTAATAGCGTTGCTGAAGCAGTGGGTACTCTGGGCTGATCTGTAAAGTTTGTTAGCATTTAAGTAACAGTCACTGAACCTGAAGTAAAATCCTACCTACTAAAGGTTTTATTAGGCTTAAAGACCTTAAGACATATTGAGCGCTTTGACTAGAAAGTCCTATATGCTATCTTTGTTATCAGTAAAATAAATAAAAATCAAACTCAGAGCTGATCAAATTAAGGTATACAAATAATCAAACCATTAAACATTACAACAATTATTCCTATCTCAGTGCCATGTAACCTGGCAAGTGGAAACTTGAAAACTAAATAAAATTATCTATTAAAAAATATTTTCCATAATTTAAAGTATTGACATCCAGTTCCTCCAACATGATAATACAGTTCTCTCTGTATTACTCAAAGCACAAATAACTCATATTTAATGATACTAAACCAGTACTGGGCTCTTGGTGATTCCTGAAACTTTCCTCCAGGGAATACTGAAATACAGCACGATTAATGATTTAAATTAACCCAAGTATACTGATAGCAAGTATTTTAATTTGTGAGAAAATCGTATCAGAAGCTATGCTATGGTAATGTGATATAATGCAGTTTTTAGAATGTAATGAAAAGTAATCAAGCTACAATAAAGACAATTGAACAGGAATGTGCACAGAACTAAAGTAGCGCCACCCCCAATTAACGTCCCCTGGTAGCAAATCTATCAGTTTTGCAACTGGGATACAGGAGGATGAATAGGGCACTCGGGACATTAATTACATGTGGCAGTATTTATATAACTAATATTTTCATTTATATTACTGAACAACAAAGGTCCATTAGCAATTCAATTTGGAATGTTTACTAAAGCCTATAACAAAAACCTTAAGCAAATTATGGCATGTGTCATCAGTAAAAGTTCATAAAATACCATGAAACTAACAGAAAGAATTTACACATCCTCAGCATCACAGGCTGTCTTCATAAAATATATATATTTTAATATATAGCTATATAATAAAGTTATAGATTTTTCTTCCCAATGGGCTAAATTATATTTCCTGTTATAATAGCATGACATTTTGATGTTCCAAACACAGAAAAGAATTCTGGACCCACAAATGCATTTCATCTTGTGAGATCGAGTGATCCTTTATCCTCCATCACATTTACTCAGCAGTAGAATTTTATGTTGTTTTTACAGATCCAAACAAAGGGTTTACAAAGCAAAAGAAGAACCAATAGGAAGCTGGTCTAAGGAACTACCATTATAAATGAAACAACTGTCAAATGTGGATGGAAACTGTACAAGTTTCCTCTAGAAGTAGGGAGATGATTTTTTAATTTTGTTCTTTAAGTATAGAAAAAATTAAATGGACCCATGACTCTCTTTAATTCCCAAATGCATTCTCATGCACTTTGTCCTCCAGCAAAAACACTTTATGACACAACCGAAAAAGGTGATTTTATTTTAATAGGAAAAATTTAGGGGACACAGTGTTTTCTCCTTCCTTCTCCAGCTTCGGTGTGTGCATAAATAAGCTATTCCAAGCTCTGAGGAGAGTCTTTATTACTCACGATTTTGCAAAGAGTATCATCGTAGAGAAACACTATCAATAAAGACTGTGAATGGCCAACACATTCAGAGTACCAAACACACTCTGCCCTTGCGAAAATCAACTATGCAGCTCACATGCAGTAAGCGTATGTTGTACAGCTCTGGCCTTATTACTTAGCACCCAGATCTCCTGGGCAAACAGGTCACTGTGGGCACACCACTTGAGACAACAGTAGTTCACAACTTTCTGTAAAAATATGATGGTGATGATGTCCACCATGGAAATCTATTAAGCAGTATCATTATTGGAATGAGGCTGGTAGTTTTTTATGTTATTATTACTAGAAGGATCACACATCATATCTATATATGGCAATCTCAGATGTTTATTCTTCTAACAGAAACATGTCTATACTTAACTGTATAAAAATAACACAATACAAAATGATCCTCTAATGTAATAAACTGCTCTTGATGTCATGTTTTTCTTGTTTTTAATCACAAAGTTTAACAACAATTTTAAAAATCCAAATCCAACATTGTATGTAGTGGGCAGGTTTAGCTCCAATTATGGAAGACCATTTAATTCCATTCTGAATTTGGCCGCTGGCTGGAAGGAGTCTAAAGCACCTGACCATGAAATCTCTTAAATCACTGCTATGG
>NW_008794543.1:4393018-4401750 GCF_000699145.1 Aptenodytes forsteri | reverse complement strand
GAGGGCTTTGATCAGGGGATTTCTGATGCTAGTGAAAAAGAAAACAATAATAATAATAATTGTGGGGGGGGGGGGGGGGGAAGAGCAGTCCCTACCAGTCCCTACCTGACAATGGAGAAAAGATAAGTATAAAGAGTGAGATAATTTCATGACTGCCATTAAGGAGTAAAGTTTTTTAAAAAATAAATCCGTACTTTGGAAAGGTGAAAGTATCATTCAATTTCTTATCAGTTCTGCCCTTAACTTGCACAGCATGTATTTCTGACCTAGAGCTGTAGGCTTGTTCTGGGAACTCAATAGCTGCTCAGTCACAAACTGTCGCACCCATTCTAACCTCTAGTCTCCCTGTACATTAACGAACCGCTTGGTGGTGGAGTCTCAACAAGACTGATACCGTCTACTTTTCGCTATGTATATCATGCATCAATGCATTAAACATCATTTATGATTTTAGATTTCACAGAAGTTATTATTAAATCTCATTGTGAGAATATGACTGAATTTTCCCGAGATGAAATGAGTCTTGTAACTCATCATTTGCCTTTCAGAGGCCTCATTTTAGGGCATCTACTGTACATACATAAACATTCAGATTTTAAATATGTCGTCCATTTAGTGTGGCTTAAAATTTAAATGTCTCCATTTCCCCATTACAGAATCTTTGAGTGTGAAATTGAAAAGTAAATTTTAATATTCTTAGTCAGTGAAGTTCATCCAACAATTTGTCAGATTGCAAAGAATCTTATTTAAAAGCATAGTCCTACAGAATAAACAGAAAACTGAATTTCCATTGCCTGTCCTTGCCTAAACGGTTGGTATAGATTTCATTAATTAAAAAGTAATACAAGTGTTAAAGAAGAAAATAACAGGCAGCAATATTTGCTGAAACTTTGTCAGATTTCTAAACACAGGAGGATCTGTTCTGAAGGATTGTGTCACATTGTCACATCTTCTCCTATATATAGGATTATTGTAAGGTTAAGAACCAGATTAACTTCACAAATGAAGACACACGAAATTCAATTTGAACACGAAAACCCACTATTTTTTACTGTGAATTTGGCCACACAGTGGAACAGATTGTCCAGAGAGGCTGTGGAGTCTCCATCTGTGGAGATACTCAAAACCTAACTGGACATGGTCCTGGGCAACCTAGTCAAGCTGACCCTGCTCAAGCAGGAGCACTGGATGAGATGATCGTGAGAGGTCCCTTCCAACCTCAATCATTTTGTGATTCCATAATCACGACTTGTCAGTAATAATGGAACATATGAATGAAGGCCGAGATCAGTTTTGTGTTAAACGCTCGTTCAAACAAGGTACTCTGCAGGGATCAGGCCCATCAGTGTTGCAGACTCTTTGCGAATTTAGGCAAATATGTCCCCAAGCTGTTTCTGTACAGAATTCTATGACATGTTACTGACCTTTTGAAATCTTTTTCTGAAGGGAAATGAATCTTGATAGCAAAGGCTCATGAAACAATAACAGTATGGCTGTTTCTTGGTTATTTCAATGGTATGCTGTCAACAGCAGAGTTTATGAGCCTGATAAATGTGCGGTCATGCAGAATAGGGAAAAGGCCACATTTGCATTGAAATTCAATTTTTAATTGTCCTTATTCTTTATTGATGCTTGGTGAATTGGATCTATAAAGAAACATTTTTAAGCAGAATGAAATTTGACAAATAGTATAGCTGTGTAAACAATTTCAGTAATTATGGCAGCAATTATTCTCTGCTCTATCTCTTGGTAGCTTTAGAAAGGGGAGAAAGAAAGTGACAAGAGACCAGCTTTAGAAACCCTGTGGAGATCACAGCATCATGAAAGTCAGAGAAGCCAGATATCAAAAATCTATGTAACATAGGTTTAGCACAATAAGATACACATTGTCCCTATCCTGAGTTTCAAAGAGAAAAACCTCTCTTACTCAGAGAAATCAATAAGACTCAAATTAATTAAATATGTAGGAAAAATGCTACCCACACAAAAACTTTAAACAAGAGCATACAAAGTTGTGCAGTCACAAAATATTATACACCACCTTATTATTTATACAACTACTAGAAATCATACTGGCATTATTCGCTCTTCAAGCTCTTGTTAGAAAAATCAATCATTGCTCAGGATGATAATAAGGACACACCAGCAGCCAGAGATGAACTCTTCGACAAGTTTTGCTGTCTTCCGTAGAGGCCTGGTTACACAGCAGGTCTTTCATTCTGAAATTATTGACATTGTCAGTGCAGGGGGAGAGGAAATGCATTCTAGCTGCACTGGCGCTGCTGAGAGTATGATCTCTAAAAAAACACAGATATACTGCATACAGTATACAAGAGAGATCAGATGATAATATTCCTTTCTAGACCTGAACCTCATTAATCATCCAGCATCCAAAGTGAAATAACTCTGTCCCAACAGAGTACTACTTGCCAGTTTCTCCTTTCACACTAACTGCAAGTGGGGCCACTGGGAGTATTGTCATATACTGACTATGGAAAGCAGAGAGTCCCGAGCATGTCAGTGAATTCCATCTCAGAAAAGAAAGTTTTGAATCCAGTTAGAAAGAAGACAAAACAACAACCATTTACTTTAGAAGCTTAAAATACAATGCAGAAGACACACAGAGAAAAATGTAGACAATAAAACAATGAAATGCATCTTGCAAGGAGAAAAGAAGCCTATGAACTCAGGGAAAAAAAAAGCTTTAACAGATGAACAGAAAGAAGTATCTTTATGACTATAAAAGAAAATGTTAATTCCCTAGAGAATACGTTATTGATGAGAAGCTAAACTGCTTTACAAGTTTCTTGTCCTCCAGCTATTTGTTTTTCTGAAACTCAGGAATACTTAGGAAATGCAGAGAAATGAGAAATAATTTCATTATCTGTCCATTAAGAAGATTCAGAGAGCTGCTAGACACAGAGAATGGTACATCTTACCTAGCCAATCAAACCCGAATAATTCAATTAATTCTTAAACCAAAGCTAAAGCGGTTTTTCTCAGTTTATTTTTCCACTGCTCATCGTCTCGTACAAAATACTGAAAGTTTTGTGGCATTGCAAAGAAAGAATGTGTATCAAGGTATGTGGCCCCCCTTACCCCTCATTAGATAAGAGCCAGATTGGAGCACTCGGACAAAGTGAGTGCACCGTGTTTAAAAGCTGTGCCAGGTGAAGCAGAGGTTACACTTACTTTTGTCGGTATCAACCCTGTCACAGTTTTGCCCTTTAATGTATTCTCAAGGCACAGAAAGGAAGCAAAGCATACGCAGAAGAACGTGGAAACTACAGGCAGGGTTTCACTAAGACTCAGCTCTAGAAGCACCGGTAAGCATCAGAGCCACCGCCACACAAAGCACACATAATACAAGGCTCTGCACTTTATGGATGAGACAAAAAGGCAACAAGAGGCTAATCAGAATAATAGTGCACCTAGTCTGACTAATCAAATGATCAGCATCACCAGTAGAGCAAAGAGTGCTATTTTGCAAGCATCCCAGCACAGGCTGCTATTTTAGAAGAGATTTACAGGACGACCAGCTAAAGAGTCAGAGGTGATCCGCCTGCACAGCAGATCCCCACAGAGAGTAATTATTCAGCTCCTGGCAAGACACACCATCAAATATACTGCTTTGCAAACATAGAACTTACTTGCCAAGAGCTAAAAGACTCCTAATATTTAGTGTCAGGCAGCTGACAACTCAGTTGCCTTTGTATACGCTGGGGACTCGTTTTTTCCATTTCTAAAATCTAGAGTGCGGCAGCCTTGCTCTCACTTCGTGGACCAAGAGCTCTGAGAGAGGTACCCGTCACTGCCCCAGTCGATCTGTCAGCAGGAGCTGCCTGTAAAACAGTTGTTACCTCTATCCTCAGCACCCAACTACACCCCTTCTGTATATACAGCTCAGAGAACAGTTTACTTTTATATGTCAATATTATTATTAATTACCTGTCTGGATTAGCAGTGAAGATCTGTTTAATTAGGCCACATAAGTATGGACTATTGCATGACTATAATTAATCTCTTAAAACCTTGGAGAGCTGATGTATAGGGTAGTCTAATGGTAGAAAATAAAACTTAATGAAGCACAGTTAAGCATATGAGAATGTTAATATTATCAGAGAATAACAAACAGATTGTAATACGAAGAACATGAGTCTAATTACTATGATTTTGCATTTTTAATACTGATCAGAAATTTAATCCTAGCCCTCCCCTTGTAACAGAAATAATTGAACTTAATTATGTTGCTTTTATTTTGAGGGATGAAGAACTGTGCTCCTTATTCACGCCCATATTTTATTTCTTACCATTTCATTACATTTGACCTGTTTACTATGATGCCTTCTCCTTCTCCTCCAAATCCTACAATATACTCTGAATCGGTTCATTTGAAGCCATGATGAACACCATTGTCTTTGTCTCCGATTCTCTCTGGAACATGTTTTGTTTTATTGTTTGCTGGGGAATACAGTTTTCAAATCAAGACAGCATTCCTGATGTGTAACTTAAAAAATAGATTTCTTTCACAATTTCTCTGACAATCAGATACATTCAATGTAAATTGCTAATATGTACATTCTTAAATGTACAAAATATTAACACAAGCCAAGTACTACAAAACCAAGAAGACAAACAGAAGCCAACTTCTCATAGTATTTAAGACTTCCCTAGCCTTTTGAGCTATCTACATCTCGTTTATATCTAAGAATCTCAGCAGCAAAGTACTGAGGTAACATTGCATCAAGTAGTATTTTTAAAATTAGCTGATTAAGGCTAAAACCAGTAGAGATGGTTGATGAGAGCAACCATGTGATGTATATGTTTTGGCTGAGTTAAAGGATTAATTAATCACAATAAGAGTTGACGGGCTTCTGTGTTTAAAGATTAAGGATGGAACATTTTGTACTATCAACACATATATGAGGAGAAATTGTAGGAAAGATGATGGATGTTAAATATTTGAGAGGTCAGCAAGATTTTGTCAGGTGCTATAACCAGGTCACAGCATTCAGTTGTGTCCTTAAAAGCCATTTTTTGCCATTTGGATGGTTTTCAGTACCTAAAGAACTTCACATAATCACTTTTGATGTGCTATAAGGTATTCGGGAGAATATGATCTATAGAAGAACACGACTACAGACGTGGAACAATTCTAGAAAGGGTCAGAAATACCTGACTAACCCCACACAGAGAAAAATTGCAGTGTCTCCCCTAAGTATATGATTTCTGTTCAAGAGAATTTATCACATGAATGGTGCCAGTAAGTATTAGCAAAACTGATACAACACCGCGGGTGCCCCAAAATAACAAGGGGATCAAGATTCCTTGCAGAGGTGAGTTTGATTTTGCTTGTCCTATCTAAGCAACCTGAGAGGTCTCTAGTTAACACAGGAAATCTACAGAAAAAAAGATGAGAATTTTAAGATACTGAGAATTAAGTTGGTGCCAGTAAGTATTAGCAAAACTGATACAACACCGCGGGTGCCCCAAAATAACAAGGGGATCAAGATTCCTTGCAGAGGTGAGTTTGATTTTGCTTGTCCTATAGAAGCAACCTGAGAGGTCTCTAGTTAACACAGGAAATCTACAGAAAAAAAGATGAGAATTTTAAGATACTGAAAGAATTAAGTGTCTGTGGCAGTGTCCACCAAAACTGAAGTTATCACAGATATCTGGCAAAAGTCTTCTAAAATTGTACAGCAAAATCCAGGGCGTTTGCATCTCACAGAGTAATACACATTATATTATTATATACTTGTACCATATTGATTATACTCATATAGAATAGTTGGCTTTGAAAGTTGTCCATCAGCACAAAAAATGTCTATTCACATGAAAACATGCCTTAAGTAGGAAAAGTCCATGTTAAATAATACTGACTGCAAACTGCTAGTATTATAACCAAGCAGGTCTTAATAAACATTCCCTAGAACATACAGACACTGGGTTTTTTTTTCCTTTTACAAATACAACTTCAGAGAGAGATTCCTGAAGAAAAGATGCTGCTAAGCAAGACTCACAACTAGACTGCTTGTTCAAAAAGGAAAAAGGAAAAGGACCTAAGCACATCTGTCTGATATCACATGAACAGTGGAGACTGCTTAGACATAGAATAATTTCTGTCATTAGGTGATGAATAGCAACCAAGACCTGAGAGTTCCTACTGCTTCTTGACACTCATGGTGTATGTCTGTAACAGGAAACAACACTCACTTTCTGACATAAAAGACAGGCTTATAAATGTACAAGGTTGCCCACACAGAGACATACTCCAGGGAGAAGAATATTTAATTTCAAAATTAAGAAATATGATCCAGGGCACTAAATTGGTGTTTTGCCTGAGAAAGTCTCAGATAACGTGCAAGTCCACCACAGCCTGAGAAAGCTTCATCTCTGGAAACGACAGCCAGAGCTGAAGAATTTCTTGTCTCTTGAAAACAGCATGTTTTCAAGACAATAAAGCAAGACACTTTGGGAGAGTCACTGAAAGTCAGTTCATGTATCAATTATAGGTATCTGAAATGTTGCACTGTATTAATGTTATGGATATTATAATATGCTACTGATATGGAGAAGCCTCAATATGAAAATTCTTTTGAAAACCTTCTGAAACTGTTTCTTCATACATATTGTGCAAGGTCCATCAACTAGAACTAGGAGCCTGAATTAAATTTGGCTGCTGCCCAATTCCTAGCTTCTGAACGGTACCTGAACAACACAGGGGACACCCCTAGCTCTTCTTCAAGACACTGGGCTGACCAGAGCCAACGTACATGATAGATGCAGCTAGCATAAAGCCAACAGAATTAACATGGTCTGCTAAGGGCAGACTGAGTACTGAGCTTGGCCCTTGGCACTATGTTATAACAAAACGTGGGATAGCGAGCAGTGAATCTATATAGTGAGTTACATTTGCCCCTCAGAGGTCACCTAGACCTACTCCAATTGGTAAGACGACTGTGCAAGACTACAACAGGTCTCCTCTTATCCACCTACATGATGACAGTTGAAGTAACTGAAAATTTTTCTCAGCACGTTCTCTTAAACTGCTTCTTTATTACGGCAAGGAGAGCTAGAAAATTTGGTGATTTGACAGATGCCAGTATCCTCACAGAAAAAAAGGAATGAAAATAAGTGTTTTAATACGTTGCATCTGGCCCAAATCTACACAGCATTTCAGAGGACAATGGAACCTCCGAGTGGATTCTCACTACTAAATGTCAAAGTTTTGCCATGAAGATCAGAAAGCTTCTGGCAGAAAAGGCAGAAAAGAATTGTTGTAATGAGGGTCTTCTCAGCAATGGGGATAACACAAATAGCAATCTTTTTCTTAGCTTTGATTATTACTTTTTCATACCTTTGATTTCCATAGTCCACAAGAAACTTTGACTGATCAAGCCATGTAATACTAAATGACCTATCATAATAGTTACATTCTTTCAGTTTGGAAAAAAATAGCAATATTTCAGGCAAATGAGCCTTCCCTCTCTCCTCCTCCAAGAACAACATACTTTCCTTGCTTGCTTCTTTTCAAACGCATTTACTACTGAAGCAAGCGATCCACATTTTAAAACAAACTTTAAAAAGTACTACACTAGTGGACCTCAAATATTTAAAAGAAAAAAATACGACACAGTGCTAGCCAACTTGTTGACGGAGGTGCATTTCTTATGCTGGTTTTCAGTTTGAGTGCCAGGGACTAATCTGAAAGCTGCATCCTTATACAAGTCTCACAGTAGCTGCCAGAACTACTTCAAGGCTCCTCAGTTCAACGTGCAAAGATGAATTTTCTGTCACGGGGATGAGTCCTAGGCCATTTTTCACAAATAAAAGGCTTCAGGGAACTAGAAGAGGGTTGGAGAGACAGGTTGGACAGTCAGCCTCTGCTCATACTTCCATAACAAATATTCTTCACCCTTGAAACTACCCTGTTGGAGTCAGCCTGACACGGCCACATTTTCCCACCTTTTTTCCCCATCAACTAGTATTTCTGACAGTCTGTTCTAAAGCCATTTTTTTACTTTTCCTCTGCTTTGAGTAAGTTGTGGCTGTAACATCACATTGTATCAAATTTTCTGAAGTAAATACAGCTACTAGCAAGCCTTCTGGGAAATAATAATAATAATACAAAAATCTACAGAAGCAGGACAGAGCAAATCAAATAGGGATTGAAGTTGCAGAAAAGGCCAGTGTTTTACTCAGACATAATACACAAAATGGCTGCTTATGAACTTTGGAAGTAACTGTATACCATCAACCTAACAAATAGACTTCCTACATTGTCAAGATACCATAGGGAATAACACTGTATTTAAGAAACGCAAAACCACTTATGGGAATCTCTTCAGGGAGTTTATCAGAGGGATTACTTCTCCACATTCTCAAAACATCCTATTTAGATCAACAGGATTAACTCAAAGACCATAAACAGAGGCCCCATATTACTGAAGCAAGTGGAAATACCTAGGATCAGTAAGAGTTTAGTATTACTAATGAACAGGTAATACTGAATTACTGCAACAAAATACAACACTTTTTCTTATTTTATATAATAGACACCAAGTAATTTTACCAGGTATCTTAAAAGGTATCCTAGTACTGCTAAATCACTTTTCACTTTCTAAGCTCAAATATATTAACTATTTAATATTCACAGTCTCCTTCTGGGGAAGATAAATACCATTTTCCCCACGTAGTGAAACAAGCAGCGAAACTGCTCCCCCCCCCCC
>NW_008794543.1:4318621-4392954 GCF_000699145.1 Aptenodytes forsteri | reverse complement strand
CCGCGTAGTGAAACAAACCAGCAAAATGCCCCCCCCCCCCCCGACTACTGATGGAACCCTGTATGCAGACCACTAGAGACTCCCATAATAATTAGCTCCCTCAATAAGTATTTCTCTCTTTTCCCTGTATTTTCCACGTTAACATCTTTATTCTGTCACATGAAAATTATGGTACCAAATGCATGATGGTTTGCTGTGGGCTTAGACATAAGCAGGTATGCCAAACTCAAGGCAATTTTTACAATATGAATTTCATAAGCAGCCCTGGACATACAATAATTACAAAGCAGTGGCCTTTTTTCCTTTGGGGCACATGACCAAAATGTGCCTTTTTGATGCACTTCAGCTATTCAATTTTTAAACCTTTTAAAGATTTAACTTCTAATTTTAAATTAAAAAAGATTTTCACAAAACTTTTCAAACTTTGAAAAGTTTGTCAAATGTAAAACTTTTGCATAGGAAGAATTAGAAGAAAACATTTTTTTCTTTTCTATATTATTCTACCTGCATAAAACCATCTTTTGCTGCCATTATGAAATGAAGCAGAGGACAACTTTTGAGCAGGCATGACATTTCAAAGGTTCTTGCACATCTAGACTTAGAGAATCTTATGTTCTGTGATTCTTGTTGGTTTTGGATAACTTAGCAACATCTGTTCCTGAGGAACTGTAAATAAGCACACTCATATAGGTCTGATGTGAAAAACTGAGAAATTAATTACTATACTCTGGGACATTTGTTCCATTGATAAATTCCTACTGTGTCACTTCCGGATTTGTTACTTTTAAAAATTAAGAGGAAAAAGTGTTCATGTATGTCATTAGATTTGCAATTCTGGCATTTATCTTGTAAGCTAATTTAGTGGTTATTGACAGCATCTTAAATACTATAGCTACAGTGGTGTTGCATCATGATCATCTCTACATTATAAGCATTACGAGGCATATTTCCTCCCCTCCCCCACAAACACTTCAAATTTCAAGTCAAAGTTCCTCAAAATATTCTCTTGTTCCTTCTGATTCAACATTTACTATGGTTACCGGCAGTAACTGACCTTGAAGGAAGCATGTACCACACGCACTCTGTTACATCATATAGATTAGACTGGGCCCGGCAAGTTATCTTCAGCATTTTTTCCCCCTTCAGCTAATTTCTAGCTATGTAAGCGTATCTAAAAATACAGACACAGTCCAGCTTCAAATATGGTTTGCAGATTATTAGCGACACAGAGTCACTGCTGGTATTAGACCAGGTTCCTATCAGCCAAGTTTCAATAACAGCAATTCCCTTGATTAAGCAGTGTTGTCTTTGAAAGGTTTAGGTGGAAAAACAAACAAGGGCTATTTCACAAGAAATTCAGACCGAATAATCAGTCATGCAAATGCTTAAATGATTTTGCAGAGTCAGAACACTGAGGACCAACCTGACTTCCAGATGACTTTGGTTACTCAACACCTGCACTGTAAACACGGGAAGAGAGAGACAGACAGAGAGAGAAAGGAACAGAGATTTTTGTTTTCTTAATTTCAAGAAAACACTATGATCTTTTCTACTACATAACGAAGCTCCACGCATTCTTGCACTAAGAAGTATGCTACACTATTCCCCATCATAGGAAAATAATTGGCAACAAGAACACAATGATTTATTTGTACTAATTATTAAAGAACTTAACAAAATAGAATTTATCAGTATTACCATGTTTGTCTGATTCCAGATTAATTCTTAGCATTCTTAAGCCACGCAAATCAAAAGGGGAAAAAAGTTTATTTGCCTTCCTTCCTGTACTCATGGTTCAATTCTTCTTAATACATCATTTTGGGAATCTTCATAACTACCAAGGAAAATATCGTCCTGCAATATTTCTGTATTAAAAAAATCATGCAAGGTCTCTGCTTCTTCAGGTAAAAGAGTCTGCCCATCCCAAAAAACTAATAGCTTATATAATATGAATTAATAAATGCTTGAATATTGAGAGGACATTTCCAATTAACATACATAATAATTAAAAGTACTTTATCTTACTCATTTTGTATCCCTTGAAAATCATCCACACTGTAAAGGCCTGATCCACCATCTGGGAAGTATTTAGCACCTTCCTCATGGGAAGCTTTAATTACAGAAGATTCAGTCTATGGCTCTGGGAAATTCAGATTCCATATTTCATGAATATCGGGGTAGGATTTAAAAGACAGAACTATTAATTTAAAAACCAAGGCTAACTAATTAGTAACATTAAGACTTGACATCGAGGCTACCATTAAACCTTATCTGCCCAAATACAACTCCAACTACTGCATCATTTTTGCTTACCTAGTTGCATCGAAAAACATAAGAGAAATAACAGAAGACTGAAATACAAACCAGTGAAAAAAGCAGTTGCATACATCTCACTTAAATGTTAATTGTATATTGAGACTGTAATGCTTCTTAATGAGTCGGATTAGTTCATATAGTAAACAACCTTATAAACACTTTTAAAGCACCTGTGTAACATATTTGAGTTATGTGAGCCAAAGAGTATTTTAAACAATAACTAATAATAATGTGTTGAATTCACAAAATTCCTGGAAGGTGAAAAGGGATAAGGTCAAAGATCTTACCCCTAATTAATTAGCCCAGAATACTCAGTACAGGTGCATATGCATTTATATGTGCAGAACTTTAAGTTACATTAACTTGAACTAATTACTATGAACTGCAAGAGGCTTTACAGTCACCTCTGTAGCTTCACTTCCTTTCACCAATTAATTTATTACTATTTTAAAATACTTTGTTTTTATCAAGGGACCTTTTATATGAAACAGAGAGCAATACATCATAATACTGAGATATTCTGACTATTAAAACAAAGTAAGAATAAGTAGTAAAGGAAATAATTGAAGTGGAACCAAAGATGATCTAAAAAATATCTTTTGTAGCTGTTAAAGTTTCATAGTATTAAGTATTATAAAATTAGTTTTTAGAATCTGTCTTGCAATGCAACCACCACCTTGCTATTAAACATTAAAACTGGTCACTGAAAAGTCCTTTTGGATTATTTGCAAGGGTAGATACTGCATTTGATTCACAATCCCAGATTTACAGGCATGACTTTACACAATGCTGTAACCTTCCTGCTATATCTACTAGTTAACAAACAGCAATTAAAATCCTGGAAACCTGTAGTTCTTTATTCATTCCAATAATGAAGATGAAAATGAAAAATGAAAACACAGAAATAATTAGGGCAAAAAAGTGCTTAATCTTATTTTTCCTGTATGTGTGTTACAGAAGTAATTTAGTATCTATTTTAGAGTAAGAAAAAAGAAAAAAAAAGTTTCTTTCAAATCTGCTTTCAAGTTTTGTTCTTTTTTTTTTTTTGATATATGATATTCTCTCTTCATAACAATAGGTGCCTCTGAAAATATTAGTGGCATCTTTACATTAGTGAGATGAACTTATAACCAAGATGGTAAATAACACTAGTCTGATTGCATTTTTGGAAGAGAAAGTCTGGGTATTAGCCTGTTTGCAAAATCTTTTAATTTACAGTGCAAAAAATTACAGTGTTTCCTTAGTTTAAATACCAAACATCACATTCCCAACCTTTAGAAGTCTTAACTGTATGCATTCCAGAGAATTTGGTAGCAATAACCAATCTAATAATAACCTAATAATCAATAACAATCTATATATGGTGAGTAACTCACCTTGATGAAACATCTCCCATCTATGGTGACAACTGATCAGACAAGAGATCTGAAATCCAGCAAGGGGGAGCAACCCGTATAACACAGAACCCTTTACAGAACCCAGCTTCCATTTGTAGTATCATGAGAGCCTTTGAAATATTTGCGAATTAGCAATTTCTAAAAGCATCTTCTGAGGCAGAGGAGAAGCCAGAATAATTTTAAAGACATGGGTTTATAGCCTTTGATTTAATTGGAGGTGCTAGACATGAGGAGCAGTGTGGAAGGGAAAGGAGTTCTTACTTTGTCTTATCCTCACAGTTTGTAAAGAATTCAAGCAGGGCACATATTGCCAAGCACAACCTAAGGGATGCAGGTAAAGGAAAGAAGTGATGTAGGATTGTCTTTTCTTCACATGACCATGTATATTCACCACAGTCAAAAAACCAGAGGAATATGAAAGAGGAAAATCGTACGTAATGGTCTTCTGGTATGTTATTTCTTCTAACTCGGCTAAATCAATTCTTGGGTGTAAAATGTCAACATGGAAAATTGGGAATTATAGTTTAATTTGCCACTTAATTTTAGGGAATGTTTTTACAAGAGGAGAGTGTTGAAGGATCAACACTTTTTCAGGAGGAAAATTTGAATCTGAATATTCCCTGCAAAAAATTGAAAGCTAACAGAATTGTACCAGGGTTGAATTCCTGATCACATTAATTGTCAGGTGCATGAAGGAAGGGGCAAAGGGACAGCAAGTTTTGGTTTAGGGATAAGTGAATTAACCATGTTTTTCTTTCCTTTATTAAATTGTGTAATAGTTAATTTTGGATTTTGTACATTAATAGACACCTTTTATCTTAATTTTATTTGTGTTAAGAATGATTTCATGGATATTGAATAACGTCAGGACATTCCACCACAGTGGCAATTTGTAAATTGTGGATACTACAGTGCTTTGCACTGAGCAACACTAGTACCTATTTTTACGGAATACTCAGAAAATATGAAACTGTTAACTCCCCTTAATATGATTTAGCTGACAATTATAGAGTCTGTGAAGACACATCTTCAAGAGTCAGTGTTAGTCAGGAAAACTTAATATGTGGCAAATTAAAGGGGTTCCAAGATAGCTGCTCAAAACGGCTTTAGCTGATTTTAGAGAAATGGAAATTACTCTCCCTGATCAACTTTATCAACTCTATCAAGGGAAAGCAGCAAGATACAAATAAAGCATCAGAATCATTGTGTTTGGTGCTGTTACCAATGGCCAGAATTAGCTAATAATGATGTAACTGTTTTTTTCTGTCTCATATATTGAAGTTACAGAAAAGGTTTAATAACATCCTTTAGAGAATAGCTTTTCTTTTTTTCGCTCCAAGGAGTCTGGGCATCTGGAATAAAATATAGCCACTGTGTATGTTACAATGGTCCTATCTTACATACTTGTAAGCTGAAGAGGAATTTGCTGAAACAGAACCACAGCTGGAGTTAATCCATATGGCTATACTGAATTAAACAGAATGACAGAATGATACTTATTCAAATAAAGTGAGAATTTAATCTATGATTTAGTGTAGGTTAGGATATCAGTACACAACAGAGAATACTGTTTATGTCTTGCTAGGTCCTGCATGGCAGTACTTCAGCTCACCTTAGAAGCTGAAACAATTTTGCTCAAACTATTCTGCAAGATGCAGAATGAACTCAAAACCTCAAAGCTGACAGGTGATAAAATAATTTTAACCTAAAAATATTCAACAAGAATTTAAAACTATAGAATTGCTTACACATACACTAGGTGATGTTATATTGGTGCACAGGTTACTAAATACATATATTAGTTTGGTTTGAGGTCTGGTATAAAGATAAAAATGAAGAACTGTTCAAGATAAGTCAGTTTTCTGCAAATACTAAAGGAGAGCTAAGAGATAATTCTGTAAAGAAAAATACTGCTTTTAGGTGATGGTTGAAGCATAACAGACATCACAAGAATGGAGAGGTGTAAAAAGTAACATTCTCTAAACACAATAGGGAACTAGGAACAGGGAAAGCAAGGAAAGACATACAATTTACTGAGGTTAACTGAAAGCAAGTCTGTTCAGCTAGAAATTACAGAGTATTAAGACCTTTAGGAAAATAAATGTGTGGAGTATTTTTAAACATGTTTTTCCTCTTAAAAGGCCTTGTCTATTGTTACTATAAACACTGTTATTTCAAAAGGCTCGTCTGATTATTACATACACTAGTGCTCACAGCCAAGAAAAGAACCACAAGCACTGAAGACCATCAGACCTGCTGAAGGAAAATCGTTGCTACATTATGGTACTGTCTCCAATTGAAAATATTACGTGAGAAATTAAGATTCATATCTAAAAACCTCTACAGATGCATTCAGAGACATGCAGAAAGAGACAAAAGCACAGCTAACGCTGTATCTGGGAAATCTTACGTTGCAAGAAATAAAATCTTATAACAAACCCTAAAACCTAGTACTGGTGAACACTTTCAAAAACTCAAACACAGCTGTAGATATTTGGGATGGAAATGTCATTGTTATTGTTTTCCATATAAAATATTTGTGAATAAACATTTACTTTTTCAATTTCATACAGCACAAGTTGTGACTCCCTACTCTCCTATATCGTTCAAAATATCCACTGTCATGGTTTAACCCCAGCCTGCAACTAAGCACCACACAGCTGCTTGCTCACTCCTCCCCTGGTGGGATGAGGGAGAGAGAATCAGAAGAGTAAAAATGAGAAAACTCGTGGGTTGAGATAAAGACAGTTTAATATGGTAAAGCAAAAGCCGCACACGCAAGCAAAGCAAAACAAGGAATTCATTCACTTCTTCCCATCGGCAGGAAAGCAGGGCCTCCATCACACACAATGGTTACTTGGGACAAACGCCAAAAATTAACTCTATCCCAGTCAAAACCAGCACATCCACCTAAAGCTGAAAAAATCACTGAAGATGGTAACAGAGACAAAAAGGAGCAGCTCAGCTCCAGGTTTTTCAACTGTCCTCCAGAGACAGTAAGTATCTGGTGATCCTCTCAACTGAAGAGAGAACTTGGTAATACTTTGTCATCGCACAGTTGTCTAAATAAAGAGGTAATACGATGTTTTGGTCTGAACACAAGTAACGAAAGCCAGAAGGGAGCACAAATTTAGAATTTCAAGTGGGTTTCTCAGTTTTTTTTAAAGACAGCCCATAGGTATTGCTTTAAACCTGGCACAACCACTTTTACCAAGTCCTGAAGCTCTTTGCTGGTATGAAGAATGCATTAGCCAAGGATGATTACAATAAGTAGTTCAGAACCCTGACTGAAATGTAATAGACTTTCTGAAAATCTATCAAGATCCTGCAGCTCTTCAAATCTACACAGGATTGATAATTTTGAGTGCCTCTACTGACACCTGAATACGGTCCAGTTTAGCTTGTGCTACAAAATAGAAAAAATGCATAATCTTCGATGTATAACATTTTGTTAAACACTAACTTTCTTTTTATCAGAGCAAACATTCAGAGATTCATCTCCTTTGCCCTTCTAAAGTACTGCAGAAAAACACCTTAAACAGCAAATAATTAGCTCTGTGAAAGCATCAGCTTTGTTGCTGTCCAGTCTTTCTATGATTGGTTTGCTTCACTACGTTAAAAAAGAATATATGCTCAACTCTACCTTCTTATATCTATTTGGATTATTTGATGGGGGACATCCACGTGCAGTGCACAGAGATGAAAGAATCCTTGTCTTTATAGGGCCAGAGGATTTGTAAGACCTTGAGGTTCATTAATCTTGTTGATCCTGACTGTCATATTTTCAGGAGTAAGTCACACCTAGACTGCTGGAGCTGCTATTTAAGTGGTTAGTATAAAAATAAAATATTTTTTACACATTTGGTTTATTTTGTACATTATTTATGATTACAGTGTTCTTTTCTATTATCTTTTCTACTCAGTAAGTAAATACTGGAAAACTATTATTAAAATAAAAAACTTTAATATGATGCAAGTCACCACTATATAGTTGGAAGAGTCTCATTTTTATTATCTGAGACATATTCTAATTTTAACTCCATAAATATTTAACTTTGTAAGGTAAAGACCAAAGACGAAGGCACTTCAAAACACAGTATTTCACAAAATGATTGGAACATTACTAATTTTTACTCTTCTAATCTGCAAATTTATGAGGTATATATCAAGGTATTTCTTCAGAACCCATGAGAAAAGAGTCACTAGAGGAGAACTGTGGGTAACGGGAACAATACCACCTGTACTAAAAATTCCTTTGCCTTTCAAAAGGAAGATCAAAGGAAAACAATCAAAATGAAAAGGTTTTTTTCTGTTACAAGTACCATGATCCAGGGCTTCAGATAGTTAGGTATTTTCATTTAAGGTAGCTCATGAATACAAGAATTCCATACAGTTATTCTGAACTAATTTAAATTTTTTATTTTTTTTTTCCCTGTGATATTAGAGAATGTATGCTGCTGACTTCTTGCTTTCTAATTAGAATGAAAAATAGTAGGAATAAAAACTTGTCTTATTTTACATTTGTAAATTAGTAAGTATATATGAACTGTGAATGGAAAACTAATGTTCAAGAAACTTGATTCTTTGCTCAATGCATCGTCATGACTGTACAGGTAAGTCAAAGGACAAGGAATTGAAAAATTTCAACCCTTCTACTGGCTCTTTTACAAAATCCCTCTGTTGGTAATTCACCAAATTCTGTATTTCACAGGTTATCTACCTTTTAGAAGAAAATGGTATCATACTAATCCATAGTGGGCCTAATACATTACTATTAAAAAGTGGTCAGTAAAAACTGAAGGTGCTTGCTAATTATTTTATACAGAGGAAATCGTAGCATTATTTACTAATAATGTTTCTCAACATTTCCTTGTTAGAAGAATGTTTTCAGTATGTCAACCTTACCAAAATTTAATGATCAGTACTGAAATTTTCCATGTCATGGACTTAATGAAGATTTATTTTCATTTTCTTATCATCAGAGTAACTTCAGAAAATGGTTCAACAGCTTATGGCTAACTAGAAAAAATACATTGTTTCTTGGAGAAAAACAATTCTCAGCATCTTTGCTTTGGAAAAAAAAGAAAAAGGAAAAAATCCTCTTGAGAACCGCTGCTTCATAACAGAATTGAAATTTGACAGATGTGGGTGAGGCTTGTGTCAGAGGTTTCTTCTTAGCCATTCCTGTGGCAGTCTTTTCAATGTAGTTTGCATATGTTCCCTAGAGATGGAGATTTTAGCAGCTAAATTCTTTGGAGCTTTCCTTTTTACTTGATATTCCTTGCGATAGCAGCTTTAGTGAATATTCAGAAAATCCCTTCTCAATTCAAGCATTTTACAGATCCAGTCTGTAGCAAGCTACATTGTGCCATTATACAGTTAGTAAAACAAAGAGTAATATTTGAATTAACCTGTATAGAAGGTCACAATTAGGTGATTGCAGTGTCAGTTGTGCTCATCCTCAAGAATTTCTAACGTGAAAATTCAAACTACTAGTAGGACTCAGATGGATCAGGGAGTTTTCAGGGTGCCAGACAGAAGATGCTGCACTTGCTTGACACACATATATATATATGTGGTCTCCATGCCTTTCATTCACAGGCCATCATTTCAAAAGGAAGTTAGTGACAGCTACATATATATGCCTACAGATTTATTGCCCCACCACATATAAAAATGCTCTCTATACACACACACTTATTCAAGAAAGAAAATGTGAACAGGAGAAGAAAAAGGGGGAACAGACAAATAACCTTTCCTAATTGTAAGTAGTTGAAAAACAGTTTTGATTAATGTAAGTAAACTTACAGTAAAGATAACACTTCCATTGAAAATGCGTATCTACCTTTACTTCAGATACTGGCAACAAAAAAATTAATGTTATATTTAAAAGGTTTTTTTCTTATTTTAAACATTCCTTTATAAAATAATAGCACTTAAATTAAATTTAAAACTCTTCTAAGGAAATACTTTCCTTCCTTTCTACTTTTGCACATGCACATAACAGTGCAGGACTACATCTGAGCACTATCAATATAAATTCTTCATAAGCATTGCAATTTTTTCAGATACCAACATAACTGAGATCATATTAGGCGCACACACAGGTAAGGGTGAATAGCTAGAAAAGGTCAGCTACTGAGACTGTTCTGCCAGACTACTATAATTTCATGTAAATATTTGCACTTCTATGTTGTAAAAAATAAACAATACAGGAGTCACCCTCTTATCAAATCCTTTGTTACCATCACCACATCATTTTGCGGCAACACACAGGAACAGATGGGGAAACATATGACATGCATCATCAGATCCCTATCCTGCTGGTAGCAGCCATCAATTTAAGCCATCATTGAATAATCTTTTTATTTTGCACTTATCTTTTATAAAAGTCTGGGGTCGCATTATCAACTATCTTTTCTTTGGAAGAAAGAATATACAAATGGGCTATGCACACATCCGTATGAAACCAAGTCTTCAGCTCCAATTCCTGACTATTTGACTACAAACCACCAAAATAAAGGTGGCTTCATATATTCCTCACATGTATTTTTATTCTACGTATTCTGCACCCTTGGGGTGCAGAAAATACTACTTAAATTCCTAGGACCATTATAATATGAGTAACACTTAAGCATTTCAAATTAATTCATATGCATAGCAGATACTGAATCATATTAGTGAAATTAATAAGCTTAAACAAGGACTTTTTATATTACACGGAATGTGAATTTGCATAATTCATATTCAGATACTCAGCTGCAATTTACACTTTGAAAAAATAATAAGTAGTAAATTAATCATATAATTTTAGAAGCTGCTGAAATGTAAAACTGCAATTTACAGAATAAAAGTGAATATTTTAGCAGTACAAAAGACCACGAATTGGCAACTTCAATAAAACCATGCCAGAGTCGAGAACATGTAAAAGCCCTTCTGTTCAAAATGATTTTAAAGGTTCATCTCCCCATGGAACTCCAAGAAGCTTCTTTCCACAAGAATAAGGTCTAAGTCATGCCTTTATCTTGGTATAAAATAAGAGTTTATATTTACCAAAATATAAGGTACTATTCTGAGACAGACTTACTTCAACACACTATTTCCCCACCCCACACAGAGTGGAGGGTGATATATAATCAACACAATGGGAAAAAAACCCAACCCCAACCCAAAAACCCACCCCACACTTTATGCTGAAATTGGCACACTCATTTTTGTTGCAGAACATACAGAAAAACATTAATGAATTTTTATGCTCAAGCCTTATGTTCTTTAACATTTGATACGATGCGAAGGAAACAAAAAGTCTGTCTCAATACTAAAAGTCACCTTGCTGTATTACTAATCTACCTCAGACCACAAGTTCCTAAAACTGCCTTTTCAGCGAGTATTGAAATGCCATTAACCACGAGTACCTTAACTGAATGGAAATCTAAATCTAATTTTCTAGCAGGTTCTATTTATTGCATAAAATTTACCATGTTACATTAAGTTATGTTATTGCTTTAAAAATGACACCATTCATAAAGAAAAGGTCTAGGGACTATCCATTGCGAGGAGTTTCAGCTATTATATATTTTCTAGATAGCATCTGACATTACCATATCACTTGGTGCCAAAGCTGTGAAATCAGAGCTAAAGAAAACGTTTACAAAAATTATGTTTGCCATGCCTTCTGGAGAGTGTGTCAGAGCGCAGGCTAAAGTGCAGCGCTTTCTGTACTCAGACTCTGTGCATCTACATTGCCACCTGCAAAATACCTGCTAACTCAGGATGAGCACGCCTAGGTGGCCTGAGGACAAGCCTACCATCGCCAGTCCAGCCACGCTGTGAGCAGGGGAGACACAGGGCGAGGACACAGGGCAGCACGTGCTCGTTCTTTCCGCCTTAGTGTGCTCCACAGCTCACCTGATTTAGATGCGAGCTCAAGCCTGAGAAGGAACCCTGCGCCTCTACTCCGAAAGTAACCCAATGAACACCACAATGAAGATTATTAGCTGAGCACCATTAAGCAATGTAGTTAAGTACCAGCTCAAAAAGACCGAATGTGAAATCTGAAAATGCAACTGAGGATGCGAGCTGCTTTCAGGAAAAATATTTTCGGCCATTCTCCTTTCCAGCAGTTAACACGTCACCAACCATTATCTTTTGTCCCTTTCCTTCAGTATAAGGACTGTAATAAGGACACTTATGAAACCAGATTTAAAACCATGTTGAGACAATCATTACATTATCAGGTATGTTAACGCAATAGGATTCAAATTACAGAAAATAAAGGAATTTTTGTGTCTAAGCCTGTCATCTTAAAACAGTCAAAACTATCTGACTTAGATTAGTGAGGTTGTTTTTAGGAAAAATGGGTGGTTTGGGAAAGAAATTATTTTATTTATTTTGAAATATTTTTAATCTACTGTTGGAATAAAAGGGGATTTAAATCCTCTTTTGTTAAACACATCTTCCTTTCAGAATCAGAACTGTAGCTTCCAAGCACCTGGTATTTCACGTGTGAAATTTGTAACTTCTTGTATAGTGGACACCATCCCTTTTCTCTTTTATATTCAAATAATAACAGCAATTAAGTACTGATTCTTGCCAGTACTTTCTGAATGCAATTAAGTGTGAGTCTAAAACTCTAGTCACACAGACACAATACAATTGCCTCCTTATGAAACCGTAATGAATAAAATCAAACAGCAGGAATTCCACTGGAAACAATGAATAGTAGCAATCTATTTAATCTTATATTACACTGACTTCTTCATATAATTTCATTTCATTTCTACATAAAATAGAGAATTCTATTGTCTGCTCTGCTGCCATTTCTCTTGATATTTGAAATATATTTAATTATACAAGGTCATCTGAAGAGATAAAGCTCTCTGGAGAGAAAGAAATTGAACTTTTCCATATCAGATCACTTCTCTCTCCAGAAATGAATTCTTTATTACCCCAAAATTACATGGTATTATCCTGAAATGACATGATATGTCTTATTTCTCATCTAGCACATTCCTGGAATTAGGCTGGAGTATAAAAGAAAACTAATGGTTCTGAGAATTGGCTGCTCCAAAGGCTTCACTCTTTCATTACTCACTCTTGATAATTGGCAGTCCACAGCAGGAGAAGCAGGAAGAAATATGCCAGTTGCATTTAGAGATGGGAGTTATGGCCTTTTCTTTATGATGTTGCATAAAAAATTATGGCAAATTATAACAGCTGTTATGGATGTGTTAAACCTGCCAAAGGTCTGTTTGTGCTAAAAGACTTCCCCCCCCCGGCACAAATGGAAAAAGAGTAATTAATGGGAAGACAAATGTCACTGAAGATAAAAAGAGGTTCAAAAATTTCTGAAAGTTTCTTTTTATCCCCATATTGAGTACATTTGAAAAAACAGACACATTTCATAGCTGTTTATTTTAGTCATCAATGCATTTCGTTAAATGTTACACTTTTCGGATTGTCTCTAATACCCACAAAATGTGTAAATATAATAAAACACCTATTCCATTTTTTCTCTAGAATTTTTTTGGATCTACTTACTATGGTTTTATAAGGAAGTAATTGTGTTACATGGATTTTTATCATTTTTTTTAATGACATCTATTTGATCTACGGACCCCCCCCGCCCCCAGTAATAACCTATACAGAATATAATTGCTTATGATTGCTACAGTTTTCCAAATTTGTTTGGCCCTTTTGCCAATGATAGGAGACAAGAAGTTCCAGAACAGGAAATGCTCTGGAAAATAATATATTATCTATACAGACATGTACATACAAATCTTGTAAAGTGGATCCTTGAACCTGCTCTAGTAACTACTTCTAACCAGGTTAATGCACAGTTACAAGAATGACCAACTTCTCAAAGCTGTTCAAACATAACATTTCTATATTACAAAGGCTGTTCAAATCTTAACAGGCAGTTTAAATTGAAAAAGACAAGTCAGTTTGTACCTGACTGCCTGAGACACTTACAAACTCAATTTTCTGGATAAAATCCAGACTTCATCCTGTTTGTACAAGTAAGTGATGAGGAAGCTGTAAAATTTGCATTTTGGAAAGCGGTAAAAGAAAAAGGCTTTCTAGATAGAGTTTTCAGTGCCCTGGTGATGTATGGTCCATATACTTGTCGTGCTGCCGTAGGGAGATTTGGTACCATGGGCGCTACCGAGCTGTTGGGGTTTGATGCCATGTAGGCTAGCCTTAACTGTGCCCATAGTTACCTTCTGCATCTTGATGCTTTTACAGCCTCCTAGGACAACCTACAGTATTCTTCATAAAGTATTGGTTTTGTTGGTGGTGTTAATAGTTCAACATTTTTGTATCTGCTATGGGTTTAAAATTAATCATTAACAAAGAACGACAGCTGCAGTAAAAATGCATTTGCAGATCCAAGGTGCTACAAATACCATACTGAAAGTACAAAGGAAATAAGGAACTGCAACTAAAGGGAGAACAGTGTTTTCAGCCTGGGCACTAGATTACAATGCTCTCCTTTCAAATTGCTCATGCTTTCTAAAGATACGCAAAACTGGCAAGATCAAAAGAAAGTTTTATGAAAGCTGTAGCTGCAAACTATAACAGCCCATGTTCTGCCAACTAATTCACAATCGCATGCACTGTCACAGCACACATACACAGCACAACACGTTAAAGTTTTCTACATTCATTAAACTTTAATTAGACTTTATTTGAACTTTTATTAGACTTTACAAAATAGTTGGAAGTCCTGTTTCCATTAATATATTGTTCAAAAAACAGATTTCCCAAGTCTTAAAATAGAACAATGGGGCTACTCTTTGATATGTCTTTGTTACAAAGCTTTCAAGGCATTACGCTGTGTACAAGTTTGTGTTCAGATGCTTTATAATTTATTACTGTTTCTTATTTATATTTGCCTTTTTAGCAAAGCTAAGCAAACCAACAAAAAAAAAAAAACAAAAAAGAAAGGAGATGTAGGGATAATTACAGACTGACTTCTTTGAACAGCTTCAAAACTGTTTAGCAAAGCTAAAAAGATAAAATATATGCAATCCTAAAATCTGAGAATGGGTCAGAATTGTTTTCATTTCCAAGAGTAAAACATGATGCAAGGTAAAGTGAAAATGATTTTTAAATCACTTCTCATCTCTGTTTTTTTTTATTTTCTATTATTACACTGTTGAAGTGTTTCAATGAAAGCGATGATTCTTCACAGAAGAAATGACCGACTTTCAGAAAACCTTATTTTCCAAAGGGGAAACATTTCAATAAAAAATTATGAAGACTTTCTGTATTATTTTCACAGCAGAAATTATTTTCCTTCCCTTGGCTAACAAATGTCAAAATTAAATTAACAGCTTTGCCACAGAATCTGTAAATGCCAGTCAAAAATATGATCTGAAAGACAAACTGGAAACTCCTGAGGCAAGAACAGTCTTTCTGTTTATATAATGATTAACATGTTCTGTATAAGACTACAGTATGAACTAAAAAGTAGCAATAAATAAATGACAATTGGTCTCAACACTTAACCTTGGCATTGTGGAAATTATGTGGGTTTTTTTAAAGTGTCAAATTCTTGACAGTTTTCACAACTAGTATCAGATGTACACATTAAGTTCATATATGCAAAATAAAACTAGAAAAAATACTGATGCAATAATTTATATTTCAGTAATTAGAAAGTGATTATGAAGTTTGATTTAATGTTTCTTTCTAATTTTTCTACTACTCCTTTATGGGCTTTCCATACACCATGAGCTCAGCTTCCTTTACGTCCAGTCTAACTCTACTCCCTGGCAGATAATTTTGGTTTGTATTCTTTGAACTTGTTAAGCCTACACCTCCAGCTGTGCTGTTTTCTTGAAATGTTATTCCTTTGTAGTAGATCCCAGACCTAAAGGCAAAATGACCAAGAAAAGCCCATACTTTTATTTCACAGAAGTGAAATAATGTCCCACTTTTCATGGAACTGGAAAGGGACCAGACTTTCGAAGACTAACTTGTCTACGATTTCTGTTGTGACAAAGAAAGGGAGAAGGCGGCAATTAAAGACTGAGAAAACACACTACATATGAACTTTTTTTACCTTTTAAAGAACAGGTTATTTTTTGATTACTTTGATAGTCTAAAATTCTATTATGGATTATTTAATTAATTCTTTTTACCAAGAAAAAAGAGGCTCAAAACTGGACCTTTATTAACTTGGAGTAAACCTGCAATAATTTGAGACAAGTCTCCAGATTTCTATTTGTGAGCAGCAGAATTTAGCCCTGAATCATTATATTTAAGAGTTCTCATAAAGAATTAATATGATAGTCATTTAACAGTAAATCTTCATCATGATACCTCAATAACAGTAGGAAAACAAAAAAATGGGTTTGCATTAAACTCAATCCCTTTCACTTTCATAAAACAACATCTCTTTCCCCATAAATATTCCTCTCCCATTAAATATTACTCACTGATCTATATTTTGTCTGCTTAGACCATACTTTCAGAAATTATTTTCCTTGGAAAAAAAGAGTAGAGTAACTCTGTAGTCGTAAACCTGGGAAAATTTCATTCACTTCGGAGAGGGTATATAAGTGCTCTAAGGCAGGTTTACATGCCCAGCTTAACACACCTGTATGAAAGTTGTTTCTAAACCTGGATTTTAATGTATATTATTCTAATTTTATTTTAATTTATTGTAAAAGGAATTTTTAATGTATGTCATTCTCAGCTTCACTTTTATCTTGAATCAGTTTGGAGTAGAAGTCCTTTGTGGGTTCAGTTAGTCCAGCATCTTCTGAGTGATCAATAGCAGGTAATTTTGAAAGCATTTAAGAACAGATGAGTTTACCGTTATATCTTCCCACACCTCTCTCTGTTTCTACAAGCGTGACCCTCAGAGAGTCCTGAGGTGAAGCGCTTGCCTACATATTTATGAACCCTCAATGAGTTTGCCTTAAATTTTTCCAGTCTAGCAAACTGATATAATCATTTAGCATCCATAACACTTGTAGCAAAGCCATTTCATATCTTTGAGCATTCATGCTACTCTTCTACAAATCTACCACCATTCTGCCGTGCCATTTTTGAGATGAGAGCATTGCACACAGCATTCAACCTGTGGATGGATCAAGGGTACATTAATGCAATAACGATGTTTCTGTTTTCTTTACTCAACTCCTTTCCTAATTTGCATTTTTGGCCACTATTTCAGAGTCAACCTTTCAGTCAACATTACCTGCTTTTACCTATACCTCTAAGTTGGTATCAGCAAGTTAAACTATGTTAAGAAGGAAGAAAAAAAAAAATCTTAAAATCCTTAAACTATAATGTTATAACTCAAGGAATTGAGCAAACACGGTCCTTATGGTAAATACTATGTGAGATGAAGGACTGCATCGGAATTTTACACATGCCCTAAAACTCCAGGCACTGTGCACGGAATTAATTTTAGTCAGCATAGCTGCATCTTTTAGTCAGCAAAACATCAGAGGGCATTTTTAAATTGCTATCTATTTTCTGCAGCCAGTTCATTTTTAATAGCTAAGAATTAACCACAGTCTTTCTTTGAAGAAGTCACCAACATGAGAGATGACAAAGAGGATTCATCAGATCTTTGACTATTGTACAGTGCCGGTTTCTCAGATAAGAATTCTCATTCCCTCCTCCTTCTCTCCCTCCCCCTTGAGAAAGAGTTATAAAACTTTTCAAAGCTTTGTAGAAATTTACTGAGCTAATTTACCGTTACTTTCCCTTTAAGAAACCTTGGATTTCTGGAATTGTCAGCAAACCTTATACAACCGACACAGTTGAAATTATTTCCTGTGATCACTGCTGATACAGCTTGAGGTGCGACATCATTCACACAACCCAGACATCAGCAATTGTCTCGTCCTTTCATCCTCCAGTGGCTGAGCTACTACATAGCTCGAGAAAGTATCATAAACCTCCAGCTGATCTCCAGTTAGTTTTTCTGTTAATTAATTTTGCACATCAACTTCCATGAATTCCCAGGATTCAGACGCTTAAGGCATTTTATATAAAAAATCCTGCCTCCTCTTGATAGACTTTCCTCTCTTAATGAGTAATACAGGCACATACTCATTCATCGGGCCCAGTGCATATACCAGCTCTCCAAATTAAAATCAAAACAACACACAACACCTTTTCATCTTGCAGGTGTCATACTCCCTGGCTATTCTGAAGACAAAGCAGTATTATTCTCTGCATGGCTGCTGACAAAACAGTCTAGTTATTTCCATCAGCATATATTGTTGTGCATTGTGCCTAGTCACCAGAGCTGGAATTAAAAAACCACAATCTCAGCTTCCATATTTTAATATCAGTGAACAAGTCTACCTCAGATACTCTCACTTTCCATCAACAGACCAGGAATTTCCATAAGGCCTTCTAGATAGGCAAGATTCACACAGGAGTCTGAAATTTCACTCAAAAGGAAATATGTTGTTTAATGCTCAGCATTTGTTCTAAAGTTCCAGCTCATAACACACTCAACTATTTATTTAGAAGTACATAACAGACTGGTTGGCCTTTTCTCTGGTTGCTCTGAGTGTAAAAGAAAACTCCTATCAACATCCAACATCAAAAGTATCTCTTGCATATGCTCCATGCAACAAAATCAGAGCGCAGTCACACGTGTTCAGGTACCTGCAGGAAGCAAGCAGCAGGCTGCTATCTCCAGACTGACCTTTCTAAGAGAACACATTATCAAGTGCTATTGCCTCTCACAAGCTTAGAGGGACGCACTTTTAAGTGTTTTATGAATGAGTACATTTCTGCTGAATCAGGTTATTGAAAGGAAGATGGCACAACCTTCTTAATACTTCAGTGTTTTAACCTATTGATTATAGTTGCAATCACAGTGCATACACACACATATATATATACACACATATATATAATATATACACAGCTACCTTGTACACTACGTTTTCCTTCTAGTCTATAGACTTAGACCAGACTGTGATATTGGACTAAACAGAATTTAGTCACAAAGGCATCCCTTAACACAGTAATACTGCATCTAGAGTTCATACCTGCGTAAGGCTAGAATAACAAGTAAATAAAGAATGAAAGCTGCAAGTCTGTGATGCCTTTTTGAATCAACTGGTACAGTGAGATATAGCGTGACCATTGCCACCATCACCAAGAAAGAAGAAAGATGAAAGGGAGGAAACAATAGCAAAGACCCTGAAGGGGGGTGGGGGGGCGGAAGGCAGCTCAAAGATGAAAGTAGTGACTTCCACTAGAAATGCAGGGTCGTGTGCCCTAGAAAAATCCTGCCAGAGATATCCCAGCCTCAATTACCCATTTAATAAAGTAAGGAATTCCACATTGAATGTCCATGAAAAGGGGAAGGAGGAAAATACTCTGGATAGATTATACTATATCTCTACTATACTGTAGTGAATGATCCTGGAACCTGGCCACTATCAGCAGGACAAGAGTTGGCATTTGTTGAAAGGTATCAGATGGATGCCACGTAGCAAATGCCTAAGCTTTGCAACAGAAGCCAGGATCAGCTCACACGAGTCAAAAAGAACTACTGCCACACTGTGGTAAACTGTAAAAAAAGGTAATTTCTTTCTCCTTATCAAAGTAGCCTGCAGGATATCTCTGGTCAAAGAGAAGTTTTTTTCTTTGTGACCAGTCTGCTTTAATATAATGCCAAAAATATGGAAAGAACTATGCGATTGCTTGGAACAATTCACCTCCTAGGAAATGGCTGAGCAGTCACAATGCCAGGTTCATATAGCAAGGGATGAACCAGACAAAGGAGCTAGTTTGCTGTAAAGATGACAGGTTTTGACTAAACATCTCTTGGCAGAACAATCAACAGGAAAAAAAAAAGAGAATGAGATTATTTAATATATATTTAAATAAAATACTACCATTTTGTAAACATTGCAAGAGTATGGAGTACAATCATATATACGCTACATATGGCAGCTGAAACACTTGTTTGTTCTTTAAGATGCTAAACCAGCTTTAAAAGGTTAAACAAACCTTAAAAATATAAAACTGCAGCGTATTTTGGAATAGAATTAATTTTTCATTGACAAGTTGCTGAACATATTTTTCAAGTAACCCTTCATTTAGACTATAGCATAGCAGATGATGCTATGAAAAGCAAAGATGATTCTTAATTCTACCTTACACCCATTACAAAAAGATGGAAATATATATACATAAAATTGTGATTTTTCTATACATACACATACATACATGCAAACACAATTATTTTTACTCAAAAATTCTGCCAGCATGTGTAACAAAAAAAAGAAGTAACGTATGCAGTTCTTTTGGAAGAAAGAAAAGAAAAAAGCCATCTATTGCGATGGGTAGTTACAGATTGCCTTTGGGTTTTAAACTTTTATCATTACAGATTGCTCAAAAGTACTCCTAAAAGACCAAATCAGTTAGAGAGAGATTTGAAAAAGTCATCTGTTTGAAACGTGTACAGATGTGTTGAATTAGATGAGAAATACCAGAGGAAACAAGTTTTTAATATTTCATGAAACTTTCAAAGGAAGTGTCCAGCGCTAAAGTTGTAAGGAGATGAAAATCAGAGTCTTGACAGCCCCGCTTATCACTACAGGCTGCTGAGAAAGCAAGCATCTCTCAACTTACTGGAACACACTGAAGTATGTTTTCCTCCAGAACAGTAATTCGTAAAGATGAATTCTTCCGGTATCGATACCTACTTTCCCCAAATGGGTCCAATACACAAGTTGCTCAATTTGCAAATCAAGAAGTACTTTTTCTCATTTTCAATGCTATAAAGTCCAGAACTGAAATCAAATTACATTTGTTCTTTTTCTGCCACTGCAGAAAGGTTGTGCTTTTGTAAATTAACTAATAGTTTTATTAGTTGAGTCAAATACAACTTTACACAAAAGGAAGTTTATAAACTATGATTTTCTGCAAAATGCATTTCAACTATACAGAAACTGAGAGACAACAAAAGAATTGTATTAGACAAATTAGGATAAGAATTATGTTTAATTGATAACTAGATTCTCAAGTATATCTGATACTAAAATGAGTGCATGAAGTTGCTAGATGGATAAAAGCAGATTTAAAATTGGGCATAGGCAAAGCTTACATCTTTTATATTCAGCTGCTGTGTAAAGTTAGTGTAAGCTAGTTCTCACAGATGGGATGGCATGGAGCAGAAACAGCTACTAAGATGACATGCTAAACCAGGTATTATTTTGTCTCCCATCCCCAGGAATTGTAATAGCATAGTAAAAGTGCTGTCATTAAGTAGAAACAAAGGCATTCAAAATGAATGTGCTATATCTTTTCTCTTTGTACTTTTATTTTGTACTTTTGTACTCTCTCTTTTGTATTTTTATTTTGGTGCGTGCATTTCCATTCCCACACGTAGCTGAATACAGTCCAACAGTCCTTATTGCAATAAGTATATTATACCGAAGAGTGGAAGGATTCATTCCAGCAGCTTAGGAGAGCTGTGACTGTGATAGGATGAGCTGTGCCTTTGTGCCTGGAGGGATCAAGCATGCCTTATTACTGACTATTTTTACAGACTTCTCATTTTATGGACTGACTATGCTGACCCCACAGAGCTTTCATCTTGCCATGAAGATGCTCAGAAGAAGGTGGCATATTCGGCTGCAACCTCTGAGGCCAACCAACGCATAAGGAAAGGAAATGTCTTAGGTACAATCCTCCCCGAGAGGGAACACTAAGTCCCTGCGTGCAGGTGGCAAAGACAAGCGCTCCCTTCCTCCTGGCCTAAGACAGCGCTCTGCACAGAAATTGATAGTGGTCAACTTACGGGGACAATCTGCATTGTTTCTATATTCTTTTATAGCATCAGTAGAAGCAGAAATGCTTCTAAGCTGCTTTATTGCTTTATAGCAGCATCACTTGAGATTGCAGGCTCAAAAGTCGTGTTATGGAGACAGTGTATACCTGAATCACATACTTCTGTGCTCTCAGGGATTTAGATTCAGCTCACCTGCATGTTCTGGGAGGGTATTAGAAGTTACCAAGAGATTCTATTTCCACATAAATCAAGTTTTGACTGTTTGATTTTGAAGTCTTCAGTTTTCTTAGTTAAAAAAAAACCCACAACCCAACAACAACACAACATGTGCACACCTCAAATTCCCTCCTCACATTGGTTTTTTCCTCATAGCGAGGGCAATCATAATTGACTTTGCAATGACTTTGTTGGTCCTTACATTTTTCCTGAATCATCTTAGACATCCTGGCCAGTTCATAATGGTTTCTGTAGCTCAGGTGTCAATCAATATTGGACACTCAGGACTAAAAGCTGAAGAACAGACAGGGAAAAAAAAAAAAAAAATGGAGACTGACTTGTGCTCCTTAGGCTATATTTGTAATGGGAGCATGAATTTAAAAAGAAAAAGAATTTTTTTTTTTTTTTTTGAGATGACACCTGGAAGTCTTCTCTCTTTTTTCACCAGTTTTCAGTACCCTGCTCCAACACTTACCATAATTTATTTCCCTTGCTGCTTTGACTATCTCTACACACTCTTGAATCCCTTTTTCATTTCTACTACTGTGACCAACCAAACCTTTTCCTTGCCTTTTAAACTCCCACAGTAAACTTGGAGGCACGAAGTTTAGCATTAGCCACTTTTAAGCTTCAAGATCAATAACCTTCTTGATACTGTTTTCACAAAGAAGCAGTGGCACAGTGCACCAACTATGACCAGACGAAGGATGATTAGCTACCACTAACTCACGCTAGATACAATATTCATGAATGAAAATGGAGGCTGGAAAGAAAAAACAGGGAATGGAGGAGAGATGATGGATGACTTTTCCAAACATCATCAGGAACAGACTACCAGCTCTAGAACAGCTCGAGACAATGCAGATAAGGATACAGGTTTTGGAACAGTCAAAGCCAAGGGACTGTTTTAATCTCATTGAAGTGCAACTTGAGCTCTGCTATATTAGCCAGGTTCAATTTAGCTTGATACTTAGTCCAGGTAGCTACTTTTCTTTCCCTTTACTACATGGGTAGTTTCTCATGCAAAAAAGCAGGATAATTTACATACTTTCAATATAGTTTGATATGTAATCTCACAAAACTACACCCTGATTTTTGTTGTGGCTCTAGCATTCTACTGCATGCCAATAATTATTTAATTAATAATATAGCACTTTCTATTCTCTTGGAGGGTAAGCTGAATTTTTTTTCTGAAGCTCTGAATATCAAATCAATCAGTGTTATTACAACACATAGCTTCCATATGATCCTTTTCTCCCAGGAACGTCACTCTACTGCTACCCTTTTCCCCTTCAATTTTGATTTCATTTAGATTTTGGTGTCATGATCAAACCTGCAAATGCTTCAGCTGCATATTCAGCTGAATAGTTACGCTGAAGTTGGTAGGAATACTTGCCTCATGAAGATTACTACCACAATTAAAAATTCAAGGGACTGAGATTCCAGATTTACCCAAAGTATCTGGCAGGAAGTTGTAAACTAAAACAAGCATAGCACCAATGACAACGCTGGGGGTTTTTGGGAGGGTTTTTTGGGGATTTTTTTTTTTTTAAATAAAAGCTACACTCTCGTTTGATTTTTTTTCTGCATAGGTCTCGATAGTGTTCCCCAGCTAACGTATTCTTCAGCTCTAAAGTGTCCGCTCAGTGAATTTCCACTTGCATCGGTATTGCAATGAACCAGTAGAGAAGGATTTCTGCTATAATTAAGCAGAAGACATAAATTTCTTCTCAGATCCAGCTATCTCCATTCAGATATTTTTATTTCCTTTTCAAATGTGTTTTGCTTTCAAGTAAACTGAAACAGAGGACAATGATCAGGAATTTGAAGGGATATCATGAGTTGAAAGAGGTTTTGAATAGTACTGGATATGCCATTTTGCAATCTGTTTCTAGTTGTAAAAAGCACAGTGAGTAAACCCAGAGCCAGACACAATGATAGGTGAGATAAAATCAGATTATGGTTTGAGTACTATAATGCTGAACCTGTGTTATAAAATGAAGGATGTGCATATTGAAGATCATTTCCACCACTTCTTTAAAAGGAAATTTAGTATGCTAGTTCTTGCAGTAATTGAATAAGCCTTACAGCATTTTGCTAAGGCTTTCAAATAGATGTGTGCCAAAATTAGGAAAAGTAAGATTCCGAAATGATAAAGGAAAAAAAAAAACCAAACCAGAATTCATGTAACTAATATACTATGTTCGACTTTGTATATAAAAACAAAACTGCTTAATTTTAAATCCTGTGCTGTTATTTCATTCAGTTCAAATCCTAAAGGGCTTATTTCCTTCTGATACTGCTCCAGTTGCTCTCTGTGGGAAACTATAGAGTTTATATATTATTCATCCAGCTAAAAACCCTGAGGCAGGACCCCTATGGAGCCTCTTCAGTAACTGATCTCCAGATGCTGGTGATATGCAGTGCTCTAAAAGTCCTTAAACATCATGAGAACACAATTCCATCTGCTTTTCAAGCTGCGTATGTTTAAAGGAAAAACACTGACTGCTCACCCACATTTTCACCCAGCTCCTACAGTACCTAATTATTCAGGAACTCATATGCATTGAACTACAATTTATGTGGCTAACACAACAGCATAAAAATTTGCAAACGAAATAATCACGGTATTATTTAATAAATATGTGACATAGCTGAGCAATCCATCCACAAAAGCAGTGTACATTGGCAGCAAAACTATTGATAGCTTTAACGTTTCCAGAATACACATAAGCAGGAGGCTGAGAGTGAAAAGTTGAGCAGGAATCATTCTGTATTAAGATATCCTGACAAGATGCAGGTATGCGCAGTGAAAGTTCATTTGGCATTTGCATTTATATCCTGAAACAGTAAAATAATAACAACATTTAAATCTTATTTCAGTATGACTCCAACAGGGGCATTTATGCAATTCACTGAAACAGGGCCTTGAAGCAGGACTAAAATTATTTTGTTCTACACTTGAATGGTCAACCTGTATTTCCTTGAACCTCCCCCCAAACTGCGAATAATAAGCATTTTAATACTTCTTTTTCCAAGAACACCATAATCAAAATACGTTTTCAGGACATCTCACTTGGGAGCATTGTTTAAACGCTAATCACAGTTATCAATGATAAATTAATTTAGATCTGCAAGGGATGCTGACAAGTCAGTCAGTCATCCATTTAACAGCACTTTCGCCTTTCTGTCTCATTTTGACCTGTCTCCAGGGTTCCCTGCTACAGCCTGTACAGTATCACCGTTCTTTTTTCTAAATCTCCCCCAATACCTTCTGTTTCCCTCAACTGCCGTATTGTAGAGAGACTTAAAAGGCAACGGTTCAAGGCTGACAAATTAATTAAGTTCATTTAGCCTAGAGTTGCTGTTTGCCATCAAGGTCAGTGAGAAGCAACTGATACAATTTGTACCCTAGTGCCATAAAGGAGGCACATCTAGGTGGTGCAAGAACTATATGACATGAAATCAGATGCTACACATGCTAGAAGCAGCAAGGACTAGCAATCGTGGTTGATACAGAAGACATGCCTCCTCAGGAAGGGTGAAAATAAAAGCTAAAGTGGGTACGTAATGCTACACATTAACAAGATGAGTATGCTAGGTAACAAAAGGAGTAAGATAGATAAAACGCAACCTACTTGGGTTGAAACCAAATTTTGTCACGGAATGATGAAAGAGGTTCTCATCAGCGTAACACCAGAAGTCAGGTACAGGTCTTCAGGATGAGACAGGAGGTTCTCTTCCCAAGGGGGAGACAAAAGGACCAACTGCTGCTTACCGATTGCAAGAGCCAACAGATTTCTCACCACTATCATTGAGCCAGTAAGAGGCAAAGAAATTTTCGATAGTAAAGTTTTGGCCAGCTATAAGAAAAGCTGTCAAGACAGTATCCTCAGAATAATCATGTATGACTAAAAAATAAAATAAAAACTAGGGCAGTAGCTCAGAGAACATATATTATAAGGTCACTGTCACTGCCTACAGTAAAGCAACCTTGAAACAAACTCATGCAGCAATGGTCTTGTGGTGCTTATTTATGCAAATTCTTACACCTGTAATGAAGATATTCTTTAAATCTCAGTAGCCAAGGGCAAATGTACAGGAATAAATCAGTAGAGTGTTCTAGACTGGAGAACCAGCCTAACCTAATTTGGAGTTAATGTTAGGACAGTCTGCTCCAAAACAAAAAATTCATTTACACAGCCTTTACCCTTGGTCATAGATGTACTGCTACTCATTTTAGAATTATTACAACATGTATCATTTACCTGATAATTGTTAAATAATGCATGGGGAATTGCAAAGCCCAACAGAGCTCCATCCTCGTATAAGGCTTTTCCTCGTATCTGGTATGTAAACGATAATAATTCAGCTGTTGTAAACTGGCACTACTTCAGTGAAGTGAATGGAACTGTGCTGATATAAAAAGCTGGCATGCTTTTTAAGTTATCACAGCAGCAAGTATTCTATGTAGAGATGGGACAACGGGAACACTAATAAATTCCTGTAGCGTTCAGAAGACCATGAAAATGTGGTGCATCTATTGATGAAATATTCTCAAGAACTTTGCCACAGTAAAATTACAAATGATGGCAAATTTCTATGAAAATAAAAACACCATAGTGACTGCTAATGGGAAAAGGCATTTATGACCCTTGTCAGTAGCATAACATCGCTTTAATTTACAATGATAATTAAGTTTTTATAACATGTTTTGGAAAGTCTAAGGTAAGGTTAGCTTCATAGATTATTGAGTTCTATTTACCTTTATTGAATTTCACTTTTTTAAATGAAGTCTGGCTGTTTGTTTTTACTGCACAACAAGCTACTAAGAATAACTACCACCTTCAGTGCAGACCCTCTCACTTACTGCAGCCATCAGTCTGCTTTTCACTGGAGAGAACCTCAACCTCACAGTGCTTACCAAAAAAGGCAGAGGTTTCTCTTAGAAGAGATATTACATCTGACAGAGGAAATAAGGGTAGAATAAAGAAGCTTATCTGAATACAGAAACACTAACAGATCGAAAAGGAACCTCATGGTGGTGTTTCAGAAATAGAAAAATAAATTCATGATAGATGCACACTTGCAGCACTAGGAAAATTGAAGAATACATGTTTATACAGGCAACGTATAAACATATTCCAAAGCAACGTGTTGTGTATGCACTACACCTCCCCCCCGCCCAAATGTACATACTGAAATAATGTTGTGATAATAGAGGAAAGCTAATATAAGCAATTCTTGCAGTCCTAAGCACGCATTACGAAGTTGTAAAATGCTTTCAAGTAATCCCACCAGCAGGTACTTGAAACTTCTGTATAAACCAAGCCATTATAAATAATAATTGGAGAATAATTTTTTTTTTGAGCATGAACATATTTATGTACAGTTTTAATTATCACAGATACCTAACAAGAAACTGTAGAAATGCAAGGCTTGCAGTCATTAGTATATGCCTGCCTATGACAGGGTTTATGACCAGCAGAGCCTTGAAAAATTCAAGATAATTAGAAAGCAGTATAACAACTTCTTTCCTTATTTTTTCCTTAATTACCTAATATGATACAGCTTTACAGCTGTTGCATTACACTAATTTCACTGCCTTACAAAGCTCACAGTTTCTCCTAAAGGTATTTGCACTACAGAGAGATGTACTTTCCACGAAATGCAAGTGAGAACATGGAACTGTCTTGCTTTTTCTTATTCCTCCCCCTAGCCTCCACGCCTGTCATAGCAGAACAGCTTACATACGATAGAGAAGAGGAAACCCACCTTGCGAAGGGTTAAAGAACAGAATCCCCCTTCCTTGAGCACCAGAAAAATCTAATTTCTTCTCACAGGTTATCTCAGATCAACATAGATGTATTCCACTCCTCACCCTTAACACCACTGATCTGGAAGGAACCTTTTGGGCCACAGTCCTTGCTGTCACAGGCAGTCTTAAAGTAAGGTCTGGTAACACAGCCTCTATATAGCAACTAAAATCTTCAACCATATGATAACCGATACCTTTTTTCTTCTACTTTGTAAAAACAAGTAAGAATTTTCTCTCTTTTTGAACTCCTCCTCCAAGAGAGCATACACTCTTCTAAAACTCCTCTTGAGAAGTCTCCATTTCAGATCTGGAGAGAACAAATGCATTGGGTTTGTAGTTAAGCTGTGTATTTTTTTGTCAATTCACATTTGGAGGCAACATTCAACAAAATACAATCCTATATAGATTTATTAACTTAACCATCTTCAAAACGTGTATAGTCACAAGGGATGACAAGATGATGAGAATTCAGTGTCTCCTACTATAAACAGTATTCACCCTTTGACATCTCTGTTCTCACATCTACATATTAACTTTCTTTTCTTAGTAACAGAAATTAAATTAAGGATGCTTAAACTCTATCCAAGAAAAATGAAGATGATACAGTTCTTCTACATAGGTATGCAGAAAGACATGCGGCCCTTATACGTGTGTGTCTGTGTCCATGCGTGCATCTACCATTTGTAAGTCTCCTCTCCTTTACACAATTTTTATCACTCTGGAAATCATGATTCAGAGTTTTTACAGAGAGTTAGGTAAAGAATCCTCCCCACCAGTATGATGAAAAAACTGACTACATATAAACTGTAGATACTGTAATCAAATAATTGAGACAAGCAGCATAATGCTCAGAAACACAATATTTGAAGCAATTACAAATTAGTATCTGAAGCACCTGGTATTTGAAGCATTTTAATGGCATTCCATTAAGTATCTGATGAGGTATATAGGGCAAAAAAAAGTATATATTTTTGGCCTGCTGTTTGTCTTTTGTACTTAAAGGTGTGCAACACAGCAGTATTATTCATTAAAATTTTAAGATTCAGAATATTCTTTGATGCATTGGAGCTCTCTTACACATACTTTCCCTACATCTTCATAACTGGATTTTATGGTCCAAAAAGCTATCCACAAAGTTACCGAGTTTATATTCATGAGGTTATATAGCTCTGAACCTGTTTGACACATCCCACCTCACACTCAGGATAGGATTTTAAGTTCAAAATACAAAGTTACTATTTGAATGGTTCTCATAAATGTGGTGGCATTCTGTGATTGTTGTACTGCAAGTCTTAAAAATATTTACTATTAGCACTTATTATTACTCTATGCCATCGGTCCACTGGGAAAAATGACACTTTGCTATGAGATGACTTCCACAAGGAGCAGCTAGGGAAATGCATTTATAACGCTTGGAAAGTTAAACAGCAGTTCAGAGAGTTATGGCTCACAGCTGAGAGTTTTGAAGAGATTATATTAATTTTCTTAGAGTAAATCACTGTAGTAGAATAATCAAATTTATGACTAAGAGAAATGCATAAACAAAATAATCCTGGGAGGACTGGGAACATGAAACAATTACAGTAAGAGGCAACTTTATGGATTTCTGTTTTACAGTAGTTGTGTCCCAAACCCCTGTGAATGAGGACTATTTCTGAATATATTTGTCAAGGGAAAGCTGAAACAAAGCAAACAACATCAAAGTACATGGAATAAATACAGAGCATATTGCATTTGTATACGTGGTTAAATAACACAGTAATCTGGGATAGATTTTCAGACGAATTTAGCATGCATTTGGAAGGCAAGACTAGAGCATTTCTTTCGAGAATTAAAAATATATCTGGAAATCAACACCACAGTAAAATAACAACAATTGCATTAATCTGCTAAATAACATGGTCTAACATCTGTAAATCTTTACTTTCTTCCTAAGTTACTTTAAAGGATAAAAATTAACCATCAGTTGTTACATTATTTTGAATTCAGAATCAAGAAGGTATTCTATAGTTTATGGTTGGTTTGCCAGATGTAAAAGACCCTGCATTAAATCACTGTAATAGCATTATAGTTTATAGTAAGTTTATATAGTCTAATGATATTATTGATTGTGGAAGGTAACTATAGTTATACAATACTGATGTCCTTCTCTCTTTCCATTGGGGAAAATATTTATGAAAATGCCAGTGGGATTGTGGAAGGTAACTATAGTTATACAATACTGATGTCCTTCTCTCTTTCCATTGGGGAAAATATTTATGAAAGATGCCAGTGGAATTACAATGGAAGTTAATGGTCTTCCTAAACAGAGTCAAAGAAAAATAGTAGCAAGACTGCACTGATGAAATGCCTTCTCTATCTTCTGTAGGAATTACTTTTAGAACCAAGGAGTTTGTTCCTTCAACGTATTAAGATGATACTAATGTCTTGAAGACAGCATGACATTGACATTAACATGCTGCTTTTGTCCCTCTTTGAGGCCTTTGTGTTTCATTTAAATCAAAAGCAGACAATGTTTTTCTTCCTACTGCACATGGAAAAGAGTCTTCTGCACTCTAATATATACTAGAACATACACAATTTCACCAGTAACAATTGTACATGAATTTAGTGGAGGGGAGAAAAAAAAAGCAGTAAAAACATTCTAAAGACCTATTAGGACTCATTTGGAGTTTGTGAGAGCATTTTATTCTTATTGCTAAAGAGTTGAGAAAATAATCTATTTTGTGTCTATTATGCATACAACACCATGTACATCAAAGTTGCCTTTGCAAAGATTCAGTGGAGATATAGAGGAAATATAAGCTTAATATCCATACGATAGCACTTAAAAGCAATACAGAATCATTTAATGGCAAAAATACATTCACTTACATGCTCAACCTCCCTAAACACCAAATGTATTAGTCAATAATGTGTTGCTAGAGTGTAATCCCTTTATCTCAACTCCTCTGAATTCAGAAGATTAAGTCTGATGCTACCCAAGCAGACAGATCACCTACACCATAAAAATGGTTCCTGTTAAGGAAATTTGAGTTGCTTCTGTCCCATAGCAAATACATGAATTTGGGTAGAAACAGGTGTTGCAAAACTGACTTTATAGTTGGGTGGTTCCAAGCCTTTCTGGCTGGAAAGCCCGAGAAGTGCCTGGCTGTGGTGCTGAAAGGCCAGGCTTGATGCCTCAGATGGATGTGGCCATCTGCCAGGGACCCGATCCGGCTTGCATCAATCCAGGTTTTACTGAAGGCAAAACTGCTCCAACCCAGGACCAGAGGAAAGCATACTGGTGCGCTGTCCCAGTTCTTACATTGCTCAGTAGCAGAGAATCAGAAGGAAACGGCTGGGTATAGAGTGATTTGAGGAAATACAGACTAAGAAGTTGCATTTGGAACATCATTTTTCTCAGTAATCAATAAATCTGGTCTGTATGACTTCACCTGACGAAATTTTTGCACACCCAGTTACACATACAGCATTCACAGTATCTTGAAAGAATGAGTTCCATGTTGTAGTTATATTTCATAGGATAAAAAGCAATTTTTTTCCTTTTATGTTCTCAGCCTAATAATTTCTTGAATCTCTCTCCATTGTTACATCAAGACAATGAGAAATAACATCAACATTTTCCTCACCATCTTCTTTTGCACATACCTGTGTAGACCAGGACTAGTTAGGTAATTTCACTACAATGCACTATATCTTTCACTAAGATGCTCAGTGTCTTACAGATATTTAATCTATGTAACTGTGCTTAGCATTTACTGTCATTTTTCTTTACCCTACCATTTAGTCTAAGCTCATGCATAATACTGAAACAGGAAACTACTTTCCTCATTTTCTTTTTGACAATACAAAATTATCCTAGCTAGAACTTATTATTTTACTTTAAATAATAGAAAAAGTAAAACAAAAGTATACATATGCTACAATGAAGGAAATTCATAGCTAAAAACATATAACCTACCACTTCAACTGCTTAACTCATGGTTAAAAAAAACAAATAAGGGTGATTTTATTTTACAAATCAATGGATAAATGAGTGTGTTCATCGAAGACCAGTTAAAAACATACATAAAAAGAAAAATCAGAGAAGCATTCATCTTATTACCAATCTTTGTCTGTGAGATTTTTTTTGTTCTTGGCTTTAAGTTTACGAAAAGGTGCAAATAATTTCTCTCCCATCTTCTTGCCAAAGCTCAAAACAGTGTCCCATAATCAAATGGGATTCAGCTGATCAGATTTCAGGGCAATGACAATGAATGACTTTTGGCTCTGGAAATAATGGGTTTTCTGGAGGTCAAGAGCCAAGGAATGAAACAAAATATTTTGGTTGGGATTTGACATTTTTCAGTTTCTATCCCAAATAAAGTCCACAACGTAAGAAAGGCTTTCAGCAAGCATACAAGGAAGTGTAATGAAAAAGAAACACATTTTTTCAGAAATCAGCACTGGAATGAAACCCACTAGAAGTAGACCAGAGTTGTTCTTGCTCTCGCTCTGCCTTATTGCCACAGGGAGCGGCACAGCCTCAGAAGGGAAAATAATGGCAGGGCACCGAACCTAGAATAACCCACGGTTTGATGATCAGGAAACCCTCCCAATTACATAAAAGATGCAGATTGCATCACTGTCATACAGAGGAGGAAATCTCTGAAACTTTGGGTGAGCATTCAACTCCCCAAAATAGCAAATTACAAAAACATCACTTGAAGGAGGACTGAAACAGAGGCATTGCCTGTTGTTCAGCTCATTATCTGCATAAACTAATTACTTGGCAGAAGCCAAACTGTAAGACATTAACTAGAACTAAATGTAGAAGCAGCCAAAATCAGAAATTACTTCTGAAATGACTCTTCCAATAGTCACCACGTACTGTGCTTTGGTACACTTTGTGGAACAGGCTCAGAGAAAGCAAACGGGATTCCTTTTGGACAATATTAAATCAGAAGATGCTTTCCAGAAGCACATCCAATATCCTTTTATTGCTAATGGATGTTCAAGCAATGGGATGAGAACAAAACTAGTCCAAAGGAACTCCCTCTAACAGTAACAGTGCAGATTTTGGCTCCTCAGCACCTACTGTTTCCTTCTGCAAAGCATCTTCTGCTGCACTGCATTACTTACTGCAGGCTCAGATCCCTCCGCTGTGTGGGGATTCATTCAAATATTACCAGAGGCAAATGAACAGCACTGGAGACATCATCAAGAGGAACATCATGGCACAGAGTTTTGCAAAATAGGGTTGCTGAGAAAAACCACAGACTTTAAGCAAGGATGAAAGTTGCTAGAAAGGAACAGTAAATGCTTTCCTGAAAAACTAACCTGATGTGGCGGAGAGACAGTGGGACATAAGGGGCATAATTTTAGGAGATCTTTATGGATCTTTAGGAGATCTTCATGACTGAAGGAGACTTGAATCAAAAAAGAATATTCATAAGAACAATAAATTACATATAGCTACTCAATGAGATTAATCTTAAGGACAGAAGGCCCAGCCCAGCCCAGAGTACTTGATGAAACTCACCCTAGAGTAACTAAGCAAGCATCTGAAGCAATCCCTACACCATCATTGTGAACTTATGGAGGACGAGCATGCCAGAGGACTGGAAAAGGGCAAACATGGTACCTATTTTTATAAAATGGAAGAACAACTGAGGACCTGAGAATTTATAGACTAGTCCAAATAGATTCAATCCCCAGAAAAATACTACAGCAAAAGAAAAAAAAAGCCAAACCAAAAACAACAGAAAAAAACCAACCCATGAGCACCTATAAAAGAACAAGATGAGAAACCATCACCGTAAGTTTGCCAACAGAAAAGTATCACAAACAATTCATTTTTCTTCTCAAACAGGTTAACTGCCAACTGGATGAGACACTGTAGAAATGCAGTATATCTTGGCTTCTATAGCAAGGTTATTTGACGTGATGTCCTAGGACTTTCTTGTAACGAGCGTTGCCTAATATCTACAAACATTTCAGAACATTAAAGCCTTATGATATATAAGTAACTTCAGTTCTTGTTTTCCCTCTGTATAAAGGGACACATAAAATTTTTAAATTCAAAATCACACAGATTTAGCAACACAAAATTAAGAATACAGGGGTTGGGATTCATTCACAATCAAGGAAGACACGGCACTTATCTACAGCTGCTTGTGGGAAAAAGCATCATAAGATTCATAGTTATCAAAGAAAGATTTCAAGACAATTGTGAAGCACAATGTAGGATATCCCAGATCAGACTGACAAATACTGAGACTCTACAGCAAGGAATTGGCTAGGATAAAGTCTGAATGTGAAAACTAAGAAAACAGCCATGAGCAAACTTGTGTTGAGGGTGAAAAAGAAGAAGAAACAAAAATACGAAATAAAGACGGAACCACAAGAAAAACACATTTTGAAAAACTACTCCATTTTGTATGTCAATATTTTTAAAGGATTGCACAGGTGCTTTTAAATAGATGTACACAATCTGGTTAAGAGGCCATGTTTGTGAACTCAGTTTTGGTAAATACAACATGGTATCTGGCACAAATGGTAGTTATGTGTTTGCAAGTACATGTACAAAAACATCAAATAAGCAAACACATGCCTTAAAGCTGACTCACATTAATCCTTATGGATTTGGTACTCTTGTAGCACTCACTCTACTAACTTTTGTTTGCACAAATGTTAGGACTCACAAGAGCAGACGCAAATGCTTGCAAATTCTGCTAGGCACTGAAATATATTTCATCTTTCCTTCAGTTTCATGAAATAAAATAGTTATGCTTCAGGCTGGGATACTAAAAATACAGGAAGGAAAAGGCTTGGATTATCACAGGAGAGGGACGAAGAACCTACAAAGATAAAAAATTCAGAAAAGCATGCAATATCTTAGAAGCAAGGAGGGGAGAACAAAACTTGTAAAAGGAATCAGAACCTCCCCCCAAACACCCACAAATACTACAGCAAATCTATTAGAACACATATAAAAGCGCTTTTATGAGAAAAATGGAGAAGATACTGCAATGAGGTATTAAACAAAGCTTGGGGCTCTCCTGCTTTGGTGACCAACCTTGCAAGATTTATACAGAATACTAACGAAGAATAGCTTAGAGATTGGTGGAAAAGAGAAAAGGGCTAAAGCTGTTCTCTTTCGGCCTTATGCACACATTGCAAGATGAAGCAGTAACGAGCTGCAGGCACTTAAAAGTGAAAACCACAACCCGTTAACTGAAATAGGGGAACGTGACCTCCTGGAGCATCATACTTGGGAAGATGGGAATCCCACGGGAAAGGTGCTGTTGAGAACAGAGCACCTGCTTTCGCAGTAGGCAGTGTTTGTCTGAACAGAACATCATCAGCAAAGACAATATAGGGCGATATGGTAACAGACTCCCCGTGGGAGAGCCATGTGTCTGTTCTGCTTTAGGAGGACACGCACATTCACTCTGGAGAGGAGTCAACACAGGAAAACAGCAGGACAGGCTGTCAGCTCTGACTCCAGTAGGTCACAGGAGGATCTTCTGCTCGACAAAACGTATGGTGCTTTCTCGTTTTCTGTAAGAGAAACTGAAAACAGCCTACCCTTGATGGCCTATGGGAAAATACAAACTATATGCAATCTGACGTGTGTTTATTTGTGGTTTTCTACTTTTTCCTCTCTATTGCTGAATTTCTAGATACTCAAGGCTTGCTTTCAGGGAAAAGGAAACGGCAAAAAGCCCCTGGCCTGGGACAGTTCAATGTAGCGGCATATGTAACAGTACCCAAATCCTTTAAGTTAAAGATAGGAGCAAATAAGTATTCTTATTTTAGACAGAAAACAGTTCTTATTCTCATCTATAAGTACTAGCTACTAGTGTTTTTCATTACTGTTCTATGCTTTTGCTTGGTACAAGCACAGTAACATGCAAATCAGAACTTCAGGTTTGTTTGTTTTTTTAACTTTCTTTCAATCACCTACATTAATTATATTTGAAACAATATTTGTTGCCTTTTTTTTTGGTAGCTACAAATTTTCTTTAGTTTTTTTTTGAAAAGCCTCCTTTCACAGCTGGCGTGGGTTTCTAGATCTTTTCCAAACTTCTTATCCCAAGAAACAGCAGGTGGACTCCATTGTCACGGGATTCTCTTGCACAGAATAGCAGTAGTACAGTATTTTACTTATTTTTTCAGTTACTTATGGAGAGAAAGCACATGGATAAGAACATTAAAATATGTCACTAAAGATTTTTGTGCAGTAAGTTGCACTATTAGCAATGGTGACTTTCCAACCAGAGGTTTGCTGCTGCTGCTGCTTTCTGCGTGGCTGTTTGTGAAACTCCTGCCACAGAGCAGCCCGCTGAAGGAGGCAGCAAACAAGCACCACACTAGCACAAAACATGGAAGACTCTCTCATTTACATAAATTGGAAAACACGTTTTTCACCTGTGTTAACAGTTCACCATTTCTGAGTGTATGCCTGATTTGCTTCCTTCTACTCTCCCCACAGGTGGCTTTCTTGCGACCCATCCCTACCATCTCCTTACAAGCACCAAGGCAAAGGTAATGAGGCAAATGCAATGAATAATATATCTTTCTAAGGTGGTTTACTTTTTATATCAACAAACTAAATTTAATATTTATATTCAAGAGTTTTTGCCTCTTTCACTGACCCCCCTTTTATTTATTTTTTAAGACTTTTCTAATTGTACAACCGTGCAGGAGAAACACATCAGAAACATTTCAAAAGCCAAAGAAACCAGTGGTTCATAAAGAACACAGAAACTGAAAAAAATTACTAAATTTGATGTTCCCAAATAACAGCAGTAGGCCTTACTCAGGAACAGTGAGGGCTACCCAACACTTGCAGGTATTTAATCTTGTGCTGTTTCCTTTGAGTCAGTATAGAATTAACGTACCCTATACAGCATGTGACATACTCAAGTTTTCATCACTGTAATGTAACACTAGGTACAGATTTCAGTGCTTGGAAGACTTTAGTGGGATTATTACTTTCCTCAGATACAAAACTAATGACTGGTGGCCAGTCAAGGCCCCTTTGAAACTCTTCAGAGAAGTAATGAAATAAATTGCAGGATTCCAGACAAAATCCAGTTGTTTTAACTATAGTTCAACTACAGAAAGCTTCCTTACCCTTTTCAGGAGTGTTTGCCATGCCTAATCCCAGACTACGCTAGACTACTGTTCTTAGACATGACATGAGAACAAAGATTTATCAAAAAGGAGAAATCATTCAATGTTTACAAAACATTTTTGCCATCTTGGATCACAGACATACCATCTGTGGAAATGCAAAGCCTGATTAATTGCATAATTACCTTGGATAGGGTAGGCCAGCAGTTCATCCTAGTTTATCTTCTCTGTAAGTATGACATTTTTATACTCTCATTTCATTCTTTGAGTAAAAATCTAATCTTAAAATACAATCTAAGAACATGGATCATTCCTTATGTTTGATTCCTGATGAAGATTTACTTACTTTTTATTTTCCTGACTCTTTGATGTATAAGAATGCATTTTATGTTCATACATTCGAAGACTGAAGCACATTTTCATTAGATTCATTAGCATCTATGGTATGTCTTGAAATTCCTCAGGAAAAAGGACTCTGTATCCCACTTTCTGTTATGCAGTATGAATTCTTACATGCCAATATCTCAATTAACATTAGATTGCTTTCTTGTGTGTGTTAGAATTACTTCAGTAAGAGAGGACAGAAAGGAAATTTTAAACCTTGACTGTAAAATCTCTTCAAATATTGTATTTTTCTGTTGAATCTCAGTGGGTAAAAGTCAAGGGAGTTCACTCAGAGTTAATGGAGGATTGTTCCCAAAAATTAAAGATGATGCAATCACTTTCGCTCAGACACCCTCAATAATGAGGCTGAATTCTGCTCTCAGTTGCAATAAACTAACTCCAGATAAACATCAGTGATGAAATAATACTAATAAAAAAAGGTGACGATACATCACAAGAGGCTTCACTTGGAACAGAGGAAGAGAAAAACTGAAGGCAGGCTTGACCAGCAAATTATATCAGAATGGATCCTTATTCCAAACTTTGCTTTAAAACTTCTATGGACTTACTGGATATTCAGAAAGTAACACCTAGAGCATAACCGTTTATAAAAAATTTTAAAAAAAAAAAAAATAATTAACAGCTGTAAACATTTTAAGACTGTGATTCTGTATTGGCTAGCCAGAAGAGAGATGCGTGGAAAAATGGCACAAAAATTCTCAGGAAAAGGAGAGGGAGCCATTTTATAGCTTATTTATAGCTGATATATAAATACTGACGTAACTCCACTGACTTAGTAGGATTAACAAGTACGTCAGATGAGGACCTGCTGCTAGATGTGTTGAATATGTGGACACGTCAGGTCAAAGTTCACCCAGAAATTAAATGGTAAAACTCTATCCACTATCTTCCTGGAAAAGCAAAAGTAACTGAGGATTCAGTGGTAAGAATTTAGTTCATATTTAAAAAGTACTTTAAATAAGTATGGACATACATGCAAACACATACAAACACACAGACTTGTCAAAATAAAATGCTGACACTCCTCTCACAGGATCCATTCACTGCATGTTTCCTATTGCTTTGCATATGGAGATGTATCCTGCCTTTGGCAACATACCAGTTTATGCATTGTGTGTAAACATTATTTTCATGTAAAGATGTGAATTTGCAGAGGGATGCACTATCTACAGTTGGAAATAAATTCCACCTTCCACCATTCTGCTCTCCCTTATCTGAACTGTACCTATTTTCACCAAATTCTGCACGTCAGCAGTAGTACCAACAGAGGAGGAGAAAGTTGGAAGTAGGGAAATTGCAGACATGTTGCTGTGCTCTTTTCCACTACTTTTCTCTCCTTAGTTCCTGTCTTAGACTGCACAGACATACAACCATGGAGATTTCAATTCACAAAGACCTGGTCTCCTGCAAGCACCATAAGTGAGACTGCAAAGCAGAAAAAACTTCTTTTGCATTATTTTTACATCTTTCCCTATCCTTCCACACAGCTTCTGTATAATTCCAGAGTATCAGAGTTGAATAATTGAACAAGTTAATGCATGAGAAGAAATCAGAGTCACAATTGCCTCTCACCTCTTAAGAATAATTTCTATGTTCATCCCTTTCTCTGTATTGGCACGCTCACACTGCATTGACTATGCCTCACGTTTACTGCAAACATGCACAGAGAATGCTCAAATACTGCAGTTTAAATTGAGTGAAATGACAATACACATGTGAAAGGAATTCCTCATCTTCTCTCTTTAATATATAACAGATTACATGAACAAAATAGCTGAAACTGTCAAAATGCATTTACAACAGCCCATTTCCCTGTTGAAATGTCATAATTTTAGTCCTTTAGTCCACTAAGTCTCATTCATTCAGCGTAACCTCAGAGATTACACTGCATCACAGCCCAGGCTAAGGAACTCACCTCCTGATACCAGATCGTGAACATGCTAAAAGACCTGATATAGAAACAAAACAACTGTAGGTTTTGTCTAGTGTGACAGATGTGTCAGGTAACATCTGGCCAGTTGGTCTGATCAGACAGAAGAACCACCATAATTCCCAAATCACAAGTTACTTTCCCTTTACAAAAGTATGCACTATGCAGAATTTCATTAGCACTTGTATAGCTGTTCACTAGGAACCAAGATACTTCACTGTTATCTTCTGCCTGACAATATAATTCACGTATGCGATCTGATACATGACGCTGACCCAATAGTTTTCACGGTCATCTCAATCAGGCTTAGCAGGTGTGAAGGAAATCAAAGCTGAGAAATCTAGAACCTGGTTGCGACCACGCTGGAAGGTTCTCTCCGTTCTTCTTGATCCGTGTCCCAGACTCATCACCCAGAAGCGATGCAAAGAAGTACTGAACAAACTAGGTCATGACAAAGGCGTCTGAAAAAGCGGCTGTACCCCTAGTGATTCAAATTGCTAGGCTGGAACCAGCAGGCTGAATCCTGCCTGGAAGCATCCCAATATCTGCCATGGACTGACAAATCTGAGAGGTAACTAACTCAAAGCATCAAGAAAGAAGAGATTTAATGGTGACCATTCTTCACATAGTCAAAGTTACTAGGATTATTATCACCTTGTTGCTTAAGATCTATGGAACTACAGATGTTAAAGTTGACATAAATGCTTTAATGGTATTTTTCTCCTCATTTAACTGGAAACTTATTTGGGTTAAAACTAAAGATCTCACTTGAATTATTTTGATTAATTATATTAATTACATTATATGAACTGCATTAATTTTTAATTACATTAGAAACTAAAAGAGCATTTCTACTGTTCTGCTTTTCTGTGGCACAGGCTAAATCATTAGCCCAGCAGAAAAAGGATGAAATGGAATCCCAGCTATTAAGGAAAAAAGAACAGCAAACGATAGGAAGCAAATGAATTTGGAAAGAGAAGTAGAAGGCAAAAAATAAAACAAGAAAATTTATTGAGAAGAGGAATTTACTATTTCAATTCATTCTTTGTTTCACATTTTTGTGTCTGTGTGAATAGAAAATATTTACTGATTTATTTTTTCCACAGGGAACCACAAGCAGTAAAAATGACAAAATGCACAGTACCCCAAATATCAACTCACCAGATAAAAGAAGAACAGCCTACCTATTCAGACAGTTCCATTAGTCTAGAGATTCTGATAGTGTCATTTCTTCTGGCTGCTTTCACATAAATGATTAAAACAAGTGTCTTTCACAATTTCCCCCCACACACAATTAAGTCTAAGCCAAAAATGTTTACCAGTGGTATCACCTGTTCTGCTAACTCTATTAAGAGCTGCAAAGCAGCTTTTGCTTGGGACAGTCCATCAATTATTCTTTTAGCCGTTTCTCACCGAACAGGAGTTTTGATAGTGAGCTGCCTCTCCCCTCTTCAGTATGCAAGGTGAAGGACTCCAGCAAATAAAGTTTTTACAAGTCATGGATATTAGTCCAATGAGATGATATTTTTGACAGCTTTGGAAGCATTGCCATGAGTAGGAGCAGCATGGTCCTGTTCCTGCCAGCATTGTTACACTGAGAAAAGCAGAATCTTTGCTTTGGTCACTGGAACGTTTGCGTATTACACATGCAACTAGCAACAGATTAATGCTCACAGTGCAAAACTGAGACGCCTGCACATTAAGTCAGTGAACACTTTCCATCCTTACTATCAGGTGGGAATAGTTTCCAATTGTTTAGGACGCACAGAAGTTAAAATTTAGAACTTTTAACAGGAAGAAAAATCCTTCAAATTCTGAATGCTCACTGCAAGTTTCCCAGTATCTCATATTCCCCTGTGCAGCACAGTTTAATGATTTTAGCATTGTAAGGAAGAAAACATGCTTTCCAAGGAGAATAAAGAGGGCTAAGAGAGCTGCACTTAATTGGAAGACTAAATTTACTCAAAGGGTCTGTGGACATCTGCCAGATTCTTCTCAGTGACATTCACCACAGTCTTGAAGAACTAAAAAAAAATAAATAAATCCCTGTGAACCTCCCAAAAACTAACTACAACATACAGGCATTTAATATACAAAAATAAATTACTAAAATGAAAAGTAAATTCAAAAGATAGTGAAGACAGAAATGTCATTACATTTTAAGTATGTTTTTTGAAAAAAAATTAGTTTCCAAATTACTTTTTACAAAACCATCACTGTGGTAATGGAAAGCGTGTCTTTATGAAAAAAAGACAAAGCAAAGAAACAGATTTGAAAAATTCTGCCATCTCTGAAGAGCAGAAATTCAGAGTCTGCAGGCTGGCCAGCTAATCATTTAGTCATTCTAGCCTATTGTTATAAATTACATTGTTCAGACTATTCAAACTGAGCAATGAAAAGAAGACAGAACATGCATATGAAAGTAATGAGTGAAAATTTCTCCTTTCTTCAAACATCATTCTGCCTTATTAGTCTCTTACACAGAAACCAAAAAAGATGATAAAAGTGTTGATTATTATGGTGCATGGACCTCCATCCATATTTACAAAAAAAGGAGCTGATGGACTTTCTAAAATAAAACTTTTTTCAGTATTACCTTAAGCTTCATTCTTTTCCATTACAGCCCTATGCCGCAAGAGCAGAGTGTTTATCTTATACACATCAAAACATTAGAATATAGGCAAATACAAAAAGGAACCTGCTCCAAACACACATACACACTTTTAAATACAGCCTGGGATATTTACATAAATATATAAAGTTGTTGACACTAAAGTTTTAAATAGTATTTCGTTCGCAATATTCAAACAAGGAATAAGTACATGCACTACACACCAGGATGGAGTCACACTCATATCTGAGACTGCTCATTGCAAAAACAGATCAGACTTCCATTCAGATGTGGTACTGTGACAAGTTTTTGTGACACACTCTACAGTCACTCACACACAGATCTACCCCTTTGTCATCACGGAGAAAGAAACCAATAAGAGCACAATGATATCAAGGCACAAAACCACTCACGAGTGTACACGGACATAAATCCAGACGACTTAAGGGGAGGCTCAACTCTACAGCGTTAGGTATCTCCTTCCCACTGGGCAGTGGAAAATCCCAGTGCATCACAGAGCACGACCTCCACTCACATACAAGGCTATACATTGGACTTGGTCTGCCTCTGGGCCTGATGCTGCTTTCCAGTTACTGCCTGAAACTCCATACAAGGACCCTCACAGAGCAGTGCTTCAGCTAGGAGCAGCAATGGAGATGCTAACAGACACGCCATTCCTCCAGTGAACTAGGGCTGCAGAGGCACTAAAGACGACTCCCATTCTTTAAGGTTGATGTTTGCTGCTGAAATCCAAACCAGAAGAAACTAGGCAGAAAATAGCTATTTTGCCCTTGCAATAAAGCAATGATCTTCAATAGCAAATTTTATTTTCCAACACACAAATGTAACAGAAGATTTAGATCTCCTCTCCTTCCTCCCTTTAGAAAGTATGTTTGTGCAGTGTAACAATTTATAGAAATACTGGAATAAATACCATGAATATTCAGGTCACCTGCATTTTAGACAATGTAATGTTCATATATTAAAATTAGTAGATGAGTAAGTTTTATTATTTTTTTGCTAACCATTATGCATTCAGTAGTCTGGTATTTTCAGAAAGAAGGTTTTCAAAGTTATTAATTTCTTTAGAAGCAGAACTTGATGGACGCAGACAAGTATTTTTACTTGCAGTACAAGCTTCTTCTCAAAGTTGAGAATGCTGGACAATGTAATGTTCATATATTAAAATTAGTAGATGAGTAAGTTTTATTATTTTTTTGCTAACCATTATGCATTCAGTAGTCTGGTATTTTCAGAAAGAAGGTTTTCAAAGTTATTAATTTCTTTAGAAGCAGAACTTGATGGACGCAGACAAGTATTTTTACTTGCAGTACAAGCTTCTTCTCAAAGTTGAGAATGCTGAGTTGTGACTATCCATATGTATTTTTCATCCACTTTATTTGATGTGCTTCAAATACCCAGACAGGCACCCAAATAAATTTTTAATCTTACAGACCTTGGTTCACAAGTGCAGAATTCATTTCGGACAGGATGCCGATTTCAAAAGTACTCTGACAAAAAAAAAGTCAGAAATGATGCTGTACAATTAATGCATCATCAATTGTATTAGATTCTTGTGCATTTTTAGGCAGAGCAAGATACAGTAAATTTATCTGTGAAGTCTTGAAAGGTCATGAGATCTTTTATAATAGCATTCTTGGATCCTTGAGTCCAGGCTTTGAGCTTTCTCTGTTGGATTCCCCCCCCCCAATTGAAAAATAGCTTGATGATTTTTTTTTTTTTTTTTTTAAGACATTTAGATCATGCTCCACATTTAAGAAACTGGAAGGCTGATGTAGTGCCCCCCCCCCCCCCCCCCCCCCCCCCCCCCCCCCCCCCCCCCCCTTACTTATATCTGTATGTTTTGTGTTTGTATGGTATTTGTGATAAGGTAGAAACTCAATGTATGTAGCTGAAGCTTATTCTGCCTGGTGGCCATGCTATAAGACATGATTTTACCATCTAGTTGGGTGCCTTCCAAGTCTGCAGCAGTAAGGAACAAGATTGAGAGAGCACAGATCATTTCCATCTAAAAGTAAAATAGGCATGTATGAAATCGTTTCAAATAGAACATCACCCTCTATAAGTATCTATGAACGTGTCAGTGAGAGTATGAGAACGTGAAGAAAAAAATCATTTAGCTGTACCAATGCTTTGAAAGAATTTCTTTGCTGTACTACTATCAGAGCTGGCAAACAGTGTTTTCTTTTGTGAGCAGTTAGCCTTCTCAGCTGTGGGCAGGTTTTTGATTTAGATCATACATGAAAAGAAAATTGATTGAACCGAGAAGGGTTGGCAACTATCACCTAAAAATTTCACGGAAGGAACAGGCACAGTGGAAAAATGTTTCATTCTTACACAATTTTGTTACTGTGAATAAATAAAATCTTTCTTGATTCATTAAATATATAATCACAGTATTAAGCAATGTACCTATTGATCTTTGACACTAATAACACACTTGGCACAAACCAGGTTTCCACGCACAGGCTGTCGGTTGCAGCTATTGTTGACAACTGGCGAATTTTATGGTACTCACAAATAACTACACTAATTAGTTTTACTTTGTTTCTCATTTTAAAATCTTTATCGAACAGTCATTTTTGGAAATGCTCTGAGACCTACGAATACAGACCTCTGGTAGAAATATTCATTACAAATTGAAAAGATCCGCTCAGAGCTCAGCTCTTTCTGTAAGTGCCAGCAGAACTGTATAGAAATCTGCAATAGACACATGCTGGGCTGCCTCTCTCATAGTCTCCCCAGATTAACAGGCCTGGGGAGGAATTATTTGTAGGAAGATACTCACAGCTTGAGCACTGTGGCCAAGTGCTCAGCTGGTGAGTTAAGGGCTGTGTTAAGCCGGCAGGGAACCTTCAATTTCACACGTGAAAGCATGAAAGGATAATTCTTGTGCCAAACCTAGACCTCAAATTAAGAGTCTGGTGCATCTCTAATTCTATTTGACATGAAACACTCTCTCAGAAGGGTTAGGGTGACTAGTGTGTTTAACTGAGCTTTATTTACTAGAATTTTATTCATAAGAAACTGAGAGGGACAGACCCAGTAGAAAAATACATTTTCTTCTTTATTCCCCAAGGACTGGGAAAGAACTGCCAGAATTCAGCACTCATGAAATTTGATTCAAAGGGACCAGTTAGTTGTTAACAGATAAGCACAGGTCCAAAAACAGGGATACAGAGGTCAACATATCAAAACAAAGGTGCATCAAATTTTTAGTTCAGAATCTGGCCCGCTGCTACGGAACCGATTAAAGATCATTTGGTAAATACAGTGCTCAGCTAGCACACGAAGGTAATGCTGTAAATCTCTACCCTGTCTGGCCAGTTGACTAACAAGTAGTGAAACCAGGCACAGCATATCTGAGGAAGTTTTCATTAAACCACCCTGGTAAAGAAACTACCAGCATGGAAGAAATAAAAAAGCACAATACATACTATATTAAATACTGGCTACACAAATTGCTACTAAAAAATAAATTAGTCCCCACTGTTTGGGAAGACCACAACTATTCTCTTGTCAAGTAGTCTGGAAGTTCTGCTCATTTTCAGACTTGTGTTTAGAAAACTATCAATGTAAGTCAGCTAAAAGCAAGTTTTCAAATAACATCTCCAAAGTTTGCCTTTACGTATAGCTAATTGTAATTCCTACTATGTGCACAAGAGAGCATATTCTTCTTTTCAGACATCTGTTAAAACTTTACATCTGAAGGATTCACCTATATAGCAGAAAAACAGATTCTCGAGAAACTCTTGATACTTTAACTATTGGGCTATTTGTCCAGCTGCTTCTACAGTGCAAACGTACAGTCAGGGTGACAGAGTGAGACGTCCCGTAATCTTTCTACATTTGCCCATGGAGTACCAAACTACCGGTATGCAGGATGAAACCTGGTAATATCAATTCACATAAATAATCAACTAATCCAAGCAGACATACGTAAAGACCACTTGTTCGCATTGCAAAGTCTGGCAAAGGAGAAAAATGGAACAACCCAAGATCTTTTTTTTTTAATTTTAACTTTAGATTCGTCCCCTGTAGGAACTACTTCCTGCCAAACTTCTAAGGTATCCAAGGCTGGCAGCTTTCTTTGGATGAATCAGCAGAAGGCTGTCATGTAGATCTCCTACTTAACACTTTTAGAAAGGCAACTTAGCAGCTTCTGGTTGCAATTTGTTACCAACAGTGAAACAGCAGTAAGAGGTGAGGCTTCCCAGCCACCAGACTTCTTCTGAAAGTCATTATATGGTTGACTGACATGGCAAAGGGTCAAGCAAATGCTCACCTTTAGAGATTTGCTACAAGCAATGAACTATTATACCCTTTTCTCTATGGAATGTTCTTTTGCCCCCTCTCCCCCAAACTCGTCACAACCCAGCAACTTCTGTCACTTTCTCTTCTGAGCCATGCGCCATCCAGCAGACTCTCGAATGCAGAAGAAACGTGAGCTTTTAACTCTGCTTGTGCCCTGCTATTTGTGCTATTCTCTAGCCCAGACCTAGAGAGGGCAACGCTAATAGAGGCAAAGCCTTTTTCTACCGTAGCAGTACAAGGCAACCAAACCCCACTCTGCTCTGAGCTGCAGTAGTTAGCAGAGACAGCCTTGAGTGCGTCACCATCTTGAGAAGAGGGTAATGCCCTCCTCTGCTTTCTGGCCGTTCACTTGATGTGTGTGGACTCTCAAAGAAGCTGCTGCAGGACATTAGAAAGACAAGTGCCAGTGCCGCAGCAAATGACCAAGAGATGAAGCTATTGCCTCCTTCCGCCCAGGAAATATTCAGATGATGTGCAGTTATTTATTTCTTTCTAAACCCTATTTCTTTCTAAATCTGTGACAGAGTAAGTTCCTTAAAGAACAACTCAAGCTCAGCAAAAGCACTAGGGACGTTACAAGCTACAACAGAAACATGAGCGACAAGAAACATTTTAAAACATTTTATTAAAAAAAAAGTCTCTACCCAAGGCTAATGATGAAATCACTTCTCAAAGTTAAAACAAGTAAATTTTTCTTCCTGAGATCATAAAGCCTAGTCTGAGAAATAACTAGACAGGTCTAATGCTTGTCTTCTAATGTGCACCTTCTATATTTGATTGTATTCCCCAGCATCTTTGAACACTCATGGAAATTAGTTATTCAGGCTCCTCCTACAGAACATCATCAAAGTCCATGGAGCTCTGCATGAACAGCTTCCATTTTGTTATCTTAGAATTCTTTGGGGTATCTAGAGTACTGTCAGCTGCTGAAGCACAGCAACTATTTCACAATGTTGTATATAAACAGTTACGCACTACAAAGGAAAGAAGTGGTAATCACAAAAATAAAGTCGTTCCTATTTTCAGGGTCCATTAATACCCATGTAATAAGCATGAGGAATTTTTAAAGAACATTTACAGATACAGCAAAACATTAAGAGACTGTTTTGCAAGGTCAGTGAGCAGCCTGCTGCTACTGCTTATTCTACAGCTGAAAAATCAGAATATATACATCAATAGGAGGAGAATTTGCTACACCTGAAGAGAAATGTGCAGCAAAATTCCTTATTCAAACCAGAAAGGAGGCATATGAACTAGAATTCAGAATGAATACCATGCTGACAAGGTGTCTTCTGGTAAAACTATCAGCTCTTGACAATGAGCTTTTTTTATTTTATTTCAAAGCTTAATTAAGAAAGAACCTAGCATCATGACATGATACTTTCACTTTTCAGCACTGACTCTAAAGAAAACTGCAGGGGAGATCTGCAGTGCCTGAAAAAAAAAGGGTGAGTGTGGGCAGATCTGGCTACCAAGGCAGTCCGGTTACCACGGCAGGAGGTTAGGTGCTTTCCCCCTCCTCCCCGAATCCACGTTACCTACGGTGGTGCCACTCCAGGGCTGCTACTGCAGTTGACGACTCCTTCCTTTTCCATTTGATGCCTCAGTTGTTCCACCTTTTCCGCACAAACAGGAACCCTCTGAAAAGTTCCCAGAATATACCTTTTCCTGATGTGTTTTTACACTGGAAAATTATGACTGAAAGATTTACTAGCAACACTTGCATAGTATATTTGGTCAAAGGTCAATGAGGCTACGAAATGTTGTGCTAACTGAAAGGCTGTTGATAAGTTGTTGTTGGAAACAGGCTATTATAAACATAGACCAAAAGTTAATCTAAATCAAGGGGAGAGCATTTCTTCATGAAGTTTAGTCACACAGTGTAATGAGATAAAAACCCCCAAATTAAATTCTTGCTCATCTGGTCCTGCCATTTTCCCCCAATATGACATATTCCTTATTTAACAGTAGGAAAGAAGTCAGTCATAAATTAGATTTTTCCCTTCACCCAACTAGAGAAAAAACCCCCACATTTTTATTTTCTTGTTCTATAAAAGCATGCTTATGATAGGCAATAGACAAGTTCTTGCAATTCATTGCTGACTCTAATATGCCAAATAGAATCATTAAATGAAATTGTTTATGAGGAGGCTGAATTTTAAGTAGTATATTATAGCTGTAAATATAAGCCAATGACTCCTGCTATGTAATCCATTACAAATCTGCTAGGCAATCAAAATTCAGTTAGATATAATCCACTGATGTTCAATAGACATGTCAAAATAACATTTATAACAAATAGTTAGAAATCACTATCCTTTGTCTACCAATGAAGATACATATTCAAGGCAGAGTTATCAAAACCAAGAATCCATTGTCCAAATTAGACAATTATTTTGACTAATTCAAGTACTCAATTTGACTTCAATTTGAAAATCTGGAAACCCTTTCATTACTTTTCATTTAGCATCGGCAACATTTCCAATTAGGATGCTTTATAAATGATGGCTGTTCATTAGTCACTGGTATAATTACAACTCACATAATTGTTCAAGTGAGATTTGAACAGTGGTATTTTAAGAAAGCTTAAACCTGTGGTGTTAGTCCAGAAGCATTCAATACAACTGCAAAGAAAGCACTCACGTGGTATGATCGCTCTGTCTTCCATGTGATGTTTTCAATTCATGTTTAAAAGTGGGGGAAAAAAATGTTTATAAATGTCTGTAAACTGTACATGAATTTTTTGGTATCAACCAAAACCACTGAAGAAATCTGAAAGCCTTCAATAAAAATAGCTCACCATGTTAAACAAAGAAAATTTTACAGAAATAACTGAAGTTATGGGCAAGCAAAAGAAAGAAAAGAAACAGAAGAAAAACAACTTAGTAAAATAGCTATAACATAATAACTACTTTTAGTTTACACAAGGGAACCTGATTAGCTTAGAAGTGGTAAAAAACAGCACTCAGGTTTTGGAGACAAAACTAAGTTTTGGAGACAATTTTTCCCTACCCCTGCCAGCGAGAACAGATTCTGCACAGATCTTGTTTTGCTATATTGCGCTGAAGTACTATAAATAACAAAACGAGAAAACCTGGTTAGTTGTCTACACCGAAGTTCAGACTGGGTCAGCACAACACAAAGAGTATCCTGACATTTATTGATGCTGTTGTTGAAAAATTATTAAAAAGCCTACTAACAGAAATGTATGGGAATATATAATCTCTCCATATCTCATCTTGCTCTGGAATAAATTTTGTATTAGAATTCACTCCATAAATATGAAATTATTTTTGATCTTTGGAATGTGATAAACATAGGTGCTGACCTTGAAAGGGGTTTCCATAGGGCCTCAAATTTCAGTCCAGACTGTGCAACTTCCTTCTACGGTTACTGTCGACTCCTCTCCCTTACAAAGCCTCATAACCATGAGTTGGCAGAGGAAAGAGCTAATAAGATGCAGGTTATCCACAGAGAAATGAGGGAATTAGCAAAATCTAGCAATGTCAGTGATGTCACTCATTACAACAGTGACACAATTTATTGGCAGGCCTGCCTCAAGCAGCTGAAAGGCCAGAAGTCTGCATGTACATCTAAAATTTTATAATCTTATATAATACAAAGTCCAACACACTGGATTAAGTACACACACAATAAATAGTCAGTAAATCCCAGCACATTAGTCTCTGTCCTTTGGATTTACACTCTTTTGTGCTCAGTAGATCCACACACAACTTGGTTCCAGAGCATCTGTAGGTGTGGCAAAAGTAGACTCACACCTACTAGACACAAGCAGCTTGTCAGTCCCACAGCCTGCGTATCTCTAAACATTAAAGATTTTACCCTATAGTCTTATTTCCGAGTGTAGTCCACAATTAACTTAAGTGGCATAACATGAATAACAACCCGTCACATGGGAAAGAATATGTTTAAAAAGGTTTTAAACCTCAACTTCTAATTTTTCAGAGAGTCTTGGTCCTTAAATTTATTTTCACTCACAATCAACTGAAGGCACAAATAATAGAATTTGAACAGAAGTAATTAGTTAAGCAGGTATATCCGATAATTTGTTACTGTAATTACACATATAAAATTAGAAACAACCTCTAAGAAGGAAATATTATTAAGAGAGTAAATGGCATAGTCAGGAGACAGCAATGATTTATGGTATGTCAAACTTGGGATGCGAGAAATACGAACAATTTTTATACTTCTGATCTGTAACTCTATTTTTGGTAAAAACTTCATCTCACCAAACTGTGGAATAGACAAATAAATGCATAGCCTGTGATATGACAAGGGTACATCATTAACTATTTCTATTTTGTATTTCCCTTTTTCCATTTACATAAAGCAGATGGCAGCTGTTAACATGTCAGCACTCATAACTAAATCAGACTCAATAATAGATCTCGCCTAAATTTTAAAAATAATTTATTTGCTGAGCAATGAATTTTGGAGTCAAGTTCATGTTAAATTTAGTAAATTGTTCTCATAAAAAAAATAAAAATTGAAGTCAGAATTTTCATTTTAAATGTTTTAAATAAAACAGTTATTTTGGAGTTTATTTTTGTCATTTTAAGATGAAAAAGGATTATTTTCCTTACAGCCAAATTAAATGTTTTATGTAAAGAAGCAAATTTTATGTAGTGTTTTAATCATGTTTTCAAGAAAAAAAGAGATGGTTTCCAACTCCCTGATTTAGTAAAAAATCAGTTACAAAATGCAACTTTCCATTCAGCTTTACTCATCATAAGAACACTTTCAATAAAATTCAAGTTGTAAGATTTGAATAAAAGCAAATTAAGTAGAAAGTAATTGAACAGTAACAGTCACATAGAAATTGTTCTTCTCCACTACAAGTAGGTAAAAGTAAAGTAGAAAGTAATTTGGCTGCTAACAGTCACATAGAAATTGTTCTTCTCCACTACAAGTAGGCTTAGCTAAAAGTAAACCATCTCTGAGTTCAGGTGTACATTAAAACAGACCCCTGCACATATACATACATATATATGCATATGCATGAATGAAAAATAGTAATAATCTGTTACAGATTTTTTTTATTGCACCTCACTTATTTAGCAATCAAAAAATAATTCCACATTCTCTTTAAATCTCTTTGCTATGTATGATCAAGTTTCATAAATTTTTTACCATAATGTGAAGAAATGAATGGTAGGAAAGCCGTTTACCTTCTGTCTTTTGATGAATTGGCTACGTTACTGACTCTAAATCCAGTGTTTCTTCAGTAACCGAGGCCATCGGATCCCAAATGATATATATTCAGTTAATGCACCATGAAACATTTGCCTGAAGCAGGTCTCTTAAAATTTTTCAGAAGGATCCTGTTAAGCCTCGTTAAGTCACCAAGTAGGTATTGCAAGATAAAAGCCTTCCTCACTGAAATCTAATACACGATTCTGATGTTGAAACTCTTTTAAATGGTCAAAACAGCACTTAAAATGATATCTATACCTTATCTGTTTTGTACTCCAAGAAAATATTACCACAACTTTTAAAAGGGTATAAAATGATCAAACGTTTCCTTTCACCATAGCTTCCAGAAGAATGTCTCATTCTCCCAGCAAGTACCCAAAGAAGATTAAAATTTTTCTTCAAATTAACTCAGATTTGTATTACTCAGAAGGGTACTTTCTTCTCCTAACAGCTACATCAGTTTTTCCATAAGGTTCATTTACTGATTAAGCCTGAACACACTTCACAACTGCAATCACCGTGTAAATCACAGGAAATGTGAAGATGCAGGTTGCCGGAATCTCACGGACAAGAAAAAGCAAAATATAGGTGCACAAACACATCATTTTACAATGACAACTTACAACATTTTACATATTACTGTTTTGATGGACTTAAAGGAGTGTCTGCCATTCTCTTTCATACTATACCTAAACAAATTTAATTTTAATTATTTTTCTTTGGTCTATTTACAGGTTTTGACTTTGTAACTTGACTTTTATGCTTTAGTAGAAAGTCAGGAATAACCTTCTAGACTCCATTGAAAGTGAGACAAATAAAATTCAGATATATCATAGAATAGTTTGGGTTGGAAGGGACCTCTAAAGGTCATCTAGTCCAACCCCCCTGCTGTGGGCAGGGACATCTTCAACTAGATCAGGTTGCTCAGAGCCCCGTCCAACCTGACCTGGAATGTTTCCAGGGATGGGGCATCCACCACCTCTCTGGGCAACCTGTGCCAGTGTTTCACCTCCCTCAGCGTAAAAAATTTCTTCCTTAGATCTAGTCTAAATCTACCCCCCTTTAGTTTAAAGCCATTCCCCCTTGTCCTGTCACAACAGGCCCTGCTAAAACATAATACACACTAGGACTGCAGTATATTGTGTGTATACATATATTACAAATTTAATTTGTAAATTTATTACTGTTTCCCCAACAGGTATAACGAGAATCTTGGTTTTATAATCCACTTCCTTTTAATACAACATTTCCATTCAGATCAAAATTAAATACTGAACTTTTACAGGCGTTTTTGGTGCCAAGAGCCTTTTGTAAATACTTTAGACTATGAATAAATCTAGGGAGCATGGAAGAAGGCAACAACAATTTTCCTTCAAAAAGCAAACTCAGCTATGGCTCATGCTGCAATGTAAGAACGGGTGTACGTGATTAGACTAAGCAACCACTTGATTCAACTATCCTGTCTCCAAAAGCCATAAAGATATGTCCAGGGAAAAGCAAAGAAAAAAATAGGGCAAATGTACACAATACTTCCCCCAGTGCTCTCCTAGACTCTAACCATTTTCATTAAAGGTAGTTTTGGAGCCACCTGGCTTCTATGTGTTTCTGAATAAATTTTCTAAAAAAATCCCTTTAGCATAAAGCTAGGTAGAAATCTACAAGCTTCCTTCGTTTGTGAAGGTTTGTGGAGACTACAACTGAGTGGAGGAAAAAGCACTTCGCATCATCTTCTGTACTGTTGTTTATATAGTCCACTGTAGCTTTCGCACTTCGCATACAACTGGGTTTTGGGGTTTTTTTTGGACTCATTGGCAGCTTTAGTTTCACTGTAACTCACTTTTACATATACACATAGATGATAGACTTATAGATATCTACATACATTTTCTCAAGCCTACGTACACCCAAGATTTCCTCATCCTATACTTAATAAGTTGAGTATTTTTGTTTAAACAGCAACACATCTGTCCTTGTGAACTGCCTTGTTGCAAAAAATGAATTATTTTTTCCAGGTCATTTCTCCAAATAGCCAAGATCTTTTAAAACTGCAATTGTGCAACCAAACCTGCTTAGGTTCCCTCCCAGCTTTTGACTGTCATTAGATTTAACAGGCACGTGTTCTATTCCGTCTTACATAAGCAAAAATACATAATGCTGTCAGAACCAGAGCACAACCCTATGGATATCCACACACACCTTGCTATTTTGATTAGGAGCCACTGAGCATCACTGTGAGCACAGCTGCACATGCAAGAGTAGTTTCACCTACGAGTTACTAATTTATGTGAATGTCATTTATGAGTTTTTAAACTGAAAATCATATCTTGACACTCTCAGCCACAGTGGAAATGATCCATAACTAGAACTCTACAAAAGTGTAGCAACACAAATTGCAAACTCATACCAGCAACAGCTTCAGAAATATTTAGACCAGGAATAAGGGAGAAAAATAAAATAGCTTAATCTCATGCAAAGGAAAGTAGCAAACAGAAAAAAGGGGTCAACATTCCTATCCCTTACCAAAACCATGCAAGCTCATTGCATTCCTAAACCCATTTATCAGGTCTAGATATTGCAACACTATTGCACTACTGAGAATAAGGAACAATAGCCCTGCCACTGGACATGCTATTGCCTTATGCTATTCATGTAGTAGGACACATATTGCGAGTGACATGTTTTTCCACACACAACCCTGAATTTCCTGAAAAATTATGTTTGCCAAAAATAACAATTTGGATCTTTAATGTATTTGACACACACAAATTTCTGGTAACTTGCTGTTTGCTTCCTGTTCTTGTTTTTCTTCCTTCAGATTTCTACTTGTAGCTACGTTATTCATTACTGGCTCCTTCCTGTTATTACCAGCACATTTACACAGGCAAGTAACTTAACTGTTCTTCCAAAATTATCCAAATGAAAATTACAACCATGAAAGAGGAGTGAAAGAGAAGAAAAGGAGAGGTCAGACAGCAAAAGAGCTCTGCAGGTTGGCACCAGTTAACATTTTACTTTTTTCTTTTTTTTTAAACATGACCTTGTCTCTTTTTTTTTGAGCTCATCCCTGTCTTAGCATATTGTCCTGTCAGAGCATGAAGTACAGATGATCTGTATCCCAATGAAATTTGCATGTGATGGATACATGTTCAGAAATATTCCAGATCTATAAGACTGATGTCATTTTTATGATTTTAATAATCATAACTCAATTTTATTGACTTGTACATTTGTGAGGAAACTAATTAACTTTTAAATGTAGCGTCTCCTTTGGGGAAAAAAAATGTGTTAGAGATTGAAAAAAATTATGATTCAGAGCTCCCAACCGTGATGGAGTGGTAGTGAAATTAATGAAATTGAAGACAAACAGCAGCAACATTAAGTGAAATTTGGCTTTAATTCTGAGCATGTACTTAAGAGACTCTCAAAGTCTATACCTCAATCCTATGAACAACTAGTCCTTTTTAGGAAGGACAAACTTTTTTTCTTAAAAGTCCTAGATTGAAGACTCCACTAAACAGAATGTGGATAGAGCCACAGGACAACATACCATCAACAGTCTAAAGGAAAAAAAAAATCAAGTTTAAATATTAGTTTCCATCATGTTTCATCCATTACATATTTAGTAGCAACAAGGTGCTCAAAAATTTAATATACTGACACCACATATTACTAAAAATTTAGTTATACATATAAAAATAACAGGCTATTTCCAACTTACACATAAAATCAGTATGAACAAACAGAACAGAAACACTGTTCCACAAAAATTAATTCTCTGAATTTAAATCCTCAAACGATGCGGTATCAACAGTAGAGAGTAATGAAAGATGACTAACAAAAAATCAGTTAGACTTACAAAACTTTTTTGGGGGGTGGAGGGATGAGGAGGGCCTATTATAGTAACATGTAAGATGGAGCTAATCAAGTTTGAGAATGTATTATACCAGACACTGTACAGAATAACAAACAGTCCCTGCCCAGTCATATATGATTTCATCAGAAAAGAATGGCTATTGAAGAAATAAGATATTGCTACCAAAATATACCCAGCAGGTCAGTGGCAAAGTCTACAACTGCCCAAAGATGCCTGAATGCAAGCTCAGCGCTGTTTGCAAGAACCACCCTTCTTGCACATCAAATACTGCTGCAAGAGACAGTCCACAACAAATCCGTGTTTCAGGTTTCTTTTATGCTTCTATATTTCATCAGCAACTATGACCTCTATGCTGGTCACTGACCTTCTCTGAAGCAAATTTGCACCAATTCTACTTGCCGTATTTGAGTAACATAAATCATTGTCATAACTGAGGGCAAAGAAAACAATAATTTTGTATTCATTACTGAGGACAATACCTTAACTCCAGCTGCATACCAATGCAGAGATACTCTGTTATAGTTCCTGATATTCCACAGATGGTACAGATTATGCTCTTGCAGTTTATGACATTAGTAGTACTGATTATATTGCACCGTAATCATGTCCTTGACTGAAAAATAAGAGTGGATCTTGCAGCACCTGTACAAATACCTTCCAGCTATGAAAAGACAACTTGGGATCACAGATCATCAGCATAGCCAAGGCAGAAACTTTCACAAATAATGAATTAGGTTCATCCATTTTCATACTGTAAATTTTCACTACTCAAAACTGAACCATTTTGGAAGAGATATTACATTTTTTTCTGTCCAAGATAAATTCATTTTTATCTTCACTTTCATTCAGATTTATGAATGAGTTGCACAAGTTGGATTTGAATTATTCTACCAGTCCCATCATTTTGTGAGTTAGGTTATTCTGTTCAGGATAATCAAGTTAGATAAATTAATCCTTTCTTATGGTACTTCAGCCATGTGAAAACTGTGCATACGCAGTGGGGAGCAGTGTGACCGTAAGAGAATTATTTATGTTTTGATTAACTTTGTGTTATGCCACTGATTCTTCTCACAAATCTTATATTCTTGTACAATAGAGGGGAAAAAAAAAAGAAAAAGAAAGAAACTGGAGCTCAAACGTAAGACTGATGATGTTGAAGTGGCACAGAGAAATAATCAGTTCAAATGGTACTCTTTAGAGTAACTTCACCTAAGATCATTTCTGGGTAAAAACATGCCTGAATTTTTATTAAGATTCTAAAGAGGGAATTAGTGTGAAAGAATTTCTGATGAGTTCTGAAATGACAAAATATGGTTGAAATTATATATATGGCTGTTCAAACATACACTGCTTCTTCATGTAAGCAAAATTCCAAATACTAACCATCCACAGTATGGCTTTTGGCCTATTTTTAAAAAAAGTATATATTTTTAAGATACAAAATTTCTTCAAAGGCTTTTATGTGATGGTAGCTCAATGTTTTAAATATACCCTGTTAGCAAGTTGGTGCACTGAACTGTGCTGAAAATTACAGCAGATGATACTTTACAAGTAATTCCTTGAGAAATGCTAAAAGGCAGGCAGGCATTTAAAGGAAAAAAAAAGTGGTAACAAAACACATTGCAGAAAGTTTCACTTTATCAATTAACTTCTCACTTTATCAATTAACTTTATCAATTAGATATTTTCCAAAGGTTACAACTTTTCTGAGCTGAATTAAGAGTCCAATTAAGCTGGCTGTAATAAAGATGACTAAGCTTCATGACAAACGGCAAATCTGTAATATCCCTTTTCATCTAACCACAATGCCAAAACCCAAAGATGACAATTCGTGGGAGGGAGCATTTTCTGTTTTCATTACCAGTTACCAATTTCTTTGAAGAGTTTGAAATCTGTGCCCTTTTCTTTAATTTACTAATGCACTCTGGAATTAGATTAATAATAGAGAATTGCTACGGGACTTTTGTACGTTAGTTTTCTGACAAATTCTGTTATTCAAGGTCACTCCTACAATTACATTTTCCTTGTGGGCAGGCACAGGTGCCTACTTTCACTGTTAAGAAAAGTCCTCTCTTTCTGGCGTGTTAGTGTCAGCAAGTATCATGAAGTGTAAAGAGATGCTTGGCAAAACTGTCACAATACATGACCTTTCTGTAGCAGAGAGAGCATTTGCAGTATTGCACAAGATTCTCATCTAAAAAACATGTTTATTTGGCACCTATTAGAAATGGGCTACATGCCATCTTCACAGATGGCTGTAAGTGTTCACCACTAAACTATCATGTAGCTTGAGAAACGTGAGAGTCAAGGGCAGGGTTTCTTATACAAGAACATTCACATGTTGTCACGTTTAAGTTATCTGCTATTGTAATTCTGCTGTGAGCTAAATTAACCTTCAAAGTGTGAAGCTAGATTTTGCAGACAGGTAAAGGAATACTTGTTAGAGTGACTTACGAGGAAAGGACATGAATTCAAATGCCTTGAGTATTTTCTGCATACAGCTCACTTGCCCTCCAAGGGTTTTAAAAGGAAATACTACCCTACTTTACAGATAAGAGAAACGTGTTGAATGATATTTCCACACAGGTAATGCAATCTACTGCGAATCTTGGAACCAGAAATCCACACTGTACTAAGTGTTTACCTCCCGTTCTAGAGGCAGAGATTTATCTCGGTCTCCAGCTGACTGGCATGCAAGTTGGATGCTGCAAAGAATTGAGACTTTTCATGTTTCCAACAGCTGCTTGTCGAACCAAGTCTGTTTGCAGAAAACAATCCACATTAATACTTCCTGAGACTTTTAAACGTGATTTTCCTAAGGCTCCCATAAACAGAGCTGCATGCTGACAGGCACTGAGTAGGATTGGCAAAATAGGAAAACACCCTGCCTAGTTTAGTTATATTAAAATAATGTAGCATTTGAGTTTACCTAGATATAAAGGCCAATTTAATTTCTAAGACTAAAAAAGTATTTTTAAAAATTATGTTCACTAATGGCAAAACGTGAAATGAGACATTTTTAAAGTTTATTTTATATAATACTGTATTAGAAGAAAGAAAAGGAAGGTAGGAAAGTATACTGTTTGTAGGAAGAGTTTGCCTATACTGTAAAATCAGATAACAAGGCTTTTAAACCAGTAATTTGACATGAGAAGATTCCAAATAACGCAATTTCGTAAACAGGACTGAACATATTTTTTTATTTCAATAACTGCCTTTTAAAAAAAAAAAAAGAAGCGAGAACCAGACTGCTATTCCTTCTCCTGTTACTGATATGTTTAGTGATCTCGGAGAAACTGACTGTGTTTGCGCCTCCCTGTCCCTATCTGCAAAACTGAGACAGTAGTTTGAAATGCACTGTTTCAGAGTCAAGTATTACAAACATATCATGAAAAGTGTGTGTGCATGTGTAAAACAGTACTGGGGATCTCTTTGACCAATACACTACCAGACAAGAGAAAAACAGAAAATCGATTTCCATTGCAGCAGCTTGTACCATGCTAGCTTCCTTAAAATAAACATTTAGATAGCGCTGCACTGAATTTCTGTTGAAAAGAATTGATGTTTGTCAATTTAGAATATGTCTGGCTTAGGAAAAAGGACTTTGCCCATGGTCTGATTCATACACTCGAAATGATGATGGTTTATTGACTTTGATTCTGGTGATGTTTGATGAAAAAACAAATACTTCCTCAGGATGGTATGAAGTCAGACTTCAAGGCTATACTGAATGACTGGAAGACACTGGAGGATGACTAATATTCATAAACATAGGCCATTTGATTTTACAACATTTGACAGCAGTTTCCCTATAATTAAAGAATGTGGTGCTTTTGCATAGTTAGAGATATCATTTACCATTTTTACATATGCCACCAAACTTTAAGATAAAATCTTCTGAAAGGTTGTAACTGATCTTTTGTCATTTCCCCCAGTCTGTTCATGCAGTTCTTGTGAACTTATCAAGATTCCCATGTACGAATTTGTAATAATAATTGGCCAATTAACTTATGTAAGTAATTTCTGCTTGGTAACAGGTTCGAAAATCGATTCAAAGTCAAAACTTGAGCAGAAATAACAAGCTTCAGATCTGTAATGGTGTGACACAGCTTTTAGTTTCCCCAGAATTACAGTTTAAGATGTTTTTAAGAACAGAAATCAAGGAATATTTTTAAAGACACTCAGTTTTTTATAACTGTTTTCATCAGTAAACTAATCTACTAGAAAATTCATGAAAAGTATGGTCAAAATATATTTGATATAATTCAGACAGCTTCTTATTGAAGTTTAAATGTTTTAATAATACTCTGGAGCCAGCATTGAAAATACTGTAATAGCAAAAAGCACACCAGAGTTTAGTCACAATTCCATGTACTTAAATTAGTATCACCTTTTTAACACTTGAAACCCATGGTACTGTTTGTCATATCAACTACAAGTCCTTGATCCAAACCCTTTAATAAATTGCCATTCAATTTAAGAAAGCAAAACATCAGCACTTTCCAGTTAATATTTTCCTATAAGTATACCATAATTTATGTTGCAATTTATATATCCCATGAGAAAATTATAGTTTGACAACAACTCCGTCTTTTTTCCCCCTCAGACATTAAGAGAAGAACCTGATATATATGAGAGATGTGGACACAACTACATAATTCTATTTGTATTTCAGAAAAGAAATGTATTTATATGTCTCTGCTCTAACTGGATTTTTTTCAAAGCTTATCTGAAATTCATGCACAGAATGTCTCACTTGGTGGCTTTAAAATTTTTTGTATGCTTACCTGTTTCCTTTCACTAGTAAGTATTTTTCAGCTTTACTTCCTAAAGGGTGAACTGACAGCTCACCCAAAAAGTTCTGGGCCCTTTTGCCCCAAAGTCTATCCTCGTGATATTGATAACACGATACATTTCTGCTATCTGGATAATACCATAAAAACTTGTGAGTGACACTACAGAAGAGTGGAAGGAATTTCTGTGCCCTACTTGAATCCTGTTTCCAGCTATCCGATTTCCTTGGAGAACTTAATCTCATTGCAGCTGCAACACAAACTGATACCAAAAAACCTAATTCCTCCTCTCTCCTTTCTTCATTTTAGTTTAAAAATAATTTTTGCCCATACTAGTTTTCACAATTAGTGAAAACTAATCCTGATTTCCTAAACTGTGCAAATTGGACACTTTCAGATTGCTACTACTAATCTCAACTGCTTATTTCAGTGATGGTTTTCAGCTGAGACATCTTGGTGTGAGTGATCCATTACCATTTCCAGAATGGCAACAAAGCTTTAATACAACTAGTGATATTTATTATGCAGAAAAAATAACCCCAAATAATTATCAGGATATCAAAGCTCATGCAACAGGCTTGCTCTTTGGAGTCTATATATGACCTTTATACTTAAAGCTGAAGCAATATCAAAACACCCTCTTTTTCCACCTTAGGAAGAAAACATTTCTTAGATAGATTCAAGGCAGCAGAAAAGCCTTGATGATTGAAGTTTCTACCACATTCAACCAGAAATTGGCACAAATATAAATAATTTTATTTTCCAAGAGGTTGTATGAACATATTTCCATTTACAATTGTTATTAATATTCATCTAAAGTTTGTTCTAGACAGGGGAAATATACGAGCACTCTTTTAAAGAAATGAGGATGAGAAACAGCCAGTTGTCAGGCTATTGCCAGTATTTGTGAAAAATGGGGGAGCATGGAGCAAAGTCCAGCCGATGTTCCTTTTGAAGATGGCAACTTGAACTGAGTGACAAGCTATTAGTACTTCAGTAGCACCAAAAGATGTGCTAATAGCATATTTGCAATATTGCAAAAAAAGTCTCAAAGCAAAGCAACCTCTCACATAAAATGAAATTTCTCCTCCTTCAGGGGAGACCAGTACAGAGTTTGGAGAATGGAACAGGAAAATGAGTGGGTCTTTCAATGGCAAAGTCTTAGATTATTTATTCTAAGGGTTTTCAGGTAAGTTCTCAAACTTCAGCACTGGCTGAATTGAGCTGATGTCAAAGAGCCTGTACTGCATGTTAAAATAACATATGTTTGCCTTAACGTAGCTGTTCAAACTTTCTCCACTTGTCATTAATCTGCACTGTCTAAAATCTCAGTTAACAGCTGCCCTTTACCACTTTGGGAGCTGTAGTGCAGTGGTTCTATATATGTGATTGTAAAACGCTTCATGAGGACTGCTGCGTAAGTAATACATTGCTACAAAATACTTGGCTTAATTGGGATATACTGAACTGGGACTGCCATTTTATTAAGAAGTCCCAGGAAACTGATTCAGCTAACCATATGGAAATATGAAATCAGTGTAATGGGGATGATTTTGGATAGCATTAAGTGGTGTTTAATGAAGTGATAAATAGGAATCAATTGTTAACCCTTATCCTTTAATACACAAGTTGTCAAACGCACAATTAAAGGATAGACATAGACTTGAACACACGTAGGTAACACTGAAGTACAGGAGGCTTCAGGAGACCTCAAACCAAACAGTTCCACAAAAGGACCACGAATGCAAGATGATTTCAGTCAGAATGATTAGCAATCTGTTAACCAAAATGAGACACTCTTCTACCAGTAAAAATTGTTGTCTAAATGAAAGTACTAAGCAATATACCCACTTACTACTTCTAAAGACAGTTGTGATTTAATGGTATTTTACAACCTAGACTATGTGGAGTACAAATGCATGCATCATGCATGCATATTTACATGTTCACATGCAAACCTTACCCAAATGTGCAAACTTCTACAATCAAAGTAGAAAGTCATCTATCTTCCACTTCTTATGCCCCACATACACTTCAAACACTCTTTAGAATTATTTAAAAAAAAAAAGTAAAATCATTCCCTGACAGTGAACATTAGATATAACTGAATTAGTGAACTGCAACACAAAAAATAGTATTACCATTCCTAAAAGAAATGCCATATTTATCCATAATCTCCATTAATACTTTTCAATGGTATTGTTGCCACAGAAACATGCGTGAATAATCCTGCAGCTTACATCCGTTCATCATCTCCAGTCAACTGAATCACTATGACTTTGGAATAAATGAAGCCTGCTCTGTGGGCCAAATCATTAATCAATCTTGCCGTGTCATTCCCTTTTTTCTTCAGTAGCAAACCAAACCCTAGATGCCAGTTTTGTAAAGTACACCTAAAAGGGCATCATAAGCATGAAAATTAAAAGACTTATCAACTGTAAGCAATACAAAATAGCAAAATAAGATATGGTACAGTTACAGAGTATGGAAACTAGAGTACTATAATCAGCATTCTGACTTTCAACAATATTTTCATGCTAACTTTTGCGAGATCAAGTTTATCTGGGCTGGTTCACATGAGGATTTCACAAAGAAAGGCTTCCCCCCCAGTAATGCCATCTCATCCTACCCAATGATTTTCAGACAGTTCTTAGAGCTACAGGCTTGTGTTTGAATTTGTTTTACATTTGCTCTAACTAAAACTAGTTTTTACTAACTTTATAGGGCATCATAAACTTTTATTTGTTAGTTTTATGTTTGTGGGTTTTTTTAACAAAAAAGAGAGAGAAAAAGAGAGAAAGTGACAGAGAGATATCTGTAAATTTTATTTTCCAGAAACACAAAAAACCCCAGGTCTTTTCCTCAGAGGAATCATGATCTAGATTTCATATAGGACAGTAACAAAAAGTGAAAAATGCAAATACCAAAGGGAAGAAAGTGTCGATGCTGGTGCTCATGAGAAACTAGACAAAAATTCATGCAGATACCTCAGGCATTGGCCCATTTTGAGGTGGTTTGCTTCTCTGTTCCATTCTCCCACCCCACCCAAAGGAATAATTTGTTTTGAACTCAGCTTTAAAATTCAGATTAATGGGAAATCAAAGTAAGAGACTAATTTGTGAAAGGTCTATCTCTAACACAAATCTTGGTTAGGGAGATCAAGGGAAGAAGTAGACGAATGTGTGCTCTTTGAAAGCGTGGATAAGGAGACTAGCTTGCAAATCCAAGATCAAAGGAGAAAGCCAGGAGCCACCTCTAAGTTAGAGACCAGTCTTCATCCAAAATGCAAACTTTACCGAATGTGACAGGGTTCTGTTAAAATTATTTTGGATTCAACTGAAATTACTGAACTCTAACCCTGCAGATTAACAGGAAGACCACCCATAAATGAAAAAGAAATACTTCAGTACAGTACAATAACCATTTAGTACTCTACTGACAATACTCTTCTGCCAGGTAGAAAGGGAGAGGAGAAAGAAATGTAGTTGCCTACAGATTTTCTTCAGAGTAGTACGGCTAACATGCATATTGGGTTAATATACAACCATAGTACCTTTCCCTTCTGTCTGATGTTTAGTCTGAAAACGGGAAGAATAACTTTGGGAAATAATTTTTGCTGTGCCTTTACATCTCTAATCTCTTGTTGAGAATGTATACTTCACAAGATTGAGGCAAAACACTTTGTAAATAGTGATTTTTAAAAAATGGCGTTCTCCATGCCTAACAAATGTATAATTAGATGAAATTTGCATGTATTCATTTCCTCTGGAATTTCAAAATAACATTGCACATACATGCCTTCTGTTGGAGGCTATATAAAATAGCAGCACAGATAGTCAATAACTACCAGTGACTACTATATTCTTTCTACTAACATTTTTATATTCTTTCTCTAAGAATTCACTACTGACCACAAGGTGCTGATCTAAAAATTTGGCCTGGACTGTCTTCATGCTACGTACAAGCTCCAAAACCAGTCAAAACTCAAAGGCATCAGAGCAAACAGCCACTTTGGAGCTTGCAGGGGAAAACCCCACTACTTTGTGGGAGTTAAATATCAAATATTTTTCAAAGAAGTCTGCTTCATATAAGTTCAAGTCCATTGCTGTTGATCTAATGAATATGTATTTCTGTATTTGCGGTGGTTGTCCAAATCAGACCATTCATCAAGGGTCACCTGTCACTAAGCAGGATTAGAGAGGAAATAATGAGAGATCGCAGCTTCATTATTCTGTGTTACAGGAGAAAGAAAGCAGGATGGAGATATGCAGGAATAAATTTATTCCATGCTATTGTGCCAAGAGAGAGAGTGTATCAGGCAATTTCATAGGAAATCAGTCCCAGTGCACCATTTAATAGATTAGAAGCCTTTGTGCAAAATAGCATTCAACCTACTGTGGGTGTCAGGCTTAAAATCGAACAGGCAATTACACACATCTATTCAGAAATAAATTATTCCGATTGCTTGAAAGTACCTATAAGAAAGTATGCTTCATGGAACTCAAAGAAATTAATAAAAACCAAAAGATTAATGGAAACTTCAGAAAAAACTAGAGAACTTACCCTGTGCTGTGAGTTTGTACAGCAACCAGTTCATCCTTCCACCTGAGTTGGTTGATCTGACAGTAAACATAATTTAGAATTAAATAACAGAAGTTGTGTCAGATCACCACCAACTTCAACTTAAACAGAAAAAAATATTAAAATGTAGAAATCTAAAAATCTTTTAATCAGCACAGGGCTGACACAAACATAACTCTATTAGAAATTCTCTTTTAGCCTTGTGACTGCCAAGACAACCCTTAACTCCAGGCAGTGAAGGTACAATGGGAGAAAAGGAATTGCTAAAGGACATACCAGACCTCCAGTTGTCACTAATGGTGAAGGCTTTCGGTCAAACAACATTTTCAGTGCCTACCTGCCTTAAAGGTTAAGAAGAATGCTTTCCAAGTCATTCCGGTGGGCTTTTCTAGAAGTGCTATTTAATTCATTCCAAGAAGAAGTGACAAAAGTGTGGTGGGGTTTTTTTGTTTGTGTTGGGGTTTTTTTTGTGTGTGTGTGGTTTTTTTTTTTTTTTGTAAGTAATAACAGTGGAAGGGAGCGAGGTAATCACTCTGGTCTCCCGAAATAGAGAACAGTCGCTGTGCTTTGGTCGGAGTTCCACTGTTGCTTTTGTAAATGCACTAATGAGCCTTTGTCATACCGGTGCCAACCTGGCATTAGCAGTCACCATAAATTTACTGCAAGAACACTGCTGTTTGTAATTAGCTCTTCATTACACAATCAGGCTGATTTAGAGAAGCTCTCATATGATTTGCTCAGCAAATGAAGCAATATAATTACACCTCACTTGAAATCAACAAATTAGACTGCTGTTTGCAATTGGCTGTATTATGTGCTGTTAGCATTCTAGCAATTGCAGGCCTGTTGTGGCCTTTAGCACTTAAATAAAGTAAGCATAATTAAAGTACTGAATATTTTTGAATTTGCACGATCAGCTACATAACAGTCACAATTCTTTGCAATTAAAAAAGGAGCCAAGATTTATGCACCACAGACTCTCCATAAGCTTAAGCCACAATGTTGATAACACCTAACGATACATATAGAAATCAGCTTAAAATTACAGTGAGGAAATAGTCAAAGGGGCCAATGTTTGCTTCATTGTGATCTATTTTGCAGTCAGCACTGAAGACTTAAGTTTATTCAGATCAAGAGGAGTAGGGAGCTATTAGCTATGTCTTTGTTTTTGCACATCCTTAATAAAAGTAAACATAATCTTAGCTTTTTACATTTTATAAAACATTTCTGAAATGTTTCTCTTTTCTAGGTACATAGTTTCATGTCAATGTCTTGGATGAGTAAGAGCAACAGAGGACTAATTCAACTGTTTGAATGTGGTGAAGAAGCTTAAATGGAAGTGGTTAACCAACAGTTCTTCCCCTACATGATCACTTGGGGCCAGGCTGTAACAGGATACAGGAAACCGCAATGCTGGGTGTACCTTCAACAGTTTATTATAAAGACATTAACATCAAGAAGTAAAAACACACAGCAAATGTTAGAAAGAGGAGACAGATGAAATTGTCTACAACGGGGTTTTTTTGCACAGTCTGCTTAGGAGGAACATTCAGGTATTAATTATTTATATTATGCTACTCTAATGGATCAGATAGAAATCCAAGTGTCTTGAAGATACTATATTGGCTAACAACGAAGAGGCAAACGCCGTAACAAGTCCAGTATTTGCTATTATGAGCCAGCCTGATATATTCACAATAGCGATGAGGGATAATCAGCTCTTCCACTCTGTTTTGGCAAGACTTTACCAGTTACCCTCCTTTACATAGCAAGGTTACTAAATTCTGTGGCTTTGGGATTCTATTGGCTTGCCAGAAGAGATGTCAAAGACTAAAAGACCACATGCACATAGAACCTACTTGAAAAAAATCCCAAAAGAAATTATAAAGACTGACAGTCATTTGAGTTGCTGAGCAGCACTAAACCGTTTATTTTTCATTAAGGTTAAAGAAAACACCACGGTAAGTCACCTATCAGTATAACTAGACAGCACCAATTCTCTCAATATTTGGTAATCTAGCATCCAACAGTGCAGCAAAATTTCCTTTGTTATGCTGGGTTTTTCTGTTTGTTTTGTTTTTCTTGGCAGACAGTAAATATGGACTGACATTTCAGGTCTTATCAGGGAAAAATAGTACCGTGCTACAAATTAAATGATGACCAGGATTGTATCAGCAACTGTGGTATGCTAATGGACATTAGAAAGATTTGTGGGTAGGAAACATTACAAAAATCAGCAATGACTTTGTTACCAATGCAACTGATCTAAAGCTCAGGTCAGAACACAATTTCAAAGACTTATTTTTTGATATCATGAATAAGTGCTATATGTTAGTAAAGAATGAAGAAAACTACATGAAGAGAAACAAGTTTTTACTTGATCCTGAGCAATACTCAAGATATGGTTTGAATAATTTAATGCAACTTCCACACAGATTTTTAAATTCCCTATATTCTACATTTTTTTCAGAAGATTGAAATAAGATAGTCAAAGAATAATTACATGAAAATAAGAAAGTTCAGTAAGAGAATGTTAAGAGGAGCATCTGGAAGGGTAAAAAGCACTCCTGAAGCACTGAGGGATTTTTGGTTTTGGTAGTCTTTGTTCTGTTTGAAACAAACTACAATTCAGTCTCAGAGCAATAACTGTACAACAAATTAAAAAAAGAGAGAGAGGAAGAAGTTCGCCTGGTTAAACAGCAAGGCATCAAAGCCTGTTTAAAATAAGGTTATACTCTAAGTCAAATCTAAATTATTAAAAAGGCTTATGGCTAGAAAATTGAGTGTCCTACCTCAAGAAGGTAGGACAAAAAAGAAAAAAGATGAGGAACAGCTTGCAAAGGTATACGTCTCTAATAATAAATTCTTTTCCAAAGAGGGAAGCTTGCCAAAAAGTAAGACTACTGTATAAAAGCAATCAGATAGGACAACGGCAGAAATCTGTGCAAGTTATGTGACATCTGCCTCCAGTTTAGAAGAGTTTGTGGTGATTTTCACATTACAACTTCTACTTATCACAGATATGGTGGAAGATCTGTCTCGAAATTAATCATTAGTAGAAGAAGCTGTAAAACAAGTTTATAATACGATCAGTATCACTTGGAGTTTAAGGGAACCCTAGCATGAAATGGCTGAATTGCAACTGCAGTACATAACTATCACTTAGCATTTTGACACTAGAGAAACAGTGGGTGGCAAATATAGCCTCAGTATTTAAGAGTGTGTTTGTAGGATCTGGGAAACTACAGCTCCTGAAGTCTGACACCAGTATCAAGAAAACTGATAGAAAGTGCAAAAAACTACAGAATTTATGCACATATGGATAATATATCATCCTACAGAATCTATGTGTTGTTTTCACCAAATATAAAAAGAGAAAGCAACTAAAATGCTAGGGAGGGAAAATTCCTTTCATGAAATGATTAATACCTAATCACAAGATTAATGGTAGGCAAATTGCTAGTTTTCACATCAGATGGAACCCAACACTGGAATTCCACAAAGACTTATTTAAGGACTGCTTTTCAACTTATTCGTATATGATTCAGAAAAGAGTTAATAGTGAAATTACAATTTTTTTTGCTGACAAAAAGGCTAGTAAAAAAGCCTTTAAATTCTCCCATCAATAACTGGATGGCAGATGAATTTCAGTGTAGATAAACAAAATAACTCACATGGGAAAGAAAAGGCTAACTTCAAATATGTGATGGACTGAACTGACAACTACTACTATGGAGAAAAAAATATTCATATTAGATATAAACAGACATCTCAGTGGAAATGACAGCTCAATGTTCACTAGTAATCAAAATAAGAAATAGAACACAAAGAAAATATAAAACCTCATTATGCCACTCAAATCTGTTGTGCGCCTGGATCTTTAGTATTATCTACAGCACTTTCTCTGCCATCACCCAAGATATAGGGCAGGTAGAAACAGTGAAAGAAAGAGCAAAAGAGATACCAGAAAAAAAATATTTCTGAACAAGGAATGATAGGAATCGTAGACAGACAAGTCTTCAGTGTAGAAAAGAGGTGACTGAAGACTGAAGGCAACCCTTATGCGTGAAATCATGAATGATGGAGGAAAGGTAGAGAGATAACCCTGCTTGTGTTTACTGATTCTTCTAATACAAGAACTGACAAGTATCAAAGTGAACTAAACAGGTACTTGTTCTACGCTACACGCATTTAAAAACAGAATTCAGTGCCACAAAGCATTGTTCAAAAGAATTACACAAATTTCTGGAAGGAAAAGCCACCAAGTTCTGAAAGTACTTCTGCCTCAAAGAATTACTAAGCCACAGATTGCTGAAAAGGTATTTCATGTAAGCATCACTACTTTTTTGACCTGTTCTACTCTTCCGTAAGTATGTGTTGTCAGCCTCATGGGGATAGGATATGGAGCATTGTTCTGACCCTGTATGATAACTCTCATATTCCACCGGAATTAAGAATTTAACTGTGTCCCAGACATCCAGTACCGCTTTAATGACAGATAACTATAATTTTTGGTCAATGGCATCCAGTCAGCTCAACAGGGAAAACAGAACAAGAAATTGTATGAAGATTGCTGATTTTCTATGGATATTCAAAAGGGGAGAGTGTAGATTTTGTTGGGCTTCCAGATACTTCAGAATAACTGAAAGATCAATAGCGAGTAATAATACTTTTTGCTACCTACAAATCTGGTTGGTACTCCTATCTTTATAAATTTTAGATTAGATGATCACAATAAAGCCAAATTGAACACTGCAGCTAGCACTGAAGAGAGCTTCATTTATAATAGTGTTTTACTGTAAGGGATACAAGCAAGTGGAACAGTGAATTCACTGATTGTTTTAATGTGTTAGTTTAAGGTCTGAGGTGTCTGAAAACCTATTTTGTACAAAATTCAAGTTTTGAGTATACTGTCCAGATTGGTACAAAATATATGGAACTGCTGACCTTGACAGTGTGATAAAAAGATCATTTTATTGGGAGAAATAATTTACAAAACTTGAGAAGAGTACTATAATGATGATGATAACATAAGCTTACACTGTTAATATTACACTGGCTGGTGATTATTACATAGTGGTTATTGAGAAACTCTCTATTCTTTTCATCTCATGAGCATGTAGACATTTTATTTGAGATAGTTTTAAAGATACACACACTAGTTTACTGGGTGATTTACACTGTTTAAAAATCAGTATTTGTATTCACTATTTTTGTACAATTGTTACAAATATAACAGCTCTTGATAAATTCACTTCACTGCAATGAAGTTAAGTTGCTCTTACATTCCCCAGGCAAAAAGCAAACATTCTAGAACATTTTAAAATCCCAATATGAAAGAGAATCAACTTAATACCTCTCTGAGAGTATACTTTCTTTAAAGCCCATTTATAATAATGAGTTCCTGATGAAACTTGCCTTAAGAAGATCTTAAGCATTTCATATAAGCAATGGGCTACTAAAGGTGTTTTGTAGAAGTACAGTCTAGAGTCTTTTGCAGGCAAACTTTAAGAAGTTATTTAGATCAATAATATACCAGAAGAATATCTGCAGTGCAAAATATTCAGCTGTGATTAGGCAATCCAACCAGACCTGGCAGATCTTAAATTTGCATATTTGAGATTTACAAAAGATATAAAAAATTGCAATGGGGGGCAGAGGGGTTGTTTATTTTGCTTTCAACTAGAATTCAAAGCATGCAGATTAGCAGAGATGATAAACTACTTTAAAATCAACTAAGATGAATAATAGGCTTGTTTAATATATACGTAGACATATATAAACAGTTACATAAATAAAATCATTATGAAGACCAACCAAAAATACTTTTAAAAACAGTAAAAAGCATTTGTGGGGATGCAATCCTATCATACCTATTTTAAAGAGAACAGTTTGCTGCCCACAGATTTGGTTTATGCCTCAATAAATACGAGGGCAAGTAGAAACACAAATGCTGCAAAGTGGACCTGGGGAAGTGAAAAGGATAGAGAAAAATGTTACAGAGCTAAGAGCTATATATAAAAAAAGGTGTGTATATTGTGTACTTACCATGAAAATGCTATCTATGCAAGGATAGGTGTAGAAGTAGTAGAAAAAAATATATAAACACACATATAACCTTAAAATAAATTCTGTTTTTACCTTCTACTATATTCTTTATCAAATAACAGGGATACTAAGTTATAACTGAATTTCATAGCAGTTTTGGGCTTTTTTTTTGAGGGGGGGCAGTGTTTGTTTTTTTTAATGCAACTGTAGTTCTGTTTTGAAGAAAGCTGCTTGCTTTTTTCCAATTTTTACTTTCTGGGTAAGTTCACCCAGAAGGTTTAAGTTGGTTTTATTTTTCAAACATACAGAAGCTTCTCTGAGTTCTTTTGCAAAATGTCACCAATTTGCTACTATGTCTCCATTCCTTATCTCTCTCAATTTCATGTCAGAAATAAAGTAATTCTCTCCCAGTTTCTTATCATAAAGAAAGTAATTCACATTAACCCTTTTGGCTGTCATCTTCACAGTGCAAACAAAACCGCTAACTAGGGAGATAGGTGACAAGATGCTTTAATATACTGGCTTTCACCTCCAAAGATTAAGTTTGACTCATGTTTCATAACTGGAATAAATTTCGTTGCCTGGGTTGTGACAATTAATCCTAGGAAATGACAAAACAAAATGAGCAACATTCACTGATCTAAGGAGCCCAGGAATTAAAGTCTGTACATCACTAAATGGGGAATTAATTGAAATTAAATGGCGTTTCCGAACCATGATCCAATTCTAACAAAAGTGCTTTAAGAAGTACTAAGACTGATGCTATACACATCAACATTCATGCTCTAGAAGGAAACTTTAAGAACAGTTAGAAGCATGGGGTTTAACAGTGCACATTAGCATGAAACAGGAACAGTTAACCTCTTTAAATGATCATTTACTACTTGGAATACCATAGTTTTCAGAATATATAGTGTTAGGAAATTTTGCAAGCTATTTCCGTGCAAAACTATATGTACTTCTAAGAAGGGACAACCTGTCACACAAAATGAGAAAGGGATTAAATAATTCATGAACAGAAAAGCATAACTGCCTCACATAACGGCAAGCTTCATTCAGACTAAGGCATTCTTTAATATTCAAGCCATCGCTACTAGTTACCTTTGAAAGACACATTAATATTAATATTAATTGTTTGTGAGGCAACCCATTTCTTTACTTTTTTTTATGTGCTTTGTAGCAATTCCTACATGCATCAGTTGAGATCAGGACCATGCTAGACATACACAGGCACACACACCCCCAAAAACAGTTCTTGCTTCAGAGAGTCTGCGGCTGACTGCAGGATCATACAACAGGATAAAATGATAACTGAAGAAGCTCAGCCCTAAAGGGGCCATTGGCATTTATTTCTTTTCTCATTTTACCTTACTGTTGCAGTACTTGCATCTGTTCACTTGAAAGACATTTGTGTGCATCTAAAAACTTTCTGGAGAAGTATTAAAAACATAGTCTCAAGGATAGTTTAATTTCTGCCGTTATTGGAAGAATTTTGCTGCTGTTATTAATCGGCAGTTAGGAACTACCTAGAGCATAGAATGTCTCCGAAAATATAAGTGAATACAGATGCTGTGCTGTAAGTTTCAGTAGACAATTTCTTAAGAAACATTAGAAGCCAAATTTGAGTTAATGCCTAGAATAACAATCACTTCTGAGAGATAAGAGCAATTAGGCTTAGCTAAGTCAGAAGGCAGCCAAGACAACTGTGCCCATATACGTGCTGAATTCAGACTCCTGAGAAGATTATCTATTTTACATTCTTCTACATTCCCTGCTTAGCTGTCACAACATCTATGCAAACACATCCAAGTTGAAGACCGTCTCTTAAACTGTAGCATTATTGCAAAAGTATTAAGGAACAGATAAGCACGGAAAGGAATAAAGCCTGTATTTTATTTAAAAGTCTACATTCTTCTCATTTGTAACTTGGTCAGGCCAGAAGCCCCTAGCATTTCGTTTTCACATGTAACATTGTAACATCATTACAGATTTTTTTTTTTTTTTAAAAAACAAAATTAGAAGATCCTTGGATAAAAGTACAAAGCTTTAGAAATTGAGCAAAGAACATAACCTATTTTCACTTCCTTTCTTGAAAGTTAACAGCAAAAGACTCCAGTGTCTGAACAGCTAAAATCAACATTCACCCCCCAAGGCAAAAGGATTGTTCACTATCATCTGTCTAGCAGCATACTCCAGATGTGTGACCACATTTAATGCAGAAATTATACTTGATCTGCAGCCTACAAGTCTGGTAGATGCCGGATGGATAAGAAATGTGTGTATAGTTTCTCGTTCAGTGTTTAAAATAGCAATACATTACAAATTACAGTACTTTATACAACATCATATGCTAAATATAATTGCTATGCAAGTATGTGCTTTAAAAGTTAAGATGATGTTTTACGTAACCATAATGGTCCGAGAGGAAAGTTAAGCACTGATAATGTCAAGAATTTGTTATGCCTTTTTGTCCTTTACTTTTTCATTGTCTTTTCTTGCTTCAGTCATGACCTACAGTCAGCTTAAATCACACCTGACAACCCCGCAGAAAGGCTGTAAAAGCAGCAATTAGGAACACTGAAAACACCCAAATAATTTATTGTCACCCTGGGAGCAATTTGTGTCTGTTACTAAAAACCGCTAGAGTCCATCACATCACAAGACAGTCCCAGACCAGGCTGTCTCTCAACATCAAGAAAGAAAACCGGGGAAGTGCTGGCAAGGAGGGGAGAAACGAGCAGAGCCTGTGGCGAAGCCCTTGTTGAGGCATTAGGAAAAAGGGGAGCATTCAGAGTAACTGATCCCCTTCTTCCCATCACAGATAACTCCTTCCTGTCCATCTCCACCATTCCCATTTTACATTCTGGCTGCAATGCACAACTTTTCAGAAAAAACCCAAGCCGAGTTAAACAGATTTCCACAATGAGTGAGGAAACATTGAGACAGTGATAACGGGTTTCAAGGACCAAGTGCACCAAGTGAAAGTCCTTTCATTTATTTACTTACTTTATAATGTAATTTATGCCAAGCTGCTATATTGGTGTATTCACTAATATCTTTCATAACATTTACTTTATGGAAAAATTAAACTGATAGTTGAATAATTTATTCTATTAAAACCAATTTCAGTGCTCAACTACAGTTCTATGACCAAAATAACTTTACCATTTTAATCCTTTGGTCATAATCTACTATTTTAATGATTTATCAAATTCTTTTCAAACCTGACTTTTATGCTGAGGCTAGACATAATCTGAAATTGCAAGTCATTAATATAATGCCAATAAGGTCAGCCAAATTATGGAAGCAACTTGCTCTACCTAGCTGCTGACCTTCCACTTCAGTGTCAGGTCAACAAGCCTAACATGATTCACCTCAGTGTTTATCCTGCATTAAACAACTAAGGAAACCCCTGTAGAAGATTGTATCACTTCAGCGTGGGCAGCTTTATTAGTATAAAAGCATTTATACTGTTAACTTTTTTCAATACATGATACTTAACTTAAGTTGCCGTAACAGCAGTATAGCGACACTCAAGGTATTGTAAACTGCAGGGAAAATGTCATCCCTAGATGTCTCATTCTGCTGAATGCAGGCTTAAGAAAAGTGTATGCCCTGCCTTAGTTCCTACAGTGACCACCTACCCGAGGCATGCTGTGGCGGTGTGCTCCCCCTGCCCTGCCTAAGCGATGACCACCAGTGGGGGCCGCTGTGGCTGCATCCAGCTTATGCTGGACTTCGGGGACAGATGGCCACACAGTGGCCAAGGGCTGTCTGGCACAGCAACCCAGACCTCTTGCTGGTATGCAAATATAAGTCAATCATCTTACTCTATAAATAGTGGACAGCCCAGGGCCCGTTGAGCTCTCCTGCACGGCAGC
>NW_008794543.1:4316794-4318561 GCF_000699145.1 Aptenodytes forsteri | reverse complement strand
GTCTTAGCTAAGTGATCTAAAGCATCGATTGAGCATATATAATCCTTTAGACATAAACCGTTGACCAAGTCTGGGACTAGGATCGGATCCAGCTGCACCTAGACTCCTCTCTGAGGAGGAGTTTAGAAAGCAAGGGGGTCCTTTCTGAACCTCATGACTCAACGGGAGGGTCTCCCTGACAGTTTTGCCTGACCCTGTCCTCTATGCAGTAAACAATCAAGTGTACCTTTGCCATCGAATCTTGTTAAACCACTGTCGCATTTACCATTGAACTTTGTTAATTCACTGTTTTATATCAATAAAATATATTGTTGCTTCTCTCTTACGAGTGAAGTGCAGTCTCACCCCATCTGCGACACATGCCCACCCAAAACAATTTTCTTAAGGTTTGCAACCTCTACAGAACTGAGATTAGAAGAGAAGCTAAAACTGCAGTGGCCATTAAAACAAAAGGAACAGAGAAATACATGGTCATTCAAGTAATAGCCATATTCTCAAGACGGCGGGTATTTAACTAATAAAACATAGGCATAAGGGGAAGACCCTAACCTTCTCCAACAAATTGTGCAAAATCAAATCAAACTTTCCTTATTATTCATTGTTTGTGTTGTGCCACTAGAGTACATCACACTTTACACACGTCTTGTTTTCACTGCATCCCACAGCCAACAAACATTTGTCTTACTGTTCAAACATTGGAGTCATTAACATGTGCTTTGAGGCACCACAAACTGAATGTTTCCAATTGCTGTGCAATAATCTGCTGGCAAGGCAAGAGATCCGATCAGAACGCTAGGGAACTGTGTAGAGTTTAAAACACAAAACAAGCATAAACGTATGCAAATCTTGAGGCCCACCTGAGAACGTTCCCACAGCAAATCTCTTTTTCCCTGCTTGTATTATGTTAACAATAAGTTGTTAACGTAGGATGTTCTGTGCCTGTGGAATATCACTGGATACCAACAGCAGCGATACCCGTTCGGCATGAAGCTTCTCAAATGCATAATCTTATCTGCTGGGTTAGCATTCCAGCTGGCTAGAGGTACTTCTCGGCAAAGTAGTAAATGAGATGCTTTCCCTGGTATGAGACCATTAAACAAAGCAACAGGAATTTTAAGGAGGCTAAGTTCACTACGCTCAATTAGGTAAGATGACGTTGGTTTCCCTGTTGAAAAGTGATTGGAAAAAGACAAAAATAAAATTAGATTATGACACTGACAAAGCAAATTTACTGCACGATATCAAAATACCAGGCAGACAAGAAAGGCTTCAGAGTTAAGTATGCTCACAGATGCCCAATGTCAAGAAAACAGATTCCAGACAGATCTTAAGGAATTTAAAAAGCTGAAAACAGGATTAAGGTAAAACACCCTCTAAGACATCATCCAATTAAAAATAAGTTTCTTATACCAGATTGCTCAACTGAAAAGGGATAACTTGAAACGTCCAGGGGAAATTCTGAATCTCTGTTTCCCAGAAATTAATTATATCAGAGAGGAAATACAATTTATCAAAAGCACCCATCGCTCACCAGCTTTCAGCATAAAATTAAACAGCTTTATATACCCCAAGTCCCACTGATGTAAACAGGAAGAAAGAATGTAATCAACTTAATCACAGAATCATTACAGTTGGAAAAGACCTCTAAGATCATCGAGTCCAACCACCAACCCAACACCACCATGCCCACTAAACCATGTCCCTAAGCGCCTCATCTACACATCTTTTAAATACCTCCAGGGATGGGGACTCCACCACTTCCCTGGG
>NW_008794543.1:4311730-4316262 GCF_000699145.1 Aptenodytes forsteri | reverse complement strand
GGCACTTGGCCTTGTTGAACCTCATACAATTGGTCTGGGCCCATCGATCCAGCCTGTCCAGGTCCCTCTGCAGAGCCTTCCTACCCTCGAGCAGATCAACACTCCCGCCCAACTTGGTGTCGTCTGCAAACTTCCTGAGGGAGCACTCAATCCCCTCATCCAGATCATTGATAAAGATGTTGAACAAGACCGGCCCCAAAACTGAGCCCTGGGGAACACCGCTCGTGACCGGCTGCCAACTGGATTTAACTCCATTCACCACAGCTCTCTGGGCCCGGCTGTCCAGCCAGTTTTTTACCCATTTTTTTTTATCATGTTGGTCAAGCAGGACCTGACTTTTATGAACCCGTGCTGGCTGGGCCTGATCCCCTGGTTGTACCACACATGCCTTGTGAGCGCCCTCAAGATGAACTGCTCCATAATCTTCCTCAGCACCGAAGTCAGGCTGATTCAGACTTAAGAATCAGTAAGATGTATTATTCCCTAATTTTTTCTTTAAATACAGAAGTTTTTAATTTTGGTGGTTTGTTTTTGGGGCTTTTCCCCCCTAAATAAATTTCAGAAGAACAGCCACCTAGCAGTAAAAGCTCAAAGAACATAGACCAAAAATCATGATGCTGCATTTGACAACTTTGGATATAATTCATATGAATTATGAAGTTAGAATTAAAATGGTAATTTTAAGTAGAAAGATATACAACATGAAAGCAACAATACCATCTTAATGCTTTTTGAAAGTCTACTGTCTAGGTGCCATCATATCCAATAGTGTGTCCTACAAAGTTGCCCAACACAGAAGGGACAAATGTTAGATAGATCCATGTACAGCTGGAAACAAACGTTCCTGTTGCAAGGAATACAAAGACAGCTTATTTCTTCTTGTTTCCACACAATAAATGTCTCACTTATATTTCACCCTAAGGTTATTTGCTTTTCATTATCATCACTTGCATAGATTTTTTTGGTTCAATTTTAAAAGGAAACTGTCCAGATGAATACTTTACTCTTTTGGCTAATTCTTCTAGCTTATTCTTCCTCATACATAATCAATCTATTCTAAGCCTTTCCTTGTAAAACAGGAGATATACCACCAAGGAACAACATGCCTTCTGGGACAAAGATTACATCACTGACTTTTTACCTTAACACATCAATCACTCTACTTCAATTCTGCTTGACAACTACTAGTCCCCTAAAGCCATGCAGAAAAACAGCAAAGAATGGCATTTTATATCATCCCAGAGCTGCTTCACCAGAGACCCAGAAATTAGCTATTTTGCATCTCTTTGATTTCTTATGACTTAATCTAAGTATTTTAATTAACCCCTGCACTTTTTCAGTCTTACGCAAAGAAGGAAAATCAGATTTGCAGGTCATTATTATCAGTCACGTTTATCCATTTCCCTCTGCATTCGCTGTGCTTGGCCAGGTCTGGGTGTCAGCCAGCCAACCATCACTTTCATGAGAAACAGCGAGGCAGCTGTTAACTCCTGGTCAGAGATACTGACCTCAGTCCTGAAGCAACTTAGTTCTATTTAAATATGAAAGAAAACACAACATGCCCATTTCAGCACTTTTCAGTAATACTTCTTATGAAGCCAGGTAAAAGCAAGCGTGTTGCTCATAAAAGCCTTAATGCATTTCTCCACACAGTGCATTTCTGTAACTAATTTGAAGGAGAGAATTGGCATGCCACAGAAGAGGCATGCTCATTTTGGTAATTTTAGAACAACTCATGCTTTCAAAAAACATACATACTAAATATCTTTCTTATTTTATACATTGACAAAGAATAAAAGAGTAGTTGAATTCAAGAACAATTTCCATAAATCTAATATTACTGGTTTTCCTATGTAATACTTCTAAAAGCAACAGAGTTAAAATAATATATACATATATTTGGCAGCAATCCACAAAGTTGTATTTGAACATTCATAAGAATCTTTTTGCAGCAAGATACTCTTTGAATGATTTAGAAAGCATTGTATAATACTTTCCACAACATGGCTTTGACTAAAACGGTCAATTAAATAAATGAGCTTGCTACTGTCAACCAACCAAAATCACTCATAGTTCTGGACTTGTTTTTTCTGAAATACGCCTCTGACTGGGAATACTAAATTTACTAGATGGTTTATATTTACATCTAATACTTAAATAATTCCATTTACACTCACAAATATGTTAGAGAGACATATTGTACCAACGAGACTTATATATCACATACTAGTCAGAAACACTAGTGTAACCTTATCATTCCAAAGCTCTGTCCAGCTATCTAAAGCAGACAGGAAGTCTTGCAGTTATATATTGTATTTGTATATAAATATCATCAGAAAATTTGCTTTTACCTTTACAGCAAATGGAAACTGGCTTTTAGATGTCCAATTGATACTTGATTAATACTCTGAGAAATTAAAAGAAATACTGCTGATTCATCTTAAAATGCAACCTTATGCAGAAAGACAAAACTAAAAAAGCAAATGCATCTCAAAGTTCAAAATAATTGTATCAGAACTATGTTTCTGGTCTGATGAGTTTTTCTACCAGTCACCCCTTTTTGCTCTGATCCCCCTCTGCATTTCCTGCAAAACAGATTCTCATTCTTGTCCCTCAGCTCCCTCCAGATTGTACTGATCAAGATCCCCTTCAATACACATTTTTCCAAGAATGACTTCACCACCATCCCTATTCTTTCTCCTCAACTACTGAAACCCGGAATCATTCAGGTTCCCTGGGATTTTGTAGCCTACTCCATAGCTATGAAGGGGTTTCAGCTTCAGGGACGCTCTTTCTTGGACAAAAATCAAAGTGAGAAAATCTGTTTCCCGCGATGCTAAAGAACACAGCCTGAAGGAAGAGAGTGAAGACAGGAAACAGAGAGACAATTTCTGTTTCTCCTCTGCTACTTATCTCTTGTATGCATGTGGGGATGTAACTTTGCAGGGTTCTGCTACCTCATCCATATTTACCTTTTTATGACAAGGCAGCATACACATTTAAGTGCCTTTACAGAAACACTCTGCAAGGATGCATTACCAAAAAGCCATGTATGTACCTGCAATACGGCTTATAATAGCAAGAGAGGTTAGACTGGCACCTCAGAGTTAAAAATTATTTCATACAGACTAGTATGCAGTTAGATCACTGTGCCCCTGACTTGCCTCACAGCTCACGCTGCTGCTTGTGTAATGCAGGAGTGCCACGCGAATTACGATTTTCACATCACAGAGCGACTGCGAGGCAGCCAATATGTTGAAATAGAAGGTGACTCTATCCTGTTGGCCTAGTTAATAGGCAGCTGAAATAAAACATCATCTGCCTAAAGGAAAACTGATTTTAAAACAGATTGAAAACACAATGACTATGCCAGAGTTTTCCAAAGATTTCATAATCTAGGAAACAGTCCTGGGGGTGGTTTGTTTTTGGGGGGTTTTTGGGGTTTGTGTTTTTTTGTGCTGTGGGTTTGGTTTGGTTTTTTTTCTTGTTTTTGGTAATCATTCTTGGGCACGTGTGGTTTGATTTTATCTGACCTCAAGCGGGTTGCTAAAATTCAGTATAAGCCAGCTTAATTAGATATCCTACAAGAGACAGAAGCCATTTCATCACAGATCTTTTTCAGTCAACATAATTATTTTATACTAGGACAAGCCCATCCATTCTACTGGGCTTTACGTGAATTCTGAAAGTACCCGAAGAGGGCAAACAAAAACCCCTACAGCACAGTGGAATCCAAGTGGTGGTCCGTATCAAAAATGAAGACTTGACACTGTGACCAACAAGTGGGCTAGAATAGTTTACTGTTTAATATTTGCATGTGGTTTACAGAATTTCACACCGCTTTAAAGGGCTCCCAAACTCTATCCTACTGAAATAAAGGAAACTTGCTTTTAATTGCATTTTTAAAACTACTGTTATTTTACTGTCATTCATAATCAAGTCACAGCATTTTAGAATATATAACGTTTGACAGATACAGTATAAGTTGCCCACTCCAAGAAGGAAACAAAGTTGAAATAGATAACACTTCAAAAAACTCAAACAAACAAAAAAAGGCTGGGGAAATAAGAAAGGGGAAGAAAAAATTAGCTCACAGTTCTTGCTGAAGCTCTAAATTACCTCAACTAGCAACACGTACAGGACTCTACGGAAATAATCCATTCAGTTCAAAAGTAATAATCATCAATATCTTCAAAATTTAATCACCTGTACTACAGGAATACACATCAAAAAAAAAAAAAAGGGCTCCAGTGTACTTGGCACTGTCGATTTGTTTTACGTTTCATAGAATCAAAGAATTGTAGAATAGTTTGGGTTGGATTCAAAAGTAATAATCATCAATATCTTCAAAATTTAATCACCTGTACTACAGGAATACACATCAAAAAAAAAAAAAAGGGCTCCAGTGTACTTGGCACTGTCGATTTGTTTTACGTTTCATAGAATCAAAGAATTGTAGAATAGTTTGGGTTGGAAGCTTTAAAGGTCATCTAGTCCAACCCCCCTGCCCTGGGCAGGGACATCTTCAACTA
>NW_008794543.1:4301232-4309801 GCF_000699145.1 Aptenodytes forsteri | reverse complement strand
CCTGTCCTTGCTTCCACCCTCTGTAGGCTTCCTTTTTGTGTTTGAGTTTGTCCAGGAGCTCCTTGTTCATCCATGCAGGCCTCCTGGCATTTTTGCCTGGCTTCCTCTTTGTTGGGATGCATCGCTCCTGAGCTTGGAGGGGGTGATCCTTGAATACTACCCAGCTTTCTGGAGGCCCCCACTGCAGCCCAGGCTGCCCTTGAGTTTCATGCCCTTACATTCACAGCTGGCATCCAGATTCTCACTCACTGGTTAAGAGCATGTTTAACTTTCTTCCAAAGGAAAAAAACAACCAGGGAATATGTCAAAAGAGGATATTTAAGGTCCAGTTAAAAACACTCTGACTAGATGCACATATTTTAATTTGTCCCGTAGTACACTTCAATGCTGTGTTCATGTATTATTAGTTTGTAGCACAAAATCTATTTCCTATAATTAATAATCAAACTGCCTTAAGAGCATGTTTAACTTTCTTCCAAAGGAAAAAAACAACCAGGGAATATGTCAAAAGAGGATATTTAAGGTCCAGTTAAAAACACTCTGACTAGATGCACATATTTTAATTTGTCCCGTAGTACACTTCAATGCTGTGTTCATGTATTATTAGTTTGTAGCACAAAATCTATTTCCTATAATTAATAATAAACCTGCCAATAGAAAAACAGTAGAAGGAGGTTTGCAGATAAGAAGCAAGCACTTCAATTAGTGTTTTCAAATACATTCAAGGACAGCAATAGTTTTAGACTCAAATATAAGTTTGGATTATTCTCATTTTTGTGGCATTATTTTCATTAATGCCATTCATTAGCATTAATCTACCATTGCTTTCTTCCGTTAAAAATTGCAATAGGTAAACCACTCAAAGAAGAACAAGACTAACATCTGTTCTGAATTATTTTGTAGTACTAAAGGGTACTGACTTCAATATCATTACATTTGCTTGCACATAGTATCTATTTCTTTCTACACACCTGGATCTACTTTATGGAACAGACTGTAGGACTAAGATCCTTGAGTAATTTTTTTCAGTTCTCATCTAAATGAATCAGTTGTACTTGAAACATGTTTTAAAGCACCATCACTTTCCATTAGAACTGCATTATGTATTTTTAAAAAGAATCTTCATGAAGTTAGAATACCTACAAAATTGTCTTAAACGTGAGCATCTTCCCTTTTTGACTAGAAATACTGTACCACAAACACAGAGAATGCTGCAAAAGGCAAAGGGAAGTTGCTCACAGCTACTCTGTGGAGCTGCAGCAGAAACAACTGCTACACATATACATCAGTGGAAGTTAGAAATCTTATGCCTTATTAACTCTCCTTTAACTCGCCTTCTCCATCAATACTGATTTTCAATCTGAAGGATGATATATTATGTGGCATTTAAAATGAAGACATGTATAATTTCGTTTTTGTCAGAAAGAAAACTTTAATGGCCTTTAAGATTACTGGATATATATGATACCCAGAAAGGTTCCCCACTCATAAAACAACCCCTTTCTCACCCAGCCATTGTACAGGCTGCATTCCCCATAGGCAATGCTAATTAATTAGTTGATCAGAACATTTAGAAATCCTTAAAGAAAAAGCATCAGCAATCAAATCCTACAGTTCTTACAATAAAGTACTGGACTGAACAGGCAACCACTTTACTCAGTATAGCCAGAGGACATCAGAAAAATCCACGAGGCATGGGAGGGCTCTCTTCAAAAGACTTCCACACCTTCAACCATCTAAAGACAATTAATTTGTGTCTCTTCTGTGATTAAATAAGGCAAAAACGGAGTAAGACAGCAAACTCATGTCTATCCTGCTAAACCTGAAGTTTGCTATTTTGATAGCTGTGCACAAACAGCATCTTTACAAAGAATGTCAACTCTGTTTTCTAAATGAGGTGTGTTGCCCTTCAAACGAAGCGGGGAGGGTGGGGGTGGGGGGGAGAGACCTTAGCCAGACATCCTCTTCCAGATTTGTTGAGAGATTTCTACCTAATTAAAGATTATTAGGTTCCTAATAAAGAATCAACATTTTGCCTGCAAATTAACATTATTCATTGCCTCTCATTATTTTTTGCAGAGCTAGAAAATATTGTGGAAAAGTATCCTGACCTAGCAGTAAGAGAAATTAGCTCATATATCTTAAAAAACAAAACAAACAAAGAAACCCCAACCTCCCCCTCCCACCCTGCAGACCTCTCTGACTATAGCAACACTCACTCAAGCTTCCAAAACCAGAAATCAGCTGAGACTGGAATTCTGCATCACTGAATGCCATGCACATATTTGCAGTATGTTTTACAGGTGTAATGGTGTAATTAGAACTGTTCTCTCTATCACATAAAAGCAAAATCGCTAACAATTACCTGTTCTAAATGCTTTTCCATATTGTGTAGTGCACTCTGGTTTGCTGAGACACTGCAGGAGTCTGGCCTTTCTCAAGCCTGGGTGGTCTGGTCACCTCTCCAGCCAGTGTTACATTACGGAACAAAATAATACCAATAGACTGGCGATACTACCCTCAAACAAGCTTGACATTATGTATTAGCTTTTCATAAACATTTTCACTTTGGGGTTTTTTTGGGTTTTGGTTTTTCTTTTTTTTTTTTGGACAGATGCATGCATTTTATTTTCATTATTAGCTTCATTCCAGGTTTGACGCATTTGTCCTAATGCTTGTTTCTGGAATTTGTGCATGGGAAGGGCAGATATGGGGGTTCCTACAGCAGGTGAACAAAGGTTGCTAAGTCACTGACCATAAATGAAATCAACAGATTTGTTTGCCTCTGTGAGCTGTCTGTGTCTCAGTGGAATTATGCAGCAGCCCTGCGAAGCTGAAAAAACTGAAGCGTGTACTCTCACAATGCATAAGCATACAAGGGGATAAAAAGGACAAAAAAAAAAAAGAAATAAAAATAATTTAAAAAAAAAAAATCCCTATCCCAGGTAAAAATATTTTGTATCTGTAACTTGGGAAGGCAGAGGGGAATGCTCAAAAGCTCAAGGCATGTACCAAATCATCTTGCTTCTGGCACTCTCCTCTTCACCAAAATCTTCCACTGTATGTGGAACTTAATCTTATTTGGAAAGCCTGATTTGACCCAGTCTTATTAAAATAAATCCTTTATAATTGCTAGATACAAGTTATTAATGTTTTGTTCACAAATCAGCAACATTTAAAGAACAAACTGTGCATGACAGATCCATTAAAGCGTTCAGCCATTTATAAACTTCATAAAATTGCCCATCTGCCTGAAAGATGCATGAGCTCGATTTGGGAAAACAGCACATAGAGAAAAGACCCCAAAGTTGACTGAAATGTCTGGATAGTGATTTCTGAGAGCAACAAAATATTCCTTTTCAAGCTAATCAAAATTATAATTGTATTTTTGTACAAGAAGATTTATAACTAGACAATTCCATACATCATTAATGTCTCCTGTGAGACATCCAAGATGCACAGAGCAATGAACAAACACGCGTAAGTACACTTTTGATTTTTGACTGCACAAAATAAAAATCTGCATAAACACACACAACACTAAACAAAATTGGCAACACAGCCTTAATTTATGCAGAATAAATAAATTAAATAAATACAGATGATTGTGGAACTGCTTGTCATTAGCCAGGAAAGAATCATCAGAAACAAATGCTGTCAAATTATGTATTGTGTTATCTCAACAGAAAAGCATCGACATTAAATGAATACAAATGAATTGCAGCTCTTTTAATACTCATAGAAAATATTCTGTAGGCTTTTTTTATTTGTTTGTTTTGACAGAAATAGAATGTACCACAGCTTTAATGGAAACTGAAATTATTTTCTGTTTTACTCTATGTCTGAAGCAAGGTCAGAATAGCTATTAGAGCTCTTTAAACATTTCTGATTTTGTCAGGGTTACCAAATTAATAGGACAGGACAAACCTTTGTTCCTCGCATATAAAGCTTTGAAGGCATTCATTTGCTAAACTCATTACAGGATTTTTCTTTCTCTAGGTCGTGTTAAGATTTGAAAATTAAACACTCACTAGGAATCCTACATACAAGCAGCAGTCTAAAAAAGACACCAGCATTTAGTTTGGAAAAAAACGCATATAGTTAGCAACCAAATCAACATTCTCCCAGCCATCTCCTAGAGAAATTATTAGAAGCTAGTATCTACACCCAGTATCTGACTGTGAGGGCTTTTACAGGCCAATACACAGTTTTTTACTACCAGAACTCTGGGTTTAAAATTCTCTTCCAAGTGACAAACATAATTTCCTGCTTTGGTTATCTCATTGTTTTCCTTATACTACCCACCTTTATTTCTTACCTGCATGTCAAGTTTGGTACCAGCGAATGAACAGGAAAATAACAGCTCAGTTATACCATTGGTAATATATTTGGAATAATATTAGTACATCTCAGGCTCGCCCATGATTTGCAAATGGGGCGGGGGGGAGGACAAAACAAACCACTAAACATACTAAACACTAAACCACTAAACATATGATAAATAATGTAAATGGTTTTCTGAAGTTATTTTCTTTAAGATGCATAAAATGTAACTCATGGCATGCACAATGCTATTGCCTGTTCGTTTAAGGATGTTACTATTTTGCTTGGTGATTATACGCCTACTTGAAAGTCTGCATTCAGGAAAGGGGAAAAGATCTTTTTAAAGTCTACTTAGGTGAACTCAGATGTTGCAATTAAGACAACCCTGAGTGTAACAAACTACCATCTTCGGAAAGACTACCAGGATATTAATTCAAAAGCTTGTCACACCTTATTAAACTGCATTTAACTTTGAAAACTGAAAGCTGCTGGCCCTTTCTGTGTACAACGAGAAGATAATGAGTTATTTAAAGTAAGGATAACATTGAAACAACAGTCAGGTATGAAAAAGATCACAAATAAATTTCAAATTTAAATTAAAAGAAAGCTTCTAAATAACAGACAACTGATGTTTGGCAAGAACCCTTTATGTTGATACTAGGGAAAACCTAGTTGATTAGCTCATGAAAAATAGTACTATGTAAGATGTCAGGCCTGTACTCCTGACACCTAATAAAAAAGAACCACCCAGAAAAGAAAATTTGATCTATTTAGATGGACTGTTTGCAAGAGGTCCAAAGCAATAGACTTCAACTGCTATCCCACATCATCTGACTACAGGTTTTCATTCTGAATCTTTTATTCAGGAGATATGTCATCCAAAGATGTAAAAGTTAATTAACATTTCCATTACGCTACTCACTAAAGTTGTGGAAGTAATACATTTGGAGTACTAGCTAAGAATTGCTAAATGCCAATGAGATTCCCAGATCACCTAATTCATAGCATCAACTTTGACATTTAAAAAAAAAAAAAATTCTTGAAACTTGTAACACTAAAAGAGAAGACGGAATGTAGGGAAATGTGTAAGGACTATATCTTTTCCAATTTTTCAGCTATTAATGTGCATCTTTTCCATAGTTCATTAATTACGATAGCTGAAGAAGGTAACTGTGAGCTAATTGTTCAAGTCTCTTGTCAAGACTTATGTGAAGTTGTTTAATGTATCACTGCAATATAATAATGCTTTTTTGAGTGGAAAGTAAACAGCTAACGTTTGAGAGAAAAGCCAATGTAGAAACCAATGTTTACTCAGGTTTAGAGATTTTATTTCCTATTTATGAGATCAAATTGACGTATTCCACATGAAGAATTTTAAAATAATTTTATTTCAGCCATAATTCAACTTAACCTTAAAGAAATGTAAATCAAAGCCGAGATGCGTAGTAGAAAATACAAAAAAGAACACAAAACTAGAATACATTTAATTTATTTCCTGAATAAATATGCTTCTAGTATTTCAAGATTACTCAGAGTTCATATACTGATTTTTTTCAGAATCTACTTCAGATATCTCGTGAATGACACTCCATACAAGCATGGCATAAACATTTTTAGAAGTTGACACACAGAGGACACATCCTTGCTAAGTACAGGCTGACCATTGCTACCACCTTGTTTCTATCTTAAAAATTCTTAGCACGTTCACATGAGAAAGGGATGCAGCCTACAGCCATCAGCATGATGCACACCCAGCAGGCATTTCATAGGGTGAGCAAGCCAAGAAAGAGTGACCAATACAGAGCTGGTGGAAACACAACCTTCGTATTCTGACTCCACAAGTACTCAAAAGTGAAATTGCTTATCTATTATAACCAATTCCAGGAATTATATGAAAAGTAAAAATTTGTTTTTATATTAATATTGCATGACTGGAGTTTTCATTTTTACAGCTGAGTTGTATTTGAGTTGCCTGCGTGCAGGCAACATTGGGATGTGGGGGTACTCCTAACTTTCTCCCACAGCAGCCACATTCCCAATCAATTCTGTCTAGGTGAAGCATACAATATCAATTATTTGAAGTTCTTCCCACCCCTCCCTTTCTACAACATGACAATATTCTTTCGCTCCAGCAAATGAAAAGTATTTTGAGATGGGCTGCAGATGCCTTCAAGATGACCATTATTCTTCTGAGCTGAACTCTCCTCAACCTCAGGGCAACCCTTTCTTTTCCCATTGGTAAAGTAATGAAACTACTATTTCAAGGTACATCAAAGAGCTGAAAGCAAACACCTGTAATTTCAGAATAAAAACACCGTAACAGAAATCATAATATTAAATAATCAAAAAGGAGAACAGACAGTGAAGAACAGAAAACTTGGTATTACAGATTCAAATCAGTTTATTCCAACTCATGCTCGGATATCTTTTAAATTATACCTATTACACTGACAGTACTTTATGTTGACCAGAAGTAAGTCCAAGTTTAATAAAATTCAAGTAACATCTGAGTGCATTATAGAGGAAATGAAAGAGACATTTTACAGCTCAATATCCCAAGTATAAAAATGTAAATCCTGTGTTTAGTTGGATCTCTAGTCAATATAGACATCTTGAAATTGAATTTCTTTCATTTTCTATCTGGCCTTTCACTTTTTTTTTTAAAATCTCCTTTTAAATGCAGTGATGTATTGTTTTATCAACTTCCAATAAAAAGACTTAAAATTTAAGCCTATACAAGGGTCAGTTTCATAATTTTTCTGATGTGGTGCACATGAAGCAGTAATATGCTAACGTTAAGTTCAACGTTACTTCAAAGTTTTGCTGCATTAAACTCTGCTCTTGTCAAGGTTTGCTTACCCTATCAGTGATATGAACAGTGCAGCTGAAGTTTCTGGGATCACTCTGGGTACCAGGATGTTACATGAAGCAGGGGTGAAGCCACTGCAAATTCTTTAGGGAGTAGGAAACATCTATCTTTACCTTTGTATAATTACTTGACTGCAGCAACAGATTTCCCAGCTGGTAAGGCTATGTGTTTCAGGTATAACTATTCAGCTATAAACCTAATAGGATGTGGATTCACAGTTACTTGCTTACACATAATGTCTATGTAAGTTATGTCCAGTATTACAAATACCTGCCAACACCATGGTTAATGAGAGCACACTTCACTTGACAAGAGTTTTCAAGACAGCAGTGTTAGCTCTCTCATGTTTACAGTTTTCAAATACCTAGGGTGTCAGCATCTACATTTGGGATGACTTTCAGATGACACCGATTCACTTGCAAGTCCTCTTTCTAAGTATTGTGTCTACTACAAGAATCATACTGTAATTGATAGGGTCACCGAGCAGCCTTATCACTAAGAGCTCATTAATCCTTCCCAGGTTAAGAGCCAAAAACTGGGCTGGTCTAACAGCTGCAGTATTGCCTTTTGTTCTCAGCAGTCTCCCTTCTGTCCATAGTATACCACAAGGACAGATGCTTCAAGGAGACGAGAATAGTAAACAGAGTGCATACCACAAGGACAGATGCTTCAAGGAGACAAGAATAGTAAACAGAGTGCTCTTCTTCTGTGGCGAGACGAGTCTGTATGCTTAATCCTTCACAAAAGGCCCACTTTACATCACAAGCACAGATTGCTCCTTGCAAGCCACTACCAGGTTCCCCAGTCTCCAGTTACTTTAGAAGATGGCAAGATCTGGCCTAGCACTTTTGGCTGATTGGAAACTTACTTCAGTGAACTACTCCCTACTGATATAACAATGCTTTTCACCAGAAATTTCTCTGGCAGAGCTGTATTTTGGGTAAACCTAAGGGGGGGGAAATAATAAAATTCCATTTGCAAAAGCATATGCTTTGTTTAATTGCTGTTTTATTACAGTTCCACACAGACAAAGTTTGTCCTTAGTAAAAAAAACCAAAACAAAAACAAACAAAAAAAGAGACCATTTCAAATATTTCGGAACTAAATCAAGTACCAAGCCCTATCCAAAGACTTCTATTAGCATTTATTTTCTTATTATCTGATGTTTCTTTTTATTAACAATACCCAACAGTTTGCTTGCGTGGCAGTGTGCTCCCTCCCCCATGTAAGCAATGACCACCAGTGGGCGTCATGATGGCTGCATCCGGCTTATGCTGGACTTTGGGGACAGATGGCAACACAGTAGCCAAGGGCTGTCTGGAGCAGCGAGTCAAAGAACTTGCTGATATGCGAATATGACTATAAGTCAATCATCTT
>NW_008794543.1:4279247-4301036 GCF_000699145.1 Aptenodytes forsteri | reverse complement strand
TCCTCTCTGAGGAGGAGTTTAGAAAGCAAGGGGGTCCCTTCTGAACCTCATGACTCAACGGGAGAGTCTCCCTGACAGTTTTGCCTGACCCTGTCCTCTATGCAGTAAATAATCAAATGTACCTTTGCCATCGAATCTTGTTAAACCACTGTCGCATTTACCATTGAACTTTGTTAATTCACTGTTTTATATCAATAAAATATATTGTTGCTTCTCTCTTATGAGTGAAGTGCAGGCTCACTCCATCTGCGACAGCTTGAGAAAGTTGTAACACCACACTCGGATTTTGGTGTTGGTATAGGAACAACATTGGCCATCTTTCAAAGTTTTTGCCAACGTGATACACAAAACATAGTGATGAAAAAGATAATGCAGCTCCTAATGCCTTCTGTTAGAGTAAGTGTGCTTCAAATTCAATGTTCACCGCTTAGTTTTATTTTCATTCTCAGCTGTTTCAAAATGAAGTGGATCTCTCTAGTCTGTACCAAATGACTAGTGTTCTCCAGAGGACTGTTGTATATTGAAGTCAGCTTGACTTAAGTGCACTGGTGTAAATATTGATGTATACATACTACAGCACTAACAAATTGTTTTCATTTGTAAAGCTAAAACAGAATTTGCCTTAGTTTTTCAACTGAATTATTTCAGTTTAGTACTCAGTCAAGGCAACAGATTTCTGTACACTTTTATCCCATTCCTTTTTAACTCTCAACACTTGTTCTATACTACAGTCTATACTACTGTACAGCGGGTGATTTCTGAAGTTTTACCTATTGTATAAGCTTCTAACCATGGGACATCTTATGTAGGTAGCAGAAAATTGCATCAGCACAGCTCTCCTATGATAGATATTTATGCTGTACAACATAATGCTAGAGAGACAGTTAAGCTAGCATCAGTTCCAAAAGCAGTCTAGTCTCATAAGCATGGCATTTCTCCTCAGCTCGTTCACCTTACTCAGCAACAGTTGGGCACTTGTAACTTCACTTGGAACCCCCATTTTTAGGATAGTAATACCTGTAGAGGTAGGGATGCTCCCGCTTCTGCATTTCTCCTCCCACTATTTTTTTTTTTTTTATGTTCTGCCACAAAGGGGTATTCTAATCACATAAGCAATGCTCAATATCCCATATCATCACAGCATGGAGAACAACAACAAAACAACCAAAACAAAACCCCTCACCATCAAACACAAACTCAGTGATTTGTCACAAAGTATTGCCACAAAATTACTTGCACAGAATTATTTTTCTATATTTTTAAAAGCTTGTTTCTCAGCTTTCTGAGAAGCCATAGACAGTCAGGCAGCTGTTAACTTGCGATCAAGAGCAATCATGGTCTTCAGCCCCTCCATTCACCACCACTGCTGCCTCCACACATACCACTGATGGCAGCTAGGGTTCCTCTCTCACTTCCAATATGTCTTGTCCAGGTTCTGACTTCTGTTCCTACCAAACACTTTTTAGTTATACCCTTTCTATTAAAGGCACGTCACAGCACATTTTCCTGGCTGCAGCCAGTTTGGCCCTACAGAGCACCAGGAGGCAATCCTAGACACCTTCCCATTAACAATTAATAATGTCCCATTCCTTGTCCTACTGTGTCTCCTGGAAGAGTGCTAATGAGCCACGTCCATGTACTCCTTTGGATGCATTAGGCATGGATGTTGTTGGAAGTGCTCTGTTTGGTGCCCCAATCCCCACAGGCATACGCTTCTTTGAGGAGGAGGGTGGTTAATTTTTAGAGGTGGGCAGACACCCGAGTTCAAAAGTACAGTCTCTCATATATAAAGCTGGAGAATTATTGATATTTAAGAAAAACAAATCACTTGTGTAACTTTAAAAACCTCAGCTTAAAAGAAAAGTCATTGAGCAATTATATACCATCTTGAAACACAGGCTCCTAAACTTAAGGAAAGGGACAGATTTAAAAGCATTTTCTTTGGTAAAGGTTGACTTTCACAATGTTACATCCTCCTCTTCCAATTTTCTTTTTTAAATGTTGTATATTTTGACAACAATGGCAATTTTTGGAGAAGTGAGTTTTCACCATATCAGAGAATTGCAGTCTATTAGCAGAGGTTTCCTATGACAAGATAGTCATTCATACAATATAACCTTCACTTTCATTTCATCAGAAAAGTTATATCCAGCCATGATGTGAAGCCAAGCATCCGTAAATTGGAATCACAAGCGACACGTTACATAAGCTAGCTGTCTGCAAGTAAAATACAAGGAATTTCATCTTCATGCAACAAATTGCACAACTTCCCACTCAAGAAATACATGCTATCTGATACTCTGACAGAGCTGCTTCGCTTTTAGCACAAACTCCCTTACCCTACCATTATTGTATGATATCACCAAAATCATTTACAGAATTAAAGGTCAAAAAATTAAATTTAAATAAAAAAAATAAAAAAAATAAAATCAGACAACCTGCAGATGGCCAAAAAGGGTTTGGCAGGCTATTAGGGTAATTGGGCCATAGATCAGATTTTCCTCCATGTTCACACAAAACAAAGCACATCACTGCCATTGAATTTCACTGACCAACTAAATCGAGCCCTGATCAAGTAGTCACAGGTTGGTTTTGCAGACTGACCTGCACATTATTAATCTGGGCTATTCACAGAACAGAGATCTAGTGCAAAGCATATGGTATCTGATATGGGACAGTATGATACTCTGAAAATCAAATGAGTAGTGGTGCAGAAAACAGAGCTAAGCAAGAGGACAGAGATAGGAGAACATAATAGGTGACAAAATGAGAAGGGACTGGCTCATCAACACGAAAATTTCCCAGTTTCTCATTTTCCACCAAAACACCAGTTCATTGCCAGCGACAGAAACTAGTTCTGTCCTGCAAGAAGCTGTTGGCTGCTAAGTTTTTCAATTTTTTCCCTTGGCAAATCTGATCGATTTTTTGCCAACTAGAAAACTGCCAAATAATCGTTACTGCTAATAAATTCATTGTTGGCTGTGGCATTGTTTATTTTTTCTTATAATAGAGGCTATACCAGTTAGAGAACTATGGGGTAAAGTAAAAATGCTTGGTAAGTCAATTTTACATGCATGGCCACATGTTGTGTTAGAAACAGTTCACAGGCCTGACTATGCTAATAAAGTCATTAAAACACAAAAGGAATCTTTAAGGTTGATGTACAAACCTATCATGTGTTGGCAACCTACATGAATTGTTTAACTAATTAATTATGCCTGTCTATGTTGCCCCAAAGTTCTAAAACATTAATTAGCATTTTTAGTATTCCTTTGTAAATGCAAACTGTTCCATAAGAGAACAAATGAAAACTTGCTTCCTTTTTCATTTTGTCCTTTCCTCCAAAACTGTTGCCCACATTCTGCTGCTTGCCATGTTTTCAGAGATCTGTCTGCCAACAAACCATAACTTCAGAGCAAACTATGACAACAATAAACACCCCATCTCCAAAGCTAAACCTGCAAACCAATCCCCCCCATTTCAAACCCCCCTCACACCAAAAAAACCCTCCCAGAAAAAAAGCCAATTTCCACAAGGCTCATTTTCCCAGAAACCAGGCTCACAATACTAGAGGTCCACACAAAGCCACACCAGAGACACCTGACACAGAGGTATGTTGGTACCCTCCAACATAAAGGTATTCATTTTCCATGGCAGATGACACTGAAACTGATAGGTCTTTAATTTACACACAGTTCGGAATACAGGACTTGCATGAATCAGGTATTGGAATTGCAACCCAAAATCCATCACAAAGTCAGAAATACTCTGCATACCTTAGTATGCAAAGGTATGTATATCATTAAACTTTTGTGAAAAAGCTACAGTACTTGAGTTGTTCAGTGGAAGTCTCTAGTGAAGAACTGACTGCTAAATCAGTTGGGAAGAGTAAAAACATTCTTAAATTTAAGTGTCTGCCAGCACACAGCATAGCCAGTTCCCTTATCAATAGCTTTCTAAGGCAAACTAAGTAGAAGTCTAATACTTGCCTCTCTTTTATAGAGCTTGTTAAGTGACAATGTATTTCTTTTATATGTGGTAAAACTCCTGTAAACTCTAGATTCAGTTCCCTTTCATCTTGCTAGTACACCACCATTTGGCCATTTGTGTTTACAATTAAGTAAAAAAATGTTACTTTTGTTGAAACAAAACGAGTTCCACTAATTTGATCAATTTTCTCCCTCCCATTCCTTCATAATTTTTAAGTATATAAACTCTCTATAAATTATATGAATAAAGATATTTTGCAACTTTGGGTACCTATATTTAAATCTACGTTTCCTTCTGACTGTCACAGATGACTTCTTATATTGATGTAGTTTTTTATATTAAATTTGTCCATAGCCAAATATTGCAGTTCCAAATTTCGTAACATTTGCTTACCTCTCTCTTAATACCAAGTCTCTAGTCTGCATTATATTGATATTTAAAAAGGTGCAGCTGTCCTGTTATTTTTATAACATCTAAATGTCATAATTTATAGTGAATATTATGCATGGACAATCTAAAGTTTTTGGTTTTGATCACAAAAGCCACAGAAGTGAATATGAATAAAATGAAGGCACACAAGTAATTTTGCAGACAAACCAGCAAACTGCTGGGTACCTGGCTGTGCACTAAAACATCTTCGTCATCTGTTATCAAAAGTTCTTTATGTGCATTTCAGTATTTATATTTGCATTAGTTAAGAAAACAAAAAAGCTCCAGCCTTTTTATCCATCTTTCACACCACTTTCAAGTTTCTACTTTTTCTCATCTACTCTATTTCTAACAAGGACTGGCTTTTTGTAACAACTTCTTAGACTTTGTAAAAAGGAAAAGTTTGATTAGTAGAACACCCTAGAGAAAGACAGTTGTCATTTAATCATTCGTTTTAAAATAATAGTGCTATTGAAATATCCCATTCTCACTTTCAACTATCTACAAATGATGTTTAGGTTCCTACCAGAAAACCATAATACAAAGTTGTGGAACAAGTATAGCATACACAGTATCACTTAAATAGTATATAACTGATTTCACAAAAGAAACTAATAGCCATTTGTCAGCTATCTGACACATGAAGCTTCATTTTTAAAATAATAGTGCTATTGAAATATCCCATTCTCACTTTCAACTATCTACAAATGATGTTTAGGTTCCTACCAGAAAACCATAATACAAAGTTGTGGAACAAGTATAGCATACACAGTATCACTTAAATAGTATATAACTGATTTCACAAAAGAAACTAATAGCCATTTGTCAGCTATCTGACACATGAAGCTTCACGGAGACATTATACAATGAGAAAAAGGCATACAGATTTATCACTAATCATTATACTGCTTCAACACTGCAGTAAACTTTGCTTGCAATGATTCTATCAGTTTTGACAACTGAACACACTTATATTTAATTTTTGACCTAATCTATCTTCAATGTCTTTCACACTGCTTTACTGCTCTCATCAGTCTAGGAAAAAGCAACTAAAGGGTGAAGGACTAATAACAGTAAACATGGCATCTATTCAATCACTTTTAAGAAAGATTATTTCATGAACTGGGAGGGGGATAGGTATCAGTCAGCATTTTTTCAACATAAAATAACCCAACTGTATTACGTGTGGCCACTTCACGAAAAAGGGCACAAGAAAACATGATATAGCCTCAGTTAAGTACAGTTTAGAGGATCACAAATACAAGAATTAAACCCGCTTTGGATGCGCCAAAGTGATTGACCTGAGTTGAAATTCAGTGTTACTGAATTCAAAGCAGAGATGCCAGCACATTTTTCTTGCATGTTTGCTCTCTCAAAACGCACAGTACCAAATATGCTACCAAATATACTCAAGTTCAAAACTGGCAACCCTTCAAAAATGCATTTCTAATCTTTATTTTAATAATACCAAAAAACAGATAAGTAAATCTTCCTAATGGTACAATAGTTCTAGGCCCAGCTCCATACAAGTCTTCTTAATAGGTTTCTTTCAGATTTTCAAACCAGACACTTACGTTAAGCATTTCCATGCTATGTGAAACACTTCCTCCAGCTGTAAACTGTTCCACTGAAAAATTAGATAGGTTTATATAACTGAAAATTAAGAAGATTCGGCAGATTTTTGTAGTGTTATATGAATTAATATTACAGGTAATATTTACTCCCAAAATGTTTTCAGCCAGCAGCAGAACCTGTTAGGGCAGGCAAAAAAGAGCAACAGAAGTTACAATATTCCCTCTTTACTGGCATTAATTCTTTTTCTAATAACTGGGAAGTAGATACATTTTCTAAAACATTAACACATTTAAAAGTATATCAACAATAATCAGTGTGGCAGATGCACCCGCCCTGATAAGGGGGGGGGGTGGTGGTGCATTAAGACAGCTGCATCCTTACTTTTCGCACCCTTACTTTTGCACCTTTACGGTGGCGAGTGCTGACCATCACATACACGCTTTGGGCCAGTAATTATGGTAATGCATACACCTCAGGGGAGGAGTAAGACAGTTAAGGCCCTCAGCCAGTTAGAACTGACCACAGATCAGATTCGACTAGGGTACAAATGGAGCCCCACCGGAGGGCAAGTGGAGCCGGTCCTCCTCGGAGCAGCGGGGCTGCAGGCGGGGACTCTCCCCTTGGGTCGAGACACTGCCCAAGGAAACTCCTCGAGGCTGAGAGCCCTCATCTTATAGGTGAGTGATTGTGCACATTTTGGATCCTCACTGCTAAAGCTGGCTGTGCGGTATTAATTCCTTGTACACCATCCTGAACCTGTGGTTTACTGATGTTGTCGGAGTGTTGAACGATTTTGATGAGCCTCATTTCTAGTTAGTTTTCTGCTAAACAATTTTGGTTTAAATAAAGTTTATTTTTGAATCTATCACCTGCCTAGTTTGATTCCGTTAGCCTCCGCGACAGTCAGTATGATCTGTATTAAAAAAATGCTACAGTATTATCATATTGAGCAAGCACAGCCTCAATAGCTGCTTTCTCAGTATAAGAAGCATTTTTACTTGTCAGACACCTCATAAAAACCAACTTGCAGACTTCCCTGTAAGTTGTTTACTACTAGGAAATTGTTAGCCTGCAGAAAAATTGTTGTGCTACTTTACATTTCTTGTTTTGAAAACTTTCATCCATGGTCTAGATTCTATAAACACAGAATAGACAGACCTGTACTCACTTTACAATTTCACTTAAATTACATTACAGATAGAGAAGCAGTTCATCAAAGGATATATTGCAACTAAACCAGCAGATATGAGAGGGTAAGATAGATGTGTGCAGCATTAATCTTTCTAACCCCTGAAATATTAAGTTAAAAAAAAAAAATCTTACAAAAATGATTCCACTGCAGCGCTCTACTAATATTCCTCTCATTCACCCAGGGGCTTCTCACAACTGTAGGTCAGGAATCTGCTCCTGTAAGTTCCTAGCTGAGACAAAGGCTTTACCTAAAACGTTAGCAGAGAGCACAATTCTCTCTTTCACTGTCTAGCAATCTACTTCGAACAAGGCTCGCATACACACTAGCAACTGATGTTTCAACAGAAACAAGCAAAAAAACCCCAAATGCTAAAAAACCCCAAGAAGTCAAAGCTCTTCACACTTGAAGTCCTAAAAGATGTATAGAAATTTGAAAGAAAAACTGTTTCCCAGTTCCATATCATTGTTACGGATGAATTTTACCTAAGAAATTGTTAAATTTCATTTAAGGAACTTCAGAGCATTCATTTCTTATGTTGCATTCAAGAAGTAATGATGGCAAAGGTCATTAAGTGATTGCAGTTTTCTTAATTTTACTATATATAGATGATGTAAAGTTTGATTAACTATTCTAAAGCAGTTTTTCACATTCCATTCAAGAGTCTCATTTCTCTGTATGGCCACTTTGTACCAGTATATGCAGCCATCTAACTCAATAAAATTCTAGAATTAAAATCTAACAAGTTGCATCCAAAATGGTCAAAGTTAATAGGTTTCCTGAGTAAAAGTGAAGCCTAAGGAAAAGATGTTGAAACACTAAAATTTGCAGTATTTCAGAAATAATATATTCAAAATACTGTATTAATAAAGGCCAAAGAACAGTTCACAGTGTCTTCCCTTTGACATGAATTTCAGTATTCATGCAAAGTAAAACCAAAGCCTCTAACACACATTTATTCTAGCTAACATTCAAACAGTACTTCAAGGCAAGCAGTCCAGCAGGTACAATCTCCTCACTTTTTGCTTCCCTTTAGTTTCTATATGGACCACACTTCATTATAAATGTCAAGTTAAAACAAAACCGTTGGGCCTTACCTCTGTCACTGAAGTCATCCACAAGAATGATTTCTGCTATCAGGCTGTCTGGAGTGCGGTTGATAATACTGTGTATTGTTCGCAAGAGTGAAGTCCAGCCTTCGTTATGAAATGGTATAATTATGCTAGTATTGGGTAACTTTTCCAAGTACACCTTGTGCTTACAGCTGGAGAGAGAAGAAAATAATTGTATAAGCATACTGAAAAATCTGACTTGGCAAATACTGCCATCCATTTGGGCCATTCAACCATCATGGTTTCTGGCATAAAATCCAACAGTGTAATCAAGCAGTACTTTTAAGTGAACTAGTTATTGTCGCATGAAATATTTATATTGCTTACAATAAATCTGAACAACGACAAAATTTAAGTACACTGGCTGGAATTAGATTCTTTTCCTTCACTGGAAACTTTTTTCTGCAAAATGACAGAGGATGTATCTTCTACAACATTATTTCCAGAAAACAAATCCTCTTATCAGAAAGAATTCTGAAACATAATATGAAGCAAAAGAAAATCTGAAATGATTGGGCTTTTTTGTCCATAGCAGACAAAATTTGTCAAAGCAGTCTACTATACCAAGAGACAAACTCTAGAAAACAATTCAGTGTTATTATCCTGGCTGACATGCTCACAGTATGCAAAACAACAACATCCACAAATACAACTCCAACTTCACATCTAGATATCCAAAATGATTGCGCTATTAAATATAGAGATAAAACAACACATGATTCTGAATTGAAAAGCATCTATGTAATATCAGTGCTTATACCATTTTTAATAGACTTGTTTACATATTTGAGCAAAAAACCCACTCTTTAAAAATAAATAATGACCTTGTAATTCAGTTTCTCCTAATAGCTGAGAATATTCCATTAATAATGTTTAGGTTACTGAAACTGATAGGATCTCATCTGTCATGGTTTGCTGAAAAAGTGGGAAAATGGACACATTGCTCTGTTGTTAACACAGCATGGCATTTTCAGCTCTGGGGACAAAGTAACTGAATGATTTCTCATTCCCCAAGAGAAAGTCGCACCCTGATAAAGGTATCCCTACAAGCAGAAACATGTCAGCTTTGTGATAAACAAACAAAAGCAACAAAAAAAAAAAAAGGAAAAAAGTTTAGACCTGCCACTTCTAGGTATAAAAAAAAGTACAGATATCTTTGCTGCTTTTCAGAAAGAATAGCTATGCATGTCAAATCCTGCTGTAGGTTATAATGTTGATTTACATATATTTGCAGCTTAGTTTGCATTTCCAATTTATAAATGTCACTTAGAAATCAACATTTACCAATTTATTGTACAGCTACCACACTGAAGAAATGTTCCAAAGAAATAATAAAAACTATAGCTACTAAAGTTGTATTTGCAAAATATTAACTTTTATGTAGTTGTGAATAAACAATCAAGTTTTTGGATGTTTTCCTAAAAAATAAGATTTAACTCAGACATTTCTTCCTAAAACGTGGCAACAATGAATTTAATGACAAGCTATTTGCAAAAATAGTCTTTGAAACTTTTTAATAAGCAGCTTGCTAGTAGAACATACATGCACATTGAAAAAAGAACAGTTGCTTTGCAAGAATGTGAAGTTCTGGAGAAAACAGTGCCCATTACCTAGTGACAGAAAAGGCTAAGTATACATTCCAACATTTTGGGAGGGAAACAAAATCCACTGCAGCAATAGAATTAAGTAAAAATTCTTTTTCTTATCTGTAGGAAGAAGTACAACAAAGGAAGCCCATTATTAATACGTAGCTGCTTCAGCTGGCAAATTAAGAAAACCACCTACCAAAACCACCACCTAGTGTTGCCAGCTGTTTGCCGACAGTGATGCTTCTTGGACTAGAACAACTGCAACTACTGTACACACATGTAAGTCTCATGCTATTCCTGAAAGCAAGATTTTTCCTTTAGTATTTTTAACTCCCAGTAAAGTATGATTTTAAAACTTATGTTCTCCATCCCCATAAAACCCCAAGCTAAAATCCCAAGCCAACAAACAAAAACACCACACAAAAAGAAGCAAAAGAACCCCACATGTGTCAGACTACAAGTTCGAAAGGGTAAGGGGAAAAAAAAATAATACCCAAACCACCCAAATACATCAGAATGTCATTTCTTTTTAAAAATGTCGCCCCTCCTGTATAACAATATACCTTTTGAAAGAGGTTGTACTGAGATTTGTGTATTTGCATGGTCAATATTGTAACCTTAAGTGCATACAGGTGGGGAAGGTAATTGGATTTGGATATTCTCATTGATAGTTTCAGAGTAATTGCATATTCCGAGTGATGAGAAGGAGAAGCAACATTGACGGACCTACTTTTAAACTATTTCATTCTTCCTACAGAACAGATTGCTCTATTAACCCTAAAAGAGAGTCATGCTTAGAAGACAGAAGAGGAAAACATCTTACATTTTCTAAATGTGTCTCCATCATTCCACTTTGACCTTTAATCCTCATTTATATTTACTTTTACTTTGATAGTCATTGCAAAGGTACCTGGCTATATATGAATTGATTTCTAGTAAGAGCCACAAACCACCAAAATGCCCTTTTCCTACTTTTCTCAAAAAAGCTGGTCATATTTTCAAATTCATAGAAATTTCATCATCTATCATTAAGACAGTCTGTTAGGTTTCATAGCAGTGGCCTACTTGCCTTTCTTCAGCAAGTTAAATTCCGCTCATTTTTAGCCCCTTGCTCTCTGACACGACACTAACTGTAACAGAAGATCACTAGGTTTTAGAAGGCTTAACACAGAAATCCATTTTATTTGAAGTTCTATTCAGCAATATCTATAGCAGCATATAGCTGGCTCTGCGCTGTAAGGGGCTGCAGGACAGATCTGATGGATAGCTGTAACGCTCAGGAAAGGCCCATGAATTGCAATAAAGATGCAGTTAGACATCCACTGCTGAGACACTGGATTTTCCAAGAGAATAATCATATACGCGTGCAGCATTTGTTCAAACTCCGTTAGTGTGGTTCTTTACATCCTGCATTTTAGAAATGATGCCAAATACCCTGGCTGCCAGAAGACTACCTGGAAGCACAGACACTGCTTCTTGTAAGCCATTGCTAGTCTTTGAAATAACGATCAGGTCTTTCTGCCTAGAACAAAGAACTAGTTACCATATCACTAGGTCAGAGTGAAGTCCATAATCATAAACCATTATTACATTTAAATTTATTAGTTGCCTACAACACATAGAATAAACCAGTCTAGGTAGATGTATGATTCATGCATTAAGCAGAAAAGATAACAGTTTTTATATGTAACAGTAACTGACATAAATCCATATATAATATATATATGTGTTATATAAGATAAATCTATGTATGTCAATTCATCTGTGTTCTACTGATGAGAATGATGTTTAAAACCAAGAAGCATCAGCAAAGTTACCAGATAAGCTACTAGATACTTTTACCATTAACTGCAATAATTTTGCATCAGCATCAAAGATTTTTAGAAGTGTTCTTTCAACAGTAGTTCATTAGCAAAAATTCTGTAGAGTGCATTTGCAGAGGTGCTGAAGTAAAGTTTGATCATAGCTTCAAACTAACCTTGCTTTATTATCTATGCTGGTTCCAAGGTTCTAACATACCTCTTAATAAATAACTATTTTATTTTTCAGCCACCATAAAGTGATACTTTCAAGACTACATGCTTTTTGCTCTCACCAAAATAATCCTAACATAACAGCATTTTAAGCATTCCTAAGCAAAATACAGACCTGACTTCACTATGTCTACTCTCTAAAATTAATTTGGTTAATAGCTTAACTACCCTGTGGAATGAATGTTTTAAAAGCAAGATTCTTGATCCTCCAAAGAAATGCAAAACTATAGTTCAAGAGGCTTTACATGCTTTTTGCTCTCACCAAAATAATCCTAACATAACAGCATTTTAAGCATTCCTAAGCAAAATACAGACCTGACTTCACTATGTCTACTCTCTAAAATTAATTTGGTTAATAGCTTAACTACCCTGTGGAATGAATGTTTTAAAAGCAAGATTCTTGATCCTCCAAAGAAATGCAAAACTATAGTTCAAGAGGCTTTCGTATTTCCTCTTTCGTATTTCCTGAAGAATGTAATTTTACCAAAATTTGTTAAAATAAAAAAGCAAGGTTTACTGTAGAAAGAAGAAATGCTATATATAAAAGATTACCCTTACCATCCAATTTTAACAGTGTTTAAATGAGCACTAATATTCGTTAGATAAAACTTTTTGAATTATGGTATATATGTTAAATGAAACTGAACTGACTTCCTACAGAAATATTTAAAATACTGCTGAGCAAAATAATTTTATTTTCCAAAGCCTCACAATTTCAGTGGAAAAATTTTGTCAAACTTGTATTGATTTAGAAAATGATAGTACTTGCACACATGAACTCCAGTTGTCAACCTCCACCTGAAGGCACTGCAACTTACTTGCACACTTTAAATGAATGAAGGCACTATGTGGGCAGTAAGTGTTATTCAGGTAGTTTGAATGGCAAAATTTTTGTATTTCTAAACCATGCACTTGCCCTAGACACTTAAAAATGCAGAACTTTTCAGACAGAGTTCAGTCAAAAAATAACTAGTCTTTTGGTTGTACTTTTCAAAATGAATAAGTGGCTGCCATCAAAAGAGATTATTTTAAGACCTTGGAAAGCAAGGTCATTTATTTCATAAGTGCAGTATTCAAATGCCTGAATCAACAAGTTGTGGGGCAGGGGGGTAAGGGGGTGAAGAAACAGCTGTACATATCTAGGACTCATGGCAGGAATACTATTCAAGGCGGAGAAGAACCTGACGATTGAAACTAGAAAAGCACTCCTACTCAGCATAAGCATTTTCTGCTTAACCTGAATAGAATACTACAGATTGACCTTAATAAAGTACTACAGATGCTTTCCCAAAGATGTGTCTTTTCTTGCATTTAAACATCACATATTTAAGTACAGCACACCAGCACTTATTCGTGGAACAATGCTGAATAATAGGTTCAGTAGCTAAGGTTATGAGAATGACATTTGCTTAGCATAAATGTTAATAGATTTCTGCAAACTTGTTATTTAATAAACTCTTAAATTTCAGAATAATTTCTGTGTGAAGTCTGAAAATGATATACAAACGTCTTGGTAGAACTACCTAGGAAGAAAATAACCATGATAAGCAACTGTCATCCTGCTAGGTTAGTAGCTCACACCTGTATTTTCTTACTGAAGTTATTACATTAGCATTCAGAACAAAGGGAGTTTAGACAAGGAGGATGTGCAAGGGGCATTATGCATTTCCCTCGCACAAATCCTCAGAATTATGAAATAACATTAGCAATTTGGACTTTGCCAGAAAAATATTTTATAAACACAAACACTTGTGTATGTATGTCTGAAAAAATTGGCACAAAATGATGAATTTGCTGATGAATCAGATAATCTTGAAAATGTCATTGTATTATCATGAATCAAAAGTTATGAACCTTGAATTATGCTTTCAAGTACTGCTATCCTTGATCAATATTGTCTTTCTCTCCATGATATTTCAGAACTTAATATCTGATATTTCTTATCAAAGAATAATACTACATCATTACATTTGTCCCTTAGAGACTTTCAGATGAGACTTTTAAAAACAGAGGACCTCTCTACCAGGACATGAGCTGTTTCCGAATTAATTTTCAAAGCAGTAAGTACCTCTTCACTATCTCTGGCCAAAGAATCTCCTTCCTCTCTCCCTTCCATTATTAGATACATTACTAAGCACTAATCATATGTATGATTCAAGTATGTCGTTTATTACAGTTTTGAGAAACTGAACTCGGAAAGTTGCACAATACTGTTTATTATACACACCTACCACAGAGTCACCAGAAAACGGCTACTATGAAATCAAAGTTATTTACAAAAAGGTAAGGTAGAATTTATTTGTAAATAATTTGTATAGTGAAAAACGTTAAATATACATAACTGACAAAGTGGAACTTTCTACCAGCTTTGTATTTGGCATGCTGTTCCTACAGTTTGTTATTGTAGATGGGTATTTGGTTCCAGGAGTTCAAGGCTTATTCATAAAATGCTACACTGTCACACCCTTTAACTTGCTTTAAAACACTTAATACTGATTTAGTTATTCCTTTGAGATACAGAATTCTTCTGCTGGGTTGAAACAAGAATCAAAACCGAGTTTCTGAATAAAACACTTTTAGAGTCAGTTTCAAAGTTGCAGGGAGACTTTTAGAAGGTTAAAAGAATAGTAAGAGGTTCCTCTATGCCTGAAATACTAACCTGCCTGAGGAAGAAAAAAAAAAATTGTCACAGAAACACCTGGAAGCTATTTGCAGCAGGCACTAATAAAATACAACTTGAGAAGAGGACCACTCATAAAAAGAAAGGTAGTGAAAAGGAGTTACAATTACACTTCTTTGTTATTCACTGAGAGTCCTAAGACTTAGGATTTCATTTTGTAGGTTAGCCTATTCTACCAGGCAGAAATAAAGAAATAGCATCCTTTTACTTCAAGGTATAGGGATAGTTCTGTTTAATTCCCTGATGAGTTTATAAGTAGGAAAAGAAGGTCCTAAATCATCATACTAGCTTAAGAAAAGATGCAGAACTGCAAAATTCTCCATCTTTACAGCTTCTCTGTTAACAGAAAAATGCAGAAATCTACTACCTCTGTAGAAGAGCAAATGAAAGAAAATGGGCTTCTAAAACGATGAGAAAGGAGAGCAGAGATGGTGCCATTTCAGCCACTTTACAGCAAAAGCTGATTCATAAAAGCAGCAATTTGTTTGACCCTGTGAATATAGCAACAACAATCTTTTATGCACATTGAGGGATGCCAATAGCAATGCCTTGGCCAGTTACCAGGTTCTGTGCCTTCTAGACACATCAACAACCTTGTAAACCACCCTTTCTGATAGATAATAACATAGGAGAAGTTAAATGTCTCGCAGACATCCCTTTGCTGCATTTAGGAAGCAAGGTAACAGCCTACTACGGCAGTTACTGGATCATAAAAGTAGCCCACCTCCAATTTTCTCCTGTTACAGCAAGTGCCAGAGAAAGTTAGAGCAAAACAGAAAGAGATTTTCAACCTTTTTTTTTCCCCCACTGGCTTTGTCAGCACATGCTCTCTTAGCTGAGCTGCTTTTTCAGATCTGACCTTTTCTTTCCCTTTATTAAAGGAACTACAGCACCCGCTGGGCTCCCAGCTACTGACAAGCCCTCTACAAAGCTACCAGGACAAAACATCTTCCAGTGAAGATTTACATAGTAATTGTCTTAGCTTGTCAAAGTATTCAATTTACAGCAACAAGCTTCAGTCACACCGTGTTTCTGTTCCAATCTAGCCTTGTCAATCGAGCCCGATAAAGTAGTGATAACTAGTAATTTCTGCTGTCGTTTGACAAGGCTGTAAAATTAGCTTGGGTGTGAGTTGATGGAGGGGAAAGTAATCTTTATTTTCACAGTGGCTCACAGCTGGGAAGCAAGCAGGCATTACTGGGTATGGGCCTCAATAAATGTCACAACACTTTTCCCTACTAGAACAAATAAACCTTTTCCAAAACATTATTGCTATTTTTATGGGGGAAAAAAAAAAGGAAAGATTAAATTGTACAGCAGAAATAGTTTGCATTATTGCTATTAAATGCACCAACAAACAACATGTCTTGGAAACTAAATAGGCAAAGCCCTGTGTTCTTTATGTAGGTTTCCCTCAGTATGGACTTCATCAGAGCTGATAGAGCTGAATTAGGTGCTTGTTACTTTATGTCAAATTGCATCATTTTGGTCTGTCGTGGACAATCTCTCCAGCAGCACTGCATGTCTTTGAAGAAATCAAAGTCAGTGAGTTTGCCTCACTTAATCCTTCAAACTGAATGGTTTCTCTAACCAAGGGAAGAACATAAGAGGCAGGTAAGCCTTATGACACAACACATGTTCATGTTTGCAAAGCTTTGTTTTACAAGATGATGGTTTTATACCTCACTATCACTGAGGGAAAGATCTAACAAAAATTAAAATAAATTTAAAAAAAAAAAAATCAGTCTTTAACATGCTTTAAGAAACTTATCTACTTACCCATATGTATTAAATCTAGGCTAGGGAAAAAAAATGAATGCATATAGTAATTCTATACCATCTCAAAATCCCTCATAAGCAAGCTTACATAAGATGTCTTACTAAGCAGACATCTTAGTACTATATTTCAGCTTAAACCTTGCACTTTATTACCTATGAATTCCAAAATACCAGCAAGCAGCCCAATTTATATAATATATACACATACGCACACCCAAACCACTTTTTTTTTTTTTTGAGAAGATTACAGAAATATCAATGTAGTCAAAATTCATTCATTCACATCAAGCACACTGATCTGATTGCCTCTGAAAAGTCAGGCAGACCTTACATAAAAAGCCTCTATTTTGAGTCTAGGTTTGTTTTCCTGGCTGAAGGAGGAGAAACAGGATTAGAACCTCAGGTTTTTGTCATCTCAAAGTGCATTTTAAGCACACTACTTCAGGAACAAATCAACCCGTGATGTTCAAATACCCTTTCACTTCTGTTTTAGAAATCCTAATTATCCTTTTACCACTTACCCTTATATTCCAAAGCCATCCCGTAGGCTTCTAGGAACCCTCTGGCATATCAACCACTCATCCCAGTTTTGTGCCAGTCCTCAGGAACCTCTCCCAGTTGCTGCGGTCATTCAAAGATAGTTGAGTGGCCTCAAAATGATACCAGTTCCTTCAGCATTCATGGGTACTTCCCATCAGGGCCTACGGACTTACAATGTCCAGTTTGCCTAAGTATTTTAAGATACCCCTTCTGTGATCTCCCTACATCTCTCCTCCACTCCCTTTCACAGCAATATGTGACCAGGCTCACACCTCCCTCTCAACATCATCTCCCATACACAATATATGAGATTAAATAATGGGCGAGATATTACCAGGTCTGACCAGTGTCTATAACACCAAAATCACAGCTGACAGATACGGGAGCAAATGCTGTGAGAATGCTGCCGTCGGGCCTCATGGACTACAGGTGCCAGCATGATCAATAAGTTCTCATGCCTTCTACCACATCTTGCGGCCAGCACAGCCTTTGGAAAATCAGAGCTTGATAAGGTCATTCATAATCAAACCAGGCAAAATAGAAAGAAGTTGCTTTTTCATGCCAGCCTTGCTGCACATTTGCTGTCCTTATTACATGAGGTATAATAGCTAATTTTGTTGCCAGTGAGAACGTACCACTGGCACTTGCTGTGTTTTGTTAATATTAGAGCTGAAATTTCATTTGCTTAGAAGTATCCAGTCTTATGCAAATTCACTTTAGATACACGCCTAATTGTATGAAAATATGCTTGGAAAGGAAACAAGAACGTATATATAAGAAAAAGGAAGGTAAACTGAAGCTTTCCATAAAACTATTAAATTAACAGCATATAACATCATCACTTTCACCTGTGAACTGCAAAGGTACAGATCCCCAGAACATTCCACATTTCTCACATATCTGAGTGAGGTTACATGTACTTTCCAATTTTAGTATTGTATTATTTGAGACTTAAAAGTTCTGGCTTAACCATTGCCAAATGCTAATAGACTTGGCTATACCAGATGCTCAGAACTGGCTGGAGGGTAGATATCCTTCAGTATTCCTGTCCTTATTAAGTTTAGATTTCACAGTTGTGTTTACTGCAGCTTGCTATTTTCTCAGCAGTGTGGGAGGCTTTACTGGATTCTAGATAACATGCAAGGCATCTAAAGACACAAGAACTACTTTCCTCTTGTATAAACAGCTTATTCTTTTATCAAATTCTTTTCAGTAAACAGAAACAGACCCATCAGGCTTGGACTCTCCTCACTGGCCTATTAAACACTGCGGCCTGTTCCTCACCAATGGACGGAAGGGGAATCGTCAATCTTCAGCCACATTTTAGCTGTTCTTGCCATAAAAAAAAAGAGACACACAAAGCACCCAGAAAACACTTGGGAATTATTCCATGTTACTTGTTACTATCAATACATATCGTGCAGAGGGACTGACAGCAGGCACGACAGAGACAGAAGGCCACAAGTTTTCTTGAGTATAAAATATTCCTGATCCTGTTTTGTGGAGCTGCACTTTGGATGAAATGCCCTGAAGCAATTGCAGAGAACAATCTGGTGAGGCTTGGAAATGGGGACATTGCCTATAATGTTTTTGACCGCATGACTTTCCACCTTCGCTACGTTATTCAGTAACTGCACAAAATGCCTTGAGAAGCAGTCAGAGTAATAACCTCCAGCTTTCTCACTACCCCAGTAAAAGCACGATTTGAGTTTAACCAGTTGCTCTGTGGCCAGATGAGGTTAAGGTAATACCAGTAAACAGCGGTACAAAGCAATGCAGCATGTATATGTCTATAAAGACGTTTCCGATTTCCCAAAGTGAATGGGAACTAGAAAGAAACCACCTACTCTCTTAGTTTCTTTCAACATATAATCAAAAATTCAACAGAAGATTGATCCAAACAACTAACTACTTCCATGAGCCTTATTAAATATTGTGAAGTTCAGCATACTTAAATTAGATTAAATCATTTTTCTTTTAGTGTCTTGAAGTAGGACAACCTAAGCCTGTCTTTAAGATCATAGAATGCTGAGGGAATTCATTGGAATCTATCTTGGAGTACTGGATTAAAGATGGATTTTTAAATTTCATTTTTAAGGACAATATACATAGCTTAAACTGTAACAAATGCACTGTATTTATAAAAAGAAAGTAATTAAATACATTCAATGCCATAACTGAAAATTTTTAGAGGGTTCAGATACGAACTACTGCATGACTGTATAACTATATTTATATAATATATCCCCTTCCCATATTAGTCTAGTAATTCTAGTCTTTCTGCAAAGTTTACTAAAACATAACTAATGATTAACAGTAACTCTACAACTATTATAAAAAAAACCACCCAACAAAAACCCAACCACCCCCCCCCACCCCCAAGAAATCCTATCACATATTCATTTTAGCCTCTTTTAAAAATACAAGGGACAGCAACCACACTACATTCAAATATTTTGAGAGAACCGTTCAGGCATTCTCTCAGCTTCTGCTACTGATAAGGAGGGAGAGTTGAAGAGTTTCGGTTATGCAGAACAGGTAGAGTGAAATTTGCTTTTTTTACTATTAAAAAGAAAGAAAATCTCATTAGTGTTCAGGACACAGAAGATCTCACAGCCGTTAGCTAAACACCTGTATTTCTTTGAATATGAAAATGCATTTCTTCTGAGGCCTGTGAAAAGTTTAATGTGTAAAAAAACGAAGCATAGCTCAGACTTCTGAAAAGGAATACTGCTTGGAGTGACAGTGAAGGGCCACCACTTCACACAGCAATAGCAAGACCAGCAGTCAACACTTGGAAACACTGACTCCAGCCTATATGTGCTAAAAACCAGACGTCACAAAAATCAGGTTGGGCGTCCTTAATGTACAATATGAACATTAAAAACTTCAGTACAAAATGAATCTATCTATGCCCATGGAAATCTAAAAAGAATGGGATTTCTTGTGATAGATTATTCAGGCAAGCCAACAAGGATTTGTGCATCTGATCTGTGACTACACAAGATATCAACAAATAATCTACAAATTGCAGACAAAAGGAGACCTGTTGTTGAAATCAAGCTATACAAACATACCAAAACCATGGAAGATTTTAAATTATAATGCTTGCAATTCTGTTGGTATCAGAAATTAACTTGAATTCCTTGATTCAAGAATGAAAAGCTAAAAATTGCATGCTCTAGTTTACAAGGACTTAGGAGTTTGAAACAGGATATACCGCAAAATTTGTATTCACTGTTGAGACTAGATGATTGCAATCATTCCCCCAAGCCTCATTAAAATCAGATTCAGTTTTGTTTGTTTGAACAAAACTGGTATGATTAGCAGAATATTTAATAATGTTGAAAAGAGAAGAATTAATGGTAACTGCTGTATTAAATAATTAGAGTAAGTAGCATTTGTCTCTCTACAATAGAAAACAATACTGCCAGCATTTTTGCTAGCTTTATCGGGTTTATTGTATTCCAGACTACAGAAAGTGGCATGGGGCAGGTGAAAAGTAAAAATAAAAACACTCTTATTAGCAGAATATTTAATAATGTTGAAAAGAGAAGAATTAATGGTAACTGCTGTATTAAATAATTAGAGTAAGTAGCATTTGTCTCTCTACAATAGAAAACAATACTGCCAGCATTTTTGCTAGCTTTATCGGGTTTATTGTATTCCAGACTACAGAAAGTGGCATGGGGCAGGTGAAAAGTAAAAATAAAAACACTCTTCTCGTGGATTTTGAAATATTTTTCATATTGGTACAGAACTTCTAACTCTTAGTAATTCCATTACCAGCTCCCAATACTATCCAAAATTCATAATGTTGCCTTCTACTTTAGGTGACCAGAACTCTTATTTTCACTAAATCAGTCCTGAAATCCCAATGAACTAAGACGATAAACCCGTTTTAGATTTTCATTTGGAATTAAAGGAAAAAGAAAAAGTTTTGTTTGTGTTGTAGGGTTTTTTTTTGGGGGGTGGGGTGGTGTGTTTAAACTTAAAGCCAGGGGGTGATTGTGGGTAAAGAACAGAGAATTAGCTAATATAACTTGGCGAGAGCATCCACTGTGAGAAGGCTTTTGCATGAGAGTGGGACAGAAACAAGACATCAAAGACCACTCAGAAACGGAAAAAAAATATTTTTCAAATGTAGCTTTGAAAGACAGAAAAAAACCCCATGGAAAATATTAGAGGAATGCAATAGAAACATGTTAAAGACACAGGGAAGCTGTTAAGTCAGCCTTAAAATAGAAGTTAACTGTTTCATTTCTCTATTTTTAGAGCACACCCATTTTAGTGTCTTAAGAAAGGAAAGAAGAATCAATCTGAATACATCTTGCTGAAGTGCTTTAAGTATATCACACAAAGGAAAAAAACAAGAATATTATTAAAAAAAAATGAAAACCTGAATTTCTCAGAGCTCAATCAACTAAGCATTTGTTTAGTTCCACCCATCCCCCTCCAGGAAGATGTATTTCGCAAATCCTGAGCCCAATTTCCAAAGAATCCAAGAAGGAGAATGTTCATTTGGATTAAAAAGAGCAAGTTTTCGTTATCTGCTATCTTTGCACACTTCCCAGAAAACCAATCACTTAGAAGTGGGACTTGAAATTTCTTTGGTCTAAGATTCCGGAATAACATTTTTTCGATGAAGTGATTTCAGAGAAACGTAGAAACTGCTATAGCTGCTCTTGCTCTTTCAATTTAAATACCTTTTAGAATCATAGAATCATTGAGGTTGGAAAAGACCTCCAAGATCATCGAGTCCAACCATCGACCCAACACCACCACCCACTAAACCATGTCCCTAAGCACCTCATCTACACGTCTTTTAAATACCTCCAGGGATGGGGACTCAACCACTTCCCTGGGCAGCCTG
>NW_008794543.1:4241509-4278201 GCF_000699145.1 Aptenodytes forsteri | reverse complement strand
CGCTCACGCCTTGTGAGCGCCCTCAAGATGAACCGCTCCATAATCTTGCCTGGCACCGAGGTCAGGCTGACAGGCCTGTAGTTCCCCGGATCCTCCTTCCGGCCCTTCTTGTAGATGGGTGTCACATTGGCAAGCCTCCAATTTTGATCCAAATTAGAGGATTCACCACTCAGTCTTTGTTGTATTTGAAGGTTCGTTTTGTGAATTCTTCTACTGATGGCAATAAAACCATTCTATTGGTTCTTTAACACAAATCCTAGACAACATTTTCAGGAAATTAGTCTTCAGTACAGACAAGCCCCTGTGCACAATGGTATACACTAAATAGGGGCAGACGATCAAAAGCTCAAGGTCTGTAATAATAGTATCCCACACAAACAGGCAAAAGAAGATAGTTAAAAGCTGAAGGGCATTTAGATGCTCCACAAAGCAAAAGCTCTTTATAATACTCAGAAGCTGACCAAACTAGATCTTGCCTGCTATACCTCACTTGAATTACCTACTCTCATTTTATTTCAATATGAACACCCTTTTCCAGCATAGAAGTTATACAGTTTTCCAATGAGTTTCTCTGAAAGCAACCTTATGAAGTATGAACTACTTCACATTTCACACATGCTTCTGAAGAAAGGACACATTTCCAAAAGTCAAGTGTGGTCTGAGACTGGCCTGCATCATATTTAACACACAGCAGCTGAGAGACGGGTTTGTTTCCAACAGTAGGTCAGAAAGCATTGTCAGACTTCTGTGTGTCCTGGAAGTTCAAGACATAGACTTGCTTCGAGGTGTAACCGTCAGAAGTATAAGGTGACAAAGTTGGGCTCTAATCGGTGTACTACTTAGTATCCAAATGTAGCGCAAGAACATTTTTTATCTTTACATTTAGAAGATAAGTGATACAGTCAATTAACTAATGGACTACTTGTGTTACAAGTGTTTAACATAAGGAAGGTTAGAAGGACATGACACAAGTCAGTTCACTCAGGACACTACCAAAACATCAACCATACAAGATTATGAACTGAACACCATAGGAACCTAGCTGAATTGGAACATGAAAAAGATCCAGATACCTCAGGATTCAAGTTTCCCATATAAGACACTTAGGTGAAAGTCACTAAAGGATCGGTGCAGATGGAAGGGGGGCAGAGAAAGGCTGACGTAGCATTGACTTGTTCCTAATATGTCACTTCTGACAACATATCGTTCACATCGCTTCTGGGGACATGCAGGGAAATGTCATTGACTGTGCGGACAGGAGCGGGTGAGAAAGAAATTGCCAGAAGACCAACTAACAAAAACACAAAGGGAGGATAAACATGTCAGCTTCCTTTTGTATTTAGTAATTGTCCTCTGCAGTTTTGCTAATAGAGAAGGATGCTTGATGAGCATATTTATTATGCCAGCTATGTAATTTAACACAGCTTTGATGCTGTACAGCTGTACATCAGTAATCAAACTTCTTGGAAGCTCTCTTTCTATAAATAGTTTCAGGTAACTTGGCAAAGTAGAAGGCAAACAAACTATCTAAAAGATACAGCTTATTAAAAAAATGATTTCTTTTGACAATTCTATGCAAACAATACTAATATATAGAAATTAACAGACAAACACAAACAATACTAATATATAGAAATGAACAGACAAACAGTTTTCTCAAAAGAATGCAACATGGCAATTAAATAGGAAACACCTCCAACAAAATATTATTTTTGAAAATTTTTTTGGTTAATTCCTCCATTGTGAATTATTTTTTAAAATCTTACTATGCAAACATTTATACACTGTTCATTCTTTGAAAAGGACAATTCCACATTTGATGGAACAAGAAGTGTTGGTTGCCATGATATTTCTCTTTCCACCCACCAAGAACTTCTGTCAAGCTCTCAAGTTCTGTTCAGTTCCCTGAAGAATTTCAAACTAATTCACACAGCAAAATTGTATAGGTTAAGAAGTGAGTAGATGTCTTAACCTGAAACATTGTATAATAAAGGGAACGGTATCCGAAGGAAAATACAAACCTAGTCATGGAGGCAATTAGTTTTGTCACAGTCCTGTACCTTTCCCCCATACACTAATTGCATAAGACCCAATTAAAAGAGGGAAAAACACCACGTAAAGAGACAAACCAGATCATCCCCCCCCTTAGAGCTCAGAATGACTCTAGAGGACTAGAGCCTAAAGCCTAGAAAGGCATACGTGCCTTTACTCCTTAAAGGCATACGTGCCATCCCTTTACTCTTCGTGTAAGGGAGCCAAAAGTTACAGGACATGAAAAGAAAGTTATGTTTGCTGAGAACTGTATGATCGTTTTTAGCTCCGTGGTTATTTTCCAGAATAATCTTTATCCTATTCCTCTGTAGGATATTACTGCTATCAAGGAGCAATACCATCACTCAACACCCCCCCAATTCTGCATGTGCATTTCACCATTGCTCATTCTGTTTTTATGTAATTCTACGCTGTGTAAATCAGCTGTAGTAAGCTGTAGCTATTGGATTGCTTTCACTTTTTATGTAACAAAACCAAAAGAAACGTTATGGAAACACTGGCCTAAACGTGGAGCCAAAAATTTTATGCGACTTATCACCCTGCCCCCTAGCCCAAAGATCTGCAGCTATTACCAAATGAGAACCTGAAAAACTATGAGAAATGTTATTTATCACTGCCTAACAAATCACTACCCAGAAATGCCATGAAAATCATTCTGTAATTAAGAGAGGCCTTCTATAGTCTTAATGTGTTACTAATAAGATGAGAGGTCAGTTTACAAGACAGATAGAGCAAATGATTTAACAACAGTGATAAATTTTCCATTTCCTTTTTAATGAAATGGTCACTTTTTGTTGGCTGAGGGTTCACGTTTGACCTTCTGGGTAAACAGGTTATTTAGAGATATACCAAGATAAAAAACTTAAAATCAGATAGTCCAGGAAACAATTTACGTACTTAGGATGTCGGATGTCTGGCAGGGATCGCTCCAGTGCTATATTGTTGCTAACAAATATGTTGAAGCCATTTTCCCTATAAGCAGAATCATCATGGTCTTCCTCTGTAAGAGGGTACGGTTTTCCATGTTCACCTTTCCCTACAATGAAACAAAACAATTATTTGCCTCAAACTGAAAGCACAAAATGGACTACAAAGACAAAAATAAGTTAGACTGAACTTCAATTAGTACACTGTGTCTGGAACATCTCTAGTGACACTCCTGTAACTTCCAATACAAAAATACGAAGTAGGTCAAAAAATGGGACTCCCATGTCCCTCTGAATTCACCCAATTCATCTAGCTTTCCTTCTTTCCAGAGACACAATCAGCTTAAAGCCATTTACACATAAAAATTTGAATTGTAAATTAAGCTAAATAAGACCTTTTGCATCAGAATCAAGCTTTCATAGCAAAATTATGAACAAATGGATCAGTTCCAGCAATATTCGTTTTGATTGATGTGAGGAACCTAATTATTCAGTTACTCTACATTTTAGCAGGCAGACCACTCCTCCCTCCTCGCTCACCTTTTCCAAAAGCAACTTTAACACTGAAGTTTAGGGTGTACAACTTTCCAGAACAAATGGTAAGGAAACCAAATGTTTTGCTCTGGACTCCTTGAATACCCTTGCGCTCTAAGGGACCAGCCAGATGTACTCAGTGCTTCTAATGTCTCAGCACTGCTGATTTGGTTTCAGAAACTGGTCACCTTGGTTCCCTAAAGAAATCAACTGCTTGTTCCCTGGCAAAGCACAGACTTTCTATTCCAGCTTTTTATACCCAAGTTAGTTCTCATCATCAGTCACTTGGCTTGCTTAGTGCCTACCTCAGGCAACTATACCTCTATCTCTTCAAGTCAGAGAAGAGAGAACAAACAAAAACACTTCAAAGAAAATCAGAACATAAAAGCCTTCACTTCTTCTCAACTATTTTTATCCTTCTCGTTCTTTCAGAGGACAAACTCTTCAGAATTTCTGAGACCTTCGTGCCTACTCAGGTTCTCAAGAAGATACACTTTCCTCTACATCTCATTGATCAGCTTATAACCTCTCTACCCCTCTCCCTCCGGGCCCAGTCATAAGAGAATACCTCCTTTCACCTGAGCTCTTTTAGAGAAATTAATCAACTTCCCAGCTGGATTTGATAAGTGACCAAGGCCACCTGATCCTCAGCTAATCAGGAGCAGCTGCAGGAGGGGATGAAGAGGAAAGCAACAGCGAGCTGAGAGAAAGATCCAGTGGTATCCTTAAAGCCCATGAGCCTCTGTCAATGCTCTATTTCATATTGCGCATGCACATAACATTAAAAACATAGAATATGCAATTAAAGATACTGTAGTTACTCAATTTTAGAATTTTGTGCAGATAAAATATTTTTTTTATTCCAAACTTTGTGCATATAATTACAATTTCATTTAAATTCTTAATGAAAATAATTAATGGTGCTTACAAGGGAAAAAAGTTAGTTTGTATTATGAAACACCCTTTGTTTATGCTATTTCATTACTAACAGGTATCTTGTCATTTTTATTTTCAAACATCCCCAAATGCACATAACACACCAACATAATACAAAATCTATGTAGAGATTAAGATTCTATGTGAATCCTTATGATTTCATATTAAATATGGGGGAGATCTATAATATTAAAGAAGCAGCTGATGAGTCAGAGTACTACTCAAAATTCAATAGTACAATTGTATCAAATCTGTTTCATAATACAGTAACAATAAGCTAATGTCATTCAACCCCCAAGACATAGAAATTTTAGCCCCTCTCTTTCAGTACATATTCTAAGTAGACCCAAAGTAACTATTATAATTTGCTTTCAATAAGAGATTTATCCCAGTAATATAATGGAAATTCCAGAATAAATGACCTATATGATAAGACATACTATTGCTAATCGATGTTTTTACAATACAATTTTCTGTATATTGCATCTGTTCACCCTGTATTAAGAAAGGTGGATTCTTTGCATTTCTTAAAGGAGTCCATTTTGCTGTTCAGGAGATGAATATTTTTCATAGTACTACAGTTTTTTCATATTGTCCCCTGTTAGTGAAACTTAAGACAAGCACTTTTAAAATGAAGTCTTCCACTCTTCCCCACTGAATATGAAGCACTATATCACTGTGCATAAGCCAAAAGAATAGATATCGTGGTTGTTATCTAGAGCAACTCAGGAACAGGCTGAACTTTCTCATACTGTGCTGCAGAAGTATTTGACCAATTGCAGTATACAAATTGCTTTTGCAGTTATACAGTAAGTTGGGCCATGAGGTGCACTAAAAGTTGTGAAGGATAACTCTTTCCTAATACTATATTAAAATACACACCTAGAGCATTAACAGAGGCTTGTTGGCTTTTGTGAATCCACTGGATATTTCTCCCAGCTTTCTTTTTTGCTTGCTCTCTCACCCTGCAGCTCCTCCTGATTAGCTAGAAATCAGGTGGTCATCTACCAGATCCAGCTGAAAGCAGTTGGCTAATTTCTATAAAAGAGCTCAGGTAAAAAGAGACCCTTTCTCTCCTTGGAAGGAGAGAAATAGAGAGCTTAGAAGAGAAGTATTAAAAAAAAAAAATAGTAGTACAACTTTTGGATAATCAGTAGGCCTGAAGGGTTCCCTTTGTACAGAAAATTGCCACATATGAGCCTCCTCAGCATTACAAATTATCATTAAGCACATTAAAACTCTCTTCTGTCACTGATTTGCTTTCCTAGATGACTGACGGAAATTGCCATCGCTGCACACTGGTTTGGAGCTGGCCTGTCCAAAAGTTTACCTAAGATGCCAGGGTGACAAGGGAAAACTTCACAATGCAAGAGGAGTAAAATTCTCATGAAAAAGAGCGTGAAGGAGTTTAATGTCCCGTTACTGGCTACGGAAGGCTACTTTAACCGATCAATAGACAGATATAAGTCCTCCTCTACTGTTTGTTCTGCCTGAAGGCAAAATAGCAATTCAGAAAGTGCATCAGGGCTATAAAGTATTGTAGGGAACAGAGAGAATGAAAATGCCTGACGGTGAATTTTTGACCTCTTTGGGTTTAAAGGGGGGCTCACCAAAATGTGATGGATAAAACCAACCCAGCACTAAGACTTGATACTAACTCTCTCTGAGGCTGGTTTACAATTGCAGCGTAAATAAAGCTAGAAACTAAGGACAATCAGAAGTTTTATTTCAGTTACCTGGATTTTGATTTTTCAAGGAGGGGGAAAAGGAGGGGAAGAACCCAAAAGCATGAGAACGACACATCTATTCAACCTGGGCCCCAAAATTCCATTAGAATGCTCCATTGCGTGGGAACCCTACGAGCACCATTTAATTCATACAGTGCTGTCTAACCCTTGTGATTACAGAGTTATTACACTGATTTTTAACTCAGTACTCAATGTAAGTGTAAGCAACATTTTGAAAATATGCTAGGGTTTTTTTTCTTAAAACACTGTGATGGTTTTGGAGTTGACATCTCTACATTGCTTAGTATTATGTTATTGTAAGGGTTTTAATACACCATCTCAAAATGCTTCTCCATAGATATTCAGATAAAAAAGTGGTAAAGTAAGACATTATAGCCATCCAGATAAAGTACTGGCTTGGCCAAATATCAGATGCTCTGTAAGGATTTTTTAGCCCCACTCAAGGATGTTACTGTCTCCTAGGAAACAATACACTCTATACCTAGCCCTAAAGGTTTTAAGTTTTATGCTTGACAGCTTGCGATAACTGATAGTTCAAGGACACCTCAGTTAAAGCATCTTCTGCTTATATTAAATACAGATACAGCAGAAGGAGAATAAACTCTCTTGTTCAGCAGATGGCACGAAGGGAAGAAGATTAGGGTGAGACAAGAAAATAAAAAAAAATTCTGTATATTCAGTACAAATGTGTAATAGCAGAGTAATGGCTTTGGATCAGACGTGTTGGTACAGTTGCCAGGTATAATAATTATAAAGAGAACAGGAGTATTGTTGGCAAAATTTATCAGCTGTAAATCAATTTGAACATGCAACAGAAGAGGAGTTCTGCACTACTTCTGCATGCAACGGATAGGGGACGTTGCTTAAAATTATAAACAACAAAACACATTGCAAGAGGTTCTGGTTTCAGGGTCTTTTGGGGGTTTGTTTTTATAATTCAGATGAACATTTTTTATAATTCATTAGGCACGGTAAAAAAGATTGGTTTTGCCATATAAGTTAAAGGAAGTTAAGCAATTGCTTGACATCTTAACACAGGAAACTAAGTGGATAAAGAGCATAAGCCACTCAGTGTCTGTGGGGAAGAACCGTGTACAAATCTGACTTATTTACTGTTTATAGTCACTGCTGTTAGTTTATTCAGCCAAGACTTCACAGTCACACCAAGTCAAGACTGTAATTTACAAAAATATTTAAGCATACCCATAAGCATTCAAGCATCTTTTAATCCAATAAGATTTGTAATAGGGAATAAGAATTCTCCACGTGCTAAATGCTTTACTAAATAAAAGGAGTTTATTTTAATACATGAACCAACAAATAAGTAAGTCTTCTTACTTACAGTGCATCTCATTATTTTGGATGAGATAATTCTGCCTTTTTTTTTAAAGTATATTAGAAATTTTGTCTATTACCCCTAAATATTCCATCCAGAATCTAGTACAACGTTGTCTGTGCACATCACACAAACTCAGAGCTCATCATCTCTCATGAAAGTTCTCACAGGGAGAACAGATATCTAATCTTATCCTAGAGCAACATTTCAATACAGCACTGAAGTCCTATGGGGGGAAAGTGACTGTATTTCATAGCAAGGGTAGACAGAGGAACACAAATTCAAAATGAATGCCGTCACACATCAGCTTTAAAAAAAAAAAGTGTAAGAAGTAGAAGGGGAAATAAAGATCATCAGCTGAATAAAAACATTGAGTCAGACATCATTTTCCACCTTTTTGCCACATAAACTTCTACACGATAACCTTTTATGCTCCCTGATATGGGAGTCAGAGTGCATCTGGCCAAGTCAGAGGGCAAAAACCGTTTAAAGCAATGTGTAGTATCTTTTACATCATTTCTGAATTTCCCTAATGCACAGCTGTATACAAGTTTGCCATCTTGCGCTGTAGAGATGGACTTCATATTATTTTGATTAATAAGTATAACAGATTATCAATTCAGACTGCCACCACATTCTGCTTTTTTGGGAAGTGAATTTCCATTTGAGTGCAAACAAAATAATGTTCTTCCTCATTTTTCCTTATCCTCACAGACAGGACAGCACAGTGCAGCATGTCTGCTGAAATACTGGTTAAATTATCTTGAACAGAGAGGTGATTTGATAAATGTACAAAATAAGATATTTTTTTTTTTTTTAGACAGTAAATGTCTCAGCTACTTCTGGAGTATCTACGCTTGGTGGAGTTCTCATCCTGTCTGCAAATTTTGTATTTTGAAACCTTTAGAAGACATGAGGGTGAACATTTTTTTAATCTAAAATTAGTTCAAGAGTCCAGTCAGGGACTAGTACAGACTAGTCTTTGAGAAAAAAGGGGGTAAAGGAAGTTATTTTATCAAATCACTTTCTCCTTTCATACTAGAGAAGGAACTGCTTGCTTTGAACAAATGCCTTTTGTGGTTTTGCAAGTTTATATTCATTTCCACTAAAAAGTGTGAAGATTTTTCGGTCAAGAAACGCATGAAGGAATGTACTTTGCTGACTTGTTATGGAGTGAGAAAATTAAATCTGCCCATGCCTCAAGTGAAAGTAATTGCCTTCATATCAAACAGGACTACCCAAGTAGTAAAAAATGTGTAGAGAGATATATATGTATGTATGTATGTATGTTATGGTTTTTCAGATAGAAAATAAGAACATTTTTCTATCCATAAAAGTAATGAAACGATGGGATAGGCAATCCAGGGAACTGTGGAAGCCATATTCTCCTACTAAATCCAAACCACAGCACTATACCAGCTACTATGAAGAAAATTAACTCTATCCCAGCCGAAACCAGGACACATAGTCAAGAAAGGAATGATACCGTGCCTCAGGGAGATTATTGATACCACTCTGGTCATATAGTGAGGTTGATCCCAATCTTAAATTTCTATGAACTCTATGAGAAATAGGAGGAGGACTGGGGATAAGTTGCTGGAATTATATTCTTCCTCAAAGTCAAAAAAACTTGTACAGAAACTGAAATATACTTATCACAAGTCTGTTCTGCTTTTCCCAAACTTCTCAGAGTAAACGTCTCACTAATTGTACAACTTCATGAGCCTAATTTATAGGAAAGCAAATTAATTGATTTTACATCAGTGGAAACTGGATAAAAAAATGCCTATTGGTTCTATTTTTTTGATACTCTATCTGGTAGCAGCTTGGAAAGCCTTTGCAGTATGATTTACAATACTTTTAATTATTTATTACACAACTGTCAAGGTCTGAGGCTATATAAAAGGCTTTTCTTTAGCATTACAGACACAGCTATAATGAAATCATACTTATGCAATTGGGAAAAATAAAAATCCTGTCAAGTAAATCCTGAACTATACATTTTTAAAGCAAGAATAAATAATTTCTTTCTAAATATATAACAAAATTTATTTATTACTGTATCAATATCGAACTACTACAGAAAACAAACAATCCAACATTCACTCCAGTTTTCTGGTAGAAAATATTCAAATTCCTACTATTTTATTAACCTTCAGATGCCAGTAGCACATACAGGATTTCTTTTCAAGGACCACATAGTCCTCAGTAAGTGGTATATAAATGTTATTGGGAGCAAATATGAGGCCTTGTCCTTTCAGGACTGCTACTACAGTAACATGATGGTCAGCAGGAGAAATATTAATTAAACTGCCTCTCTCTTCAGGAATGGCTTTATACAAATAGCATAGTTTGGGAGAAAAAGTCAGAAAAAGATATAACTTTAAATGTTGTTATTTCACTGCCTGCTCACATCCAGAACTGGAAAAAACCAAACCCCAACAACAAAAAAACAGAGAGAAGAATATGCTCCTTAAAAAATTTAAGAGAGTACATTCATATTGTACTGTAGTTGAATCTTTAGAGTATTGTTTGCTCATCATTCACATGAGAGAGAAATGAAAGGAACCTGTTGCTAACACAGAAATGAGATCTATACTTACAGCAGTGATGTGTTCCCCCATCCCTCAACAAAAAGAAATCCCATACTGGGTATGAGGTAGGTAAAGGAAGAGCATTTCCTGGAGAGAACAGGAGATAAGAGGGACAAATGGCAACCTCTGAAATGTACTCACTTTACATATTTGGTCTTACTATGTTTGAGAAGCATTTCTGTAAAAAGAAATGCATATCAAAGTGAAAACAAATAATTATAAAATACAGCTTTTTAACGGCATTAGACATAATTTCCAGATTTCCGTAGACTAACCAGGCCTGGGCTGACTCTTAATGTTAATCTAAGATCGTAACTTCTGTGTCAGAATGCAAAGAAAAAGATGGCATGAGATTTTAAGAGTCCATGAAGTGGGAGAAGCTGATTACCAGTAGACCATATACACTAAGGGCATGGTAATGCTTCACATACTCTTCCTAAAAGCTGAATCAACAGAAACTGCTGCCAAAAGACAGCAGTGAGGCAGGGCAGCTAAAAGATGAGAAGAGCAGTAGTGGTAGTGAGCAGAAGAATGAAGCAGCATAGCAAGTGGAGCAAGAAACAGCAACGTCTGGCAGAGTGGCAGAAGCCCCAGGTCGCAGCACCAAAGCTCTGGCAACTTGAATTGGGCCTTGTTGCATCGCAGGACTCCACAGTTCCCAAAAGTAAGGAAGGTTTTAGTTCAGGAGCGGGGATAATCAGCTGGCCTAGCTGTTGCCGTGCCAAAGAGGACTGCAAAATTATTATTAAGGAATTATTATACTTAAGGAAATAGCCCTTATATGTTATTTGTTTATCTCTAATAAAATATTGTTTGCTGAGTCAATTAATTTGCAAGAAGAAAAAATTAGCTTAGCGCACTTGAGATTAATTCTTGCAGGTATCTATGCATTTTACTAGATATCACTTTAAATTTCAACCTGGCCCTTGCTGTTGGCAGTTGTGTCCTAGCAGAAAAGGTGCATTATACAGCTAACAGTTGGAACAATCCAACTCTGCTTATGATAACTTTTATATCACTCATTTCATTTTGGTTATTTGAAATCAAGACACTGTGCTTTATCTTAAATATGTGCATTTTCTCAATCAATAATTAATTCCTAAATCTTATAGCCTGTGCTTTATGGAACATTAGTGTATCCCTCACCTTTTTAATCCATTTGAAACATTAAAAATGCAGCCTCTGAATTTCCAACATATGCATTGCAGAGTAAAAATACAGTGTGCGTGGGGAAAGTGATTGCTTTAAAATACATCATGAGGTTAACCAGTGGCATTGTTGTGTTTCAGCAGAAGGGTGACTGCATATGAGCTCTGAAAAGTAAATTGTCTGAAGGCTTGAACAAACATTTCACAAAAATAAATGAGAATATTTTTTAAAAATCTGTGGCTTTTAACACTTGCTGCAAGTACTGCAATGGCTTGGTGGGCAGAAAGACTCATTCTACCCCCTTCCCCACTTTAATAAGTCTAGGGAAAAAAAAGGAAGAAAAAAAAAGACCCTACTATTTGGTATGTCCAGTGTATTTAGAATGCTGCAGTGTACAATGCAAAACAAGCAGCAACACATGCTGTTTTGATAAGACTTGCTCAATCACTACAGCAGAGCAGCAGTATCCTCAGTAGCATTCTGCAGGCTGAGCTGAATCTAATCATAACTCTGTAGCCAAGGGATGCACAGTACATCTTCTATTTAGTCTAACTACTTATCACCAAATGCCACAGCCACCGGAATGCTTTTTTCATTTAACGTTAGAACAGACTGGCTGTAGACCATTAATCGGAGCCAAACACTGAATAAGCAAGCATGTGAGAAAAAGAACTCAACCATAAAAAGGCTTACTAAAAGGTTTAGTAACTGAACGACCTGCTAGGATAAAAAGGAGCTACCATGGAACAAGATTACCTGAAAAAAAAATCTACTAATAGTGCTAAGGTGTTTGTTTCAGTGCTTAAATAAATTAATTCACACAAACTGCATAAAGAATGACATTCTAATAGCCTCTAGTACCAGTGGGTTTTCTATACTTAATGCATGTGTCCAAGCTGACCTCTTGGAAAAGCTCAAACTAAAGTGTTACTAAGATGGTATATACAGGTATATATAGGAACTAAACAGCTCCACAAAGTTAATGCAAAATTACAGTTGCGTAGGTACAGTTTTAGAAAGCCCAGAAATATAAAATGATAGGGTTCTAAGAGCTGTAATTAACATGAGACTTCTCCCTCCCCCTCTTTTTTTCTTCATTCAAAGACGTATTATAACCATGTGTCATTTACCGCATACCATCACAGGAAAATAAATAGGATGTTCCACAGAAAAAATCTATTAATAGGAGTTCTTTAATTTTCTTTTTTTTTTCATGAATTCAACCTAAACTAGCTCTAGAAGCTGGCTTTGTGGCTGTTGCACAAAGAAGATGGAATAACCTGTACAAAGGAATTTAGCTATGTATGAGTCAACAGTGCAATAGCATAGTCACTCTTGCACTAGAAGAACTACTCCATGATGTGTATCTTACAGAGAAAGAATACATAAGCTGTCGCAGCTCCAAGCAAATTTAGATTTACCCTGTAAGACCCCTACCAGAAAAAAAAACCAACCCAAAAATATCCATTCTTACATACGGAGATAATAAATATTCACAGTTAAAGTTTGAGGCAGACCCAGGAACAAGAATTATGCCACCTGATTCCCAACACAGTGACTCAGTGACAAGGCCATCCTCCTTCCTTCTGTAAAGCTGAGAAAAGTGTTCATAAGCAGGCAGAGTTTGCACACTCAGGGCCAAGAAGGTAACTTCCTCAGGTAGCATGTATGTACTTTATTGCTTTTTCAGGTCCACTTGGATCTATACATTATAAAATACAGGGCCAAATTTCCCAGATGATAATTAGTTTAATATGGAAGTGAAGCAGAGTATGCAAATAATTACCTGGTTTAATTAAAAAAACAGACAACCCCACCCCCACAAATTCAGAGATACTAGAATTATCCTCAAGACAAGCAATATAAGCCCAGGGAACTGTACTAACATGTTAAGATATAGCAAGATGCAGTTATGGCAGATAAACAACTGAAACTCAAGTTACGTCACGTTCTTGGCATTGGTCTACCTAAGTCCTTCTGCTTACAACTTACTTACAAGATAATATATTTTTTCCTATCATACCCAAAGTAACACTTTGAATCTCAGTGCTCTTCTCCTTTTCATGTTTTCTTTTGGCAACTGAGACACATTACTCTTCTGAAAACTGTTTCGATACTACATATACTGCTGCATATACTCACCGCTACCGCACTTCCCAGTGACTGCCTTTCCCTCTCCTTATAAGATACCACTAATGTTGCAATCATTAATATTGCCTTTTATCATTCATTTTGTGGTTCAGAACACGTTCTTCACTTGAAAGAGCCTTACGACTGACTGACGTTCTTGCGGTAAGGAGAACTAAACTTAATGCTTGACCTGCTAGAGCACAGCTCTACACAGCCCTTTTCCTCCCTTGCCATTGATTCACCTCTTTCTGAATAAGAGGATTCTAATTAATGCCAACTATTTTTCAAATCCCTAACACAAATCTGAGTAAACCTCCTGTACTAAAGTCAACTGAAATTTCTAGTCAATATATGCTGTGGAATCAAGCGGAGGCAGATGTGGAGACTCAAAAAATCACCTTCAGCCATGAACTGAACAGATTTTCAACTAATTAGTTTAAAGTATTTTCTATTCAAAAGGACAACTCATCGCCTACAGAATGCAACTAAATATTTATCCCAAGGCCCACATTTATGCATAATTCAGCAGGAACGTGCATATGCTGATTGGGAACTTTTTTTTAAAAAGTTAATTTGCTGAAAACTGATGTTTGGATTCAGCCAAAAGTATTTGCTGAATTTCTTTCATTTTGTTGATGTCTGGGTTAAAAGAAACAAATCAAAAATATAATCTGAAAACCAAACTTTTAAAATTACAGTCTGTTTTTTGAAATCTTATATAAATGACAAAACTTAACTAACATTATCAAAGGATAGACATCCAATTTGAAAATCCTGTTTGTGAACCAAAACAATATTTATTTCATCATAGACAGAAAAAAGTTTCAAGTATCAACCCAAAAAGTTTTACACGCACACAGCTTTAACTTTCAGATGTATATGAAGCAAATCCCTAAAAATTTCTTTCTTGCTGAGAAAAATTTAAAAATGTTAAATTCCATTATACAGATTCACATGACGTATTTATGCAGCGCACAGTAATTCCCAATTCTACTTTTGTCTGTATGATCAAAAGCCCCTCAATAAATACAGTCTTTGAGGAGAAGGGAGGAGATCTTTAGCAACCATGCTAAGAGAGCAAGCATACACACTACCCTAGCCCTCCATAACCACAGGTAACAGAAGAACAGGACATAAAGCAGAGATTAACTTAAATTGTAGGCTTTGTTTTAGAAGCATTACCAGAAATTCCACCTTTTAATTTGTCAAGTGTATTTGAAATTAGAAAAGCGGAAAGAAATCATCGCTCCTCATATTTCCAGAGGAAGAAAACTGGATTTAGCTTGTCTATTTTGTTGCCATTAATTAATCTCTGCATTCATTTGATACGCTTTAACTTACAGAAAGTGTTTCTGCACGTTTAATTTAATTTTTGCTGTACTTTCTTAAATAGTATACTTATATCTTTAAAAACCTCACTGTGTATTATTACATTTGAGAGAAATTATGATAGAGGACTTGGGCTAGATTAAGAATTGATGCTCCACATAGAGGAAGACTTTCTGTATAAGGTTACATGTGGCATTTCAAAATGTTTTCAATTTTTGATATTCATTCTAATTACTGAGTCTTGATTTTTTTGTTTTAGTTATATCTTCAGAATACATTTTCCAAAATCCATGATGCTTTTGCTACAATCAGACTTGTTGCTGACAGAAATCACTAGTAATGAGCTCACTTCCTTTACACTAGATTCATCATCCAGATGGTCTGTGAAAATGCATGAAATACACTTAAGCTTATTGAAAGAATCTATCCTTCAATATGCCTTTAAGAGTCTTTGCTAAAAATAAATAAATGAATAAAAAACCATCCCTACACAGTAGATTAGGGTTTTAAACTAAGCAATGAGAAACCTTCCAATCAATTCCTTTCCTTTTCTCTTTTCCCTTTCATTTGTATCAGTTGACCAAGAACTACTTGAAAACAAAAACTGTTCTTCATCCAGGCATTCAGAGAGACAGCTACCCTCAAGGATTATCACTAAAGGACCTTCTCAAAACGGGGATTTAGCTCCTGAACTTAGTTCTTACAACTGTGAGATTAAGCTTCCCTCAAATGATAGGTCTGAACTGAACTATGCCAGCGGGCTAAAATTGTAGCCAAGAATCTATCCTTTGATCAATACACTTATTAGCATTTTTGAGATATGTAATTATTATCCACTAAATAAAACAGATAGGAAATGAAAAAATGTTACTTGAGTATAGGACATTACCAAGAAATGCTCAGGGTCTTATAACTTACATGTAACACTTCGAATCCCTCAGAAAAAAAAGTATGAAAACATGGTCTGTATCACAGTTTATTACACACATCAAAAAAAGTTGATGGTTGTATAAACTGGGGAAAAAAAGTCATTTAAATACCATACTGAAGTGGCAGTATGTTAGTAACTTGCTTAACTTACTGATGAACAGCAGCTAATTAAAATGTCAGCCCTCTAGAACTTTAACAGCTCACAGCTTCCACTCTTCTTTCTGAAGCATGTGAAGTTTGGATTTCTTCCCAGTATAACTGCTTTAGTAAAAGCTGCGAACACAATATATCAAAAAACCAAATAAACTAACATGTTATTTATTTAGAGGCTTCTTTTAATGTTTGCATGATGATATTAAAATTAGATTAGTCTCTCAACTATAAAATCCCCGAAGAATGACTCGAAGTATTCAATAACCAGAACAGCCTTTCCTTCGAAAGAGCAGGAAAACAGACCTGGGAGGACAAGGGAATCAGCACCTTCTTAGTGTCTGCTATCTTGTCCTCTGGAGACTATTTCTGCCCTGATTTATACACCAGTACTCACTGTGCTTCAGAATCAGTCTCACCTTTTGTAAGCTGCCATGGAACAACAATGCAAGAAGCAACTAGAAGCATCAGTAGCCTCATAGACATTGACCAAAGTTTCCAAAACACATATATGCTATGTAATTAATCAGCATGTAAAATAGAAGTAACCTGAAAATAGGGTAACCTGAAATTACTTCAGCTATCATTTAAAAATACAAAAATATATTCCTCTTTTCAGAGTAAATTAACTGGCAAATACCATGTTTTAAGAATACTGATAATGCAATTTAAAAATATATCTTGATTTTTTTTTTTTTAATCTGAGCATTAAAGTTAGTTTGTTTTTCCATTGAATTTCCTGGCAAGTCTTACTATTCACATTTCAGCATCACCTGCAGGCTTTTTAGTTAAGATTGCCTAAAAAAAGAGTTTGTTTCCAGCTTGTAGACAGCAGAACTTTCCCACAGGTTGGCAGAAGAAAATACCACTTCTAGAAATGTGGTTTCTTTTTTTACTTTCTTTTTGTTAGAAGGAGGACAAATTCTCCCAGACACCACTCCACTGCAAGCATGGAGGGCAGACGACTTCGTGCCACATAACCACAGCCAAAAGGTAGCCATGTTCCTTGAGAAGCAGTGATTACAGAGCATCATTTGATGAGCTAGTGTCTATAAAGCAAATTATAGCAAAACAAACATATATCTTTGCCTTTTCATACATATTGATTGAATGTCAGACAAATCGTTTCACCAATAATTTTCCTCTGTCAGCTTGTTTAATGAAAACAGGAAGGAGAAGAAAGGAAAGTCACCTTACACATATTTAAGTCATAAACTGCATTGAGATAACTATACTAGACTTTTGTACTCGCGAACTTAATTCATACCCTCAAAAGCAAAAAGCTATGACAGGAAAGTAGGCACAGTTTATTGGTTTTTTTAGGAATTATTGTTAAATCCAAATATCTTGTTAGCCTTTTGAAGGCCAAAAGGCTAAAAAACACTCCAAAATTGTGTTGGTGAATTTATCTATGTCCTCTGCTAAACTGTATTACTGTATTTCCCATACAAGTTTACAACATCAAGTCAAATAGAAGCACATAGATAGTATCATATAGCAAGACATTATATATCATCTTTGAAGAACCTTAACAATTGCAATGTTACGGAAAGCAACTGGTGAATTTTAGAGTGTGAAGAGCTTTCTAATTTCTTTGGAATGGCGTGCTTATGATTATCATCATACCTATTCTAGATGATGAAGTCTGTAACACACAAGGTTACTGACTAGTGTGCAGGTAATATGTGGCACCAGCATACTACGCTGATAGCAAATTCCCTCAAGTACTATGTAGATTAGACCAAAAAAAGAGTCTTGGTCAATTATTTGGCAAACCTTTTAAATTTAAGTTCCTCTTATGGGTCTTTTGACCTGGATTCAGGTTAAAGGAATTACTTCCTTAAACCTTAAAAAAAAATAGTCTTTAAAGCTGGCTGACAGCAGCATATTCCATGTTTAAAGACAACACAAAATTAGTAAGGAAAAATTCCCTTTTGTCATTGCTTCTGTACTGAAAAGTATGGTCTTGATATGCTGTAATTGCTGTCAAGTACTTGTTCCAGCTCTTTTGCCACAGTTTAGTCAGGATTCATTTCCCCCTTCTTCTTTGAATTGGGATTTTCATAGCAAAACAAGCAACAACTAGAAACTGAAATACAAAAGAAAACAATGTTTCTTTGTGCCACTGAGTCAAGCAGTAATTGCCCTGAACTGACAAACTTGATCATTTTTACACCTATCACAAGAGACAACCAACTCAATTTAGATGGTCTATAGAGCTCTCCTCTTCCTTCCGCATAAAGACAGGTCTAGTCTGAAGGTCTCGGCTGTTTGTTCATTTCAGACTCTCCCTGCAAATGAGCCACATGTTTTAGAAGACCATCCAGATAAAAGTCCTTTTCCGGAATTACTACAAAATATATTTCTCTCTAAAAAAAAAAAATGAAACTAGTATCTACAGATTAAGTCCTATTAAATTTCAGTTAGATAGTCCTGAAAAAGTTTAAGCAAAAGGAGAAAGACAACATGGTGCTAACAATGCCCCAAACCAAAACACCTTCCTAGATCGCAAGTGACAAATTAAAAGACAGATTTGAGCTGAGACCTCCTCTCACACACACGCCCTGCTCCCCCCCCAACCCCAAAACTTCTAAAGTCAAGTTTCCCTTCTTTTTCACTTACGTCCAGGCAGCAACTCTATTAAACCCCCAAGTATTACACATTAAATACATTCACCAACATCAGCACTTCATCACTAATAATGATGTGAACCTACTGACAGATCTTCACCACCGTACAGAAGGGGTAATAATATACTCAGGACTATCACAAGTTAATTGGCAGATGGCATCTGCTTCTTGTTGTTTTCTTTAAATTTTGTTTTTGCTTTGGCTTGTTTGTTTCTCTCTTTCTATTTAAAATGGTGTAAGCATTGAGATCAACATTCAAATACAAGGGGAGAAGGTACTAGAGAGGAGTGTTGGTCTGTTAAGGATTTGACACCACGCTTCCCCGCACAGATGAAAATATAGAGAAAGATGAAAGACTAGCAACTTTAATAATTTTTGTAACAGAGCACTTCTTGAAATCTGGACATTAGTTTCAAGCTAGAATATGTATCATTGGTTTACAGTGTAGTCATAGACATTTCTTGCCAAGTTACTGGAAATAAAATTTTCTTTCTGCCTGTCATGGTAAAAATCAACATGCCAATGCCCAGTACAGAAGGGTACACTGAAGATAATTTTCAGTGCTCTAATTAATGAGTCAAAGGGATGCATTATGAACTCTGTGCCCCCTTCCTTGGCCTCTCTGGTAGTCCTTAAAAATTAGCTTACCAATTACATTTAAGTGGTATCACTGATGGGTTTTCAAAGGCGGGAGGAAGGCAGGGAAGAACAGGGGAAGAATCTAGTTAACTTCAACCACAAGAAGTGCCTCAAATCTTTGCTGTGAGTACTGAGACCACAGAGTCATTGTGCTTTAAAAAGGAAGCTTGACTCTGACTTACAGCCACACATAACTCCTTTTTACATATAGATTTAAGTAGCAAGAGTTAGTTCTATCATGTGCACGGCTTTCTGACAGAAACAAATGCTATACAGCCACAGCCTTACACTTCCCTGGCTTCTTCTGCAGCAGTGTATATTAGGTTGTAACTTGAGATCCAGTGGGGGTGTGTACTAACCCCAAATCGCCACTTAAATAATACTGTGAGATGCCATTTCACAATCTGAGGAAGCAAGTTTGTAGTCGTTCAGGGAAAAGCTTAAGCACTTGTGAAAAAAACCCCAAAACAAACCATATTTTCTAGATATCAGGGTTTAAACTTCTAGAGGAGACATCACTGAAAAATATCTCTTTCCAAATCAATATTTGAGAGTATAATACCCTTATTTGTGCTTGGCACCTGGCTCCAAACTGATCTCACTCTTTTCAATAGGACAGCCAGACCATTAAGCTTGAGTAAGAGTGGTGGAATCAGATCATAGTCTGGAGCGCCTTGTGTCTAGAGAGCAAATGTGTTTTAATATGTGAAACACTTTATGTTACTGCAGTAGATTGCAACCATCTTTTTCATATTATATATCCTTTATATGCCATCTCCTTGACAAGCAATGATTAACATTACATTTTAGAATTTCTTAATCATGTCAGACTTGCATTAAGATAAACTGATGAACATTTTTCCCTTTTACAAAACAATACATTGTAAACTGCATGAAGCATATTCATGATTAATGCTATGAGCAATTAGGTTATGACTGTTTATTGAGACCTTGGCTACCACTACATTTACAATTATATTGCAAGTTCTCAAATTCTTTCTAAAGGAATTGCAAGTTCAGAGGCCTAAATTAAATTTAGTAAATTTGTTTAATATATAATGCTGACAGAATTCCCAGTGTATAATCCCATCTGAAATATGGGATAAGTAAATCAATATTTTAGTATACGCTTCTTTCCCTGCACAGCTTTGATTATATTTATCTGTATAAGTATCACAGAACCAATTTTTTCATAACCAATAGGGAATTACATTTAATGTTGCTATCTGTATGATGCTGTCTCATATCTTCTAGAGGCACTCTGGCACTAGGCTTTGCTTTGACAAGTTCTTCTGAATTTAAGAATGGGCACTGTTCAAAATGATAAGGATTAACCACGGAAGTTCGGGGAAATTATTCTACTGCACTTTATTCTCAAAATTCTTGAACAGAAGTGATGGAAAAAAACCCAACACCTGTGCACAATTTCTTTAGGTCACACTGAAGTTGAATCTCAGGTGTTCACTACTTTTTATTGCTGTACAACAGCACTTGATTCTTTTGCCTCTTTTTAACACTCCACCCCAAGAATACAGTTTCATTTTATTTCCATTTTCATCACAAACATATACAGTTCACTTCTTTTTCAATGTCTCTGTTTAGTTTGTTTATAGAACTAATCTGTATGAATGTTTGTTTGTAGAACTATAGAACATACTCTCTGTTTATACAACTAATCTTTATGAAATGCCTGCACTGAGGCATGTAAAGGTCAAGGTTTTTAAAATCTCCTTCTGGTCAAGATAACATTTTGACGAAGCAGAAAGGTAAAGACTATACTGAATGTAGGAAAGGATTAAAACCTTCGTTCCTTCCCTCTACCTAAGGCTTCCACATGCTATTTAAACATACAAATAGGAGGAACAAAGACTGCAAATGGCTTGATAACTGCTGGGAAAACCACTGGGTGATACAGTACATACAAAAAGTTTTTTCCTCTGAGATCTTATTAGCAGACAGAAGCAAAATGGCTCAACAGTCAAACATTAAAGTATTGACAGCCACATCTTAGAAGTCACTTTATCAATTCCTTAACCAATTTCTTTTGAAGACAAAGTTTTTTTTATAAATTTCTATTTAGTGCTATAAACATAGCTCCTTACCTGTTACCATTCTCTCAGAAATTTGCTTTCAATTACACTGAATTTTCAATGCCCCTCATAGAACATAATCATTTCAGCACACACATGTAAGCAAAAATATCTCCAAACCATTATTTAAAAAAAAGACAGTATTTAAAGAACAGTCCTTTGAAATGTTTCCTTTCCAAACCAACGTGAAACAGAAACTGAAAACCAAAAAACACTACAGAACTTGCAGGCTATTAATTGCATTAATAGAATTGATAAAAAAAATTTCAGAAATTAAACCTTATTTTTTGTTTTCCATGAGTTTTGCACAGTTGGAAAGTTTCCATTTTTCTATTCCTCCAGTTCCCCTTCTGCAGTATTTTACAACGGGAAAACTATCACTTGTAGTTAGAAATAGCTTTTCATGATCAGAAATAGCACCATTTTTAAATATAAACATTCAATCTGTACTTTTTTAAAAGCCCAAGAATTACACATTTGAATCCCTCCTCTTATCTGAGAAGGGTAGTAATTCATCGTTACTGCTATTACTCGTAATTGATGAGCACATACAGCTGAGAATTTCTTGAGGGAAATAGATACAATAACTTTCAGAAATGGAGTAACGATGACATTGACTGATTCTCTAGGACTCTTAGTCTCTTTACTCAGGACATAAAGCTAGAGGTGGAATCAACAGAATTCCTTCCCATGGATGCTTTTGAATTACTAACTTAGGCCTTCATGGCTCTCTCCTGTGAATCTCACCCCTCATGGGAGCATTCAGGGATCTCAGACTCCTAGTTCTGCACAGAAAGCCTGGAAAATCAGTGGCCACTGGTGCCACAACAGTTGCCATGCTCCTGAAATGAACATCTTGATAGACATGTCCTCAGAGCCCTCCCCAGACAACCGAAGGGAAGTAGGGAAATCTCTGATGAAACGAAGAAACTTGTCAAGTCAGGAGCTGGTAAATGGCAGTATCAGGGGCTTCAGCATCCAGGATCTCTATATCCAGAGATGCAGGCAGACTTATACTGCCCTGATACAATCAGTGTTGCTGTAGCTAGACTAATATGCATACTGGTAGCTACCTACGTTATTACTACACAAACTGTGTTTACACAGGGTGCACTCACAACTCTGAACTGCAATGCAAGAACACTCTTCTGATATACATAAGACATTGTTTACGACTTGCCGAAACAAAAACGATGACAGATGTAAGATTTGCATTTGTTTGTAGTTCTCATATTTTTTAATGCAAATTAAGCATATTCTTCATCAAGGCATGGCATCAGTTGTACTCCTAGAGGAAACTAAATTAATAGAAACAACTCTTACTTTAAATGCCGATTTCCTGTAAAAAAGATGGCATGACATATCAGCTCCAGTAAGTCAGTTTCTCTGATTAGCTGATTCTGTTCCAGCCCCCTCCATTGTAATATCTGATTGACTTAATGGGTTACTTCAGGAAGTGGAAACAAGTAAACTTCTATTTTTTTCTTCCTAAAGTATCTATCAGAACTGTTTAGTCAAGAAGGGTTTTTTGGTTTTTTCGTTCATTCGTTTGTTTTTTTAAGGTAAACTTCTGCATTTCTTTTTCTGTATTTCAGTCACTGGTTTTGAGGTAATGGCAGAATAATATTCAGAGAAAAACAGAAGTGATTGGGATGACTGAATGAAATAATTTTCATTTCACTATGAAATATGTGAATACAGAATATGCCTATTCTGTACTGATGAGCAGTATATTTAATATAAGTCATTAAATGCTCCTTTCTGCTGTTGCGTAAATCAGGGCTTGGTTAACTGTCAACTAATTGGCTATCTTCCCTGTTGTACCAACAGTACAGCAATTAGCACTTCTGCAACCCAACAGCACATTCCTTCTATTAGCTTCTTGCATTCATGTATCAAAATTAACCAACTAAAATTCTTAGAAATGTTTTCCAAGTTTTATTTCCAGAGAGATTGAAAATATTGAAACTGCATTAAAAACTTGTGAAAGAGAAATAAGCTGCAAATAGAACAGCAAATTAACTGGTATTAGAGAAGCAGTTCTGGTGCTTTTCCTAACTCATAATAAAAAAGCAAGACTAAACATCATAGCATACAAAAAATATACAATTAACCTGTCAAAATCATTCTATCATAGTGGTCAGAGAACTATGAAGATTCCAGACAGAATTAGAAACTTTAAATATGGAATACCTACAATGACAATAGGTATAGGATGACAAATCTGGCTATATGAAAGGTTATTTATCAAAGTATCTGAAAAGAGCAAGAAATGCATTTCTTAAATGAACAGTGTATCCAGGTGCAGTCGTTCCTTCCAATAACAGAGGGAACAGGCACTGGTTAGTCAGTTTATACGTACATTTAAAATAGGGGTGCTCTTTGGTGAGCCTTTTAAAGAACATAAATCAAAGCATAAAATCCAGCACAAATGTCTTCAATACTGTGTCTCAGTGTGATTGGGTTTTTTGTTGGTTTTGTTGGCAAGTTTTTGGTTTTTTGTTTGTTTTTTTTAAAGACCAACCTTCAGCAATACAAATAAGTATGGGGAAACTTCTCAAGCATAACAGACTCATCTCTCAATCACCTGGACCAATACCATCACTGTGTCTCACGTGGCTGCCCTGTGAGTTTCCGAAATTCTGTACAGGCAAGGTAAGCAACAGGAACACATGAATAACTGATTTCCTATTTTCTAGACAAAGAAAAAAAAAAGGGGGATTTAAAAATAACTAATTTTTAAAAAAAAACTCCATTTGGGGGATTTTAAAACAATCAAGTGCCAAGATAAAGCATAATTTTCAAATAAAAATTGGGATGTCTTAATTGGAAAACATCAACACTAAACATCATGATGCTTCCAATGTAATGTTCTTTTTCAGCAAAGATCCCTACATAATTTCCTTAAGAAAGGTTGGGCATTCCATCTACATTGGCTGACTAAATAATACTTCTACCAGTATCATGTAAATTAATTTCTTTTCATATCTATCTAGGACCACTTTAGTCTTTTTATTCATGGCAGAAGATACATCACAAGTAACCTGCAGATCCCCGAATCATTTCATCTTTGCAAGAAAATGACCTATCTGGGATGGCCTGAATTATCTGTTTCACTGACCTTGCATTTGACAACTAAGAAATCACTTATTAAATTGTAACCACTTGTGCCAGTATTGCATCAGCATTTCTGGAGATGAAGGAATCACTCACATGGCAACTGTACCTGAAGATCTGTCAGTGGGGAATTTTTAAACCCATCTGTGTGTCCAGTTAACTTCAGAAAATGCAAGCTGTTGATTCTAGAGTTGGGTTGTTTGGGTTTTTTTCTTTCCTAAATCAAAACGACACATGCTTTGAAGGTAGAGAGGAAAATCCAAGCAGACTGGATGATAATTTCCTTTCAGTGGTGGCTGTACAGTAGGTATTCTGTTACACAAGATACAGCTGAGCATAGGTGTAGGAGCCGATTGCTGTTTTGTGCATCTGTGTAACAGTATCAGTAAGATCATGGCAATATCTCAGAGAAACCTGTGCATAGCCCACTGGACCTTGCTGTGATAAGCAAAACTGATAGCAATGCAGTCCCACATCACATGCTAATTTACAGATTTTTACTAGATTAGAGAAAAAATATAGCTGCTGGACAAATTAGCTGTTAAGGAGTTACGACTCCAAAAACTGCTTTGCTTTTTCTTCACCAGTAAGAAACAATATCCTACAACATTCTTAACAGAGCCAGAAAGTGTTATCTCTTTCCAAGAAATTGAGTCACAGAGAAAATGAAATACCTGTGAGAAAACGGGAAACTATACTTAAATTTATAGACTCCCAGACTGCTGCCTTAACTATAGGCCATACCACCTGTGATACCTTACATTGGTGTACCTCCTTGAGAAGCTCATTTCTTTCTGTAATATCATTAGCAGTGGAGTAGAATACACACATACCCCCCTGCACACACCCACCCAGTAAGAGTACATTGCTTTTGTGTTGAGAACAGAGTAACAATCCACAAGGGCACTAAAAAAAGATGATCTGATGTCCAAGTCTATCTAATCTTATGCACATTTGAAGTGGCTTGCCTGGACTTGGCTACGTGAAACAGCTTCAGATGTGCTTCTCCTATTCTTAACACACAAGATATGTATTTTCCAAAAGTAAGCACCTTATCCCAACAAATACCCACCATGAATACATATCACAGGTCTTTAGATTACATGTGTAGCTACTAGTTAATGTGTCTTCTGCTGTAAAACCGATATCCTACAGTGGGACTCTAAGCTATCAAAGAATGTTAAAAACTATGCGCAGCACAAGTGGACACCAGACAGATTCAGACCCTCACTGATGTAACAATGGCAGTAAGCAGCAGCTACGGTGTGATTGCATCTGTACCATCCTTTGTTTTCCCAGGTGGGAAGCCCACAAGGTTGTTTTCCACTCAAAAAGACTTCAGCAAATAATTCCAGCTGAAGGGAACTGACTTTGGAAGGATCTATACCATGAGCAAATTCCATGTAAGTGAGAAGTAGAAAAAGTAGTACCAGTTATTGAAGCCTCTGTCTCTGCAAGAGTCTTTGAATATTAATTTGGTTTGGCTACATCAGGAGCTTATACATGTAAAGCCTTGCCACTCCATTATTCACTTCAGTCCTTCTCAAGTACTATCATCATGCTAACAGAATGTGAACTAATGGTAGAAACACCATAAACATACATTTGAACCTTAGGTGGTCCCACAAAACTGAAAGTAACATGAGCTCACTTCAGCGTTTATATGCAAGATCATTTGTAATTTTAGAGCCAAAAAAGATGAGCTAGAACACTTGAAATAAATAGAAATAGTACCATTTTTCTGCATGTCTTGCAAATGGCTTTTCTCTTTAGCTTTAAAATAACTGAATGATTTCCATTGAGGAGAGACCACTCAAATTCAGAAACATTGGTTTTAATTTGGTGGAATAAAAGGGGAAAAAAATATTTGGTCTTGAAACAGAAAACTAGCCATGGTTAGAACCTCTCCATAGTTAGATTTATGAAATTCACATTCCCAGTGCTTACGAAATTGTAAGCTTTACAGATAAACAGCTAAACTGAATTCAAAAAAGACTTCAGTCATTTCTTCTTTTCTGTGTAACGAGCATTGACTGCCTTTTCTGAAATGTCCTGAGAAGCCCTTTCACTGGTGTTATTTTCATACCTTCAGTTTGATTTTAACTAAAAGTTGATTTCAGCTTTATTTTGTTCTGTTATTAGGGACAGAAGTTATATAGTATGTCCCAAAAGGGTGCACTGAGATACTTTAGCTTTGCATTTGTATTACTATATTGTGATTTTCAAAGAAAAGAATCATTAAAAGTTAATTTAATCTAATGAATAATAATGACAGATAGAAATCATTAAAAAAGATTTCTTAAACGGTCAAACTCAGCAAACGCTATCACAAGGAAGCCAATAAAAGCATAAATAAGTCAGAATATTTTAAGTTAATGCGTCATTATTATTACTAAGAATAGAAGCTTACTGGAAAAAATATTCACATACGAGGGCGTTCTACTACAGTTATAATGTTAGGAGTAGGACTGGGAATTACAGGGCTACATAACATGTTTTGCTAATTTCTTAGTCGACTCCATGCAATGGCTTACATTACATTGGTAATGCTATAGCTATCCATGAGATAATAATAAGTATTACTGTTTATTTTCCAAAACATATGGGGTCCACATTACATACTCAGGAATCAAAAGTACATTGCCAAAGCGTCAAGTGCACATCCCTCAAAAAGGTCCATTCTAACTAGATAACATGTGATATTCCCTCCGTATGTGCATGTTTCTACATAAATGCTGCTTCTATGTTGTACATTCTCTCTTAGATATTTGTCATTTTACACGTAGCAGTTTGGAACACAATTAACATTGATCTGACAACTCCTAAGATGCCTAGAATAACTTCATCCCCCTCCCCACCTTTTTTTCTCCTAAGCACATGTGGGAGGGAAGGATAATTTTTTTAGTTAGTGATCAAAAAGATTCAAAAGAGAAAGGGAAAAACGGTTTATAAAATTAACCTACACTTGAAATATTTTACTGGTTCAGGCCTCTGCAAAATTAAGTACTTACTGAGTCATGAATCTGTCAACTGGATTCAGTTATAGAGGTATTCTGGGAGAGGTGTTGGCTGTCTTCTGACAGTGGGATCAAGACAGCATAATTTATTCTATAATAGTAGATTGGCCTTTGTAAAATAATGGCTTTCAGACACTGATTAAGGTGCAATTCAACTGCTGTTTCCCTTCCTTCCTTTTAATTTAATCCCTCTTACGTTGAATAGTTGTAAATTATATTATAAAAGAAAGATTCAAATCTGAACATGCTCTGATGACAGAAAGAGGAACACAAACCTTTCTTTGTGCATATGGCATACAGCACGTGAAGGTACATTATAATTACATTACTCACTGTAACAAAGTGTCCTTCAGTGTATCTGCAAATACAATTTGCTCCCATTTTCAAATAATTTTAGACTGCCAGAATGAAGTGAAGTAGCTTTAGCAACACTAAAGAATTCGAGTTCAACAATGATAAAAGGGTCAAAGTTTGTTCCTAATATAACCTTGGATGTTCCTGACAGTTAGAGGTACTGAGCTCAGATTTTACCCACTATTTAAGGACAACTCAGCTTCTGTAGTAACATATGTCCCTTTAGAAACCAACACTTTTGCTTGTATTTGGTCACAGTATAACAACCGATTTCAACCTGAAAAATATTTTGTTAATAATATTTTTGCCCATTTCTTTGTACAATCATTATATAGCTATTAGCATGAAACACATTATTTTTATTTTCACTTGGCTATTTTCAGAGATAAGGTATTTGTGCTTGGTCTGACCCCTCAGTTCAGAACATTATGTCCTTGTGACATGCTGCAATCAAAAAAAGTCTGGTAGGAATAATTTTGAGCTGACTTAAAAGAAAAAATAACCATATGGAGAAGGAATGAATAAAGCACTTAAATTTGCTCTGAACTTATGTATACCTGAACGCATAGCATCTTTTTGAATGCTTTCATAATCATGCCAGTCCTTCCTTTTCAAGCCATCAGTCCAGGTAAAGAGCTGTCCATCTCCCAGCCCCAATGGAAGTGTCTGTGAAAACAGTAAACATACAAATAAATACATACATACATATGCAGTTTGCATTATTAAAGAAGAGATGTCCATGTCCATCTCCCAGCCCCAATGGAAGTGTCTGGGAGAAAAATACAAAACAAATAAATACATATTTACATATACAGTTTGCATTATTACAGAAGAACACTTACAATATGGCACAAGCAAATAAAACATGCAGTTTATCCAATGCAAATATTGAAACTTTACCATGGTAAATGAAGCTATTTTTCTAAATAGTGTGAGAAAAACATGAATTTAGTTCTTGACAAACAATTAATTGAAGTATGTCAAACAACTCGTGCTTAACATTTCTCTTTCCAGCAGTGTCCTGCTACGACTGCTTGGCAAGAAGCTCATGGAAGTTAAATGGACCACTTAAACATTCCAGTTAAACGGAACAGGTTTCAAAAATGCCTCATCCTTCAACTCATGAAGTACCTGGATTTTTTCCTTAAACTGTCACTTGTGCAAAATTGGAGTTATAGTTACTCAGCACCTTCCAATATTCCCCTTTAATTATGGGTTTGTTTTTTTTTTTAATAGCTAATGATGAATTATTGCTATTCACATAAGGCCAGGCTCACTGCATCAGAGGCACAGAGCAAAGAGACCCTCAAAGCACTTTCAAATCCTGTAGATCTTTCTTCATGGTAAGAGATAAGGGGAAGAAAACAAACCAACCCACCCCCCAAAAAAATACCCAACAAAAAACCCCCAGGCAACATGCAGCTGGTAAGTTGACTTCCCCTTTCCAGACTCCAAATTCTTGGGTAAAGCTAAGAACCACTTTTTTCTTCTAAGCAAATTTATCTTTCTAGAGCTTTTCTTTTTCCTCATTCTTTCTACCAAATGCTGGTATTTTATAAAAAATAAAAAAGAAAAGTACCATTAGAAGTACAGTAGAAGTACACAAAATTTAGATCTGTAGGAAGTAGTACAAAGCTGCAGAAGGTTTCAAATAAAGTTAGCCTTTTTCTAAATGCTTAATTTAGAAAAAATGTGGTAAAAGAAGTGGAGAAAATTTTGATAAGTAAAGAAGATGATCTACCGTATCTGTGCTGAAGAAAGTGAGGAAGCGATTCATTGCTGCTTAGGAGTAACATGAAAACTCTAGTTCCATTAATTCTAGGTTTGAACCAGTAAGTTGTCCAGACTGAACGGCATACGTATAACGCATGTTACAAATGTTGTTATCAAAGGGTATGTAAAAACACACTTGAAAAGCAGTTCTGGGGAAGCAACATTTGATCGGCCTTCTACTAGGAAATATTGAAAGCTTTACAAAAATCTTTTGCATATGTAAGAGCGATGCTCTGAACTTCATGTATGAAGTACGTAAACCCAACAAACATTGGACCGACCCATCTTCTCTTACTGATTTTACACTACTGGCAGCACAAAACTGGATGATACTCAGTGGCTTCAAGTGAAGTTGTCCCAGCATTTTCAGTTAGGGTTTCTCTTTTTAGGACAGACCAACGTTTGCCAAGCTACATGATGTGGACCTGGTAGCTAAGCCATCCTTAAAACTGGGGTTTGAAGGCTTTCAGAGTTGTAAGCAAGAAGTGAGGAATGCCAGGCAGGCTGGTTACCTTTGAGCAAAGGATGCTAGAAATCCTGGCTGACAAAGATCCACGCAGAAAACCTCTGCTTTGGGTCAGCTGATACTTCTGTGAATGTTGGATATTCAGGGCAAGGTGGTGTGAGCTCAGCACTCTCCAATAAATCCCGGAGTTACTGAGAAAAATCCATCACATTCTGCTAGTATGACCTGCATTTTTTAGTTTTGATGTTAAAGGTAACTTACGTTACATATCACCAAAATGCAATCCAGCCTGTGTTTATTCTTCTATTACAACTTTTGCAGACATATTCCAAGAAAACACTCTGCTATCATGTTTTAATATAATACAAGTCAGAGGGTCACACCTGGAAGAAATGAAGAAGAACTGAAGATATCCTGATAAAACTATTTCATGTTATCAAAATATCTAACTTTTTGTGTCCTTGAAATGAACTCATTAATTTCAATAATTCTTGAGTTCAAATAATGCTAATGTTCTAATAGTAATATTAGAATATTAAATAATTAATATTAAAAAATCCCTCAGTTGCTGACAAGGGAGATACTTAGTTGAGGGACTGAAAGCAGTTCTGATTTCTTCAGAGCTATAGAATTTAGGGATTAAATAGCTTGTTTTTTAAAGTCAGAGTCATGAAGTAGAACATGGGCTGCAACAGAGTAAACCATGATTCTTGAGCCCAAATTCCTAAAATCATCCGCTCTGAAGCACTAACTGGCTCCTTAAAAGTCAGGCCCAGACAGATTGGCTTCAATTAAACTTCTATCCCTTGTCAATATGGGTACAGCTGATGTGAACCACTTGGTCCCAAAAAGACTATAAAACCTATCCCAAAAAGACTATAAAAACTATCAAAAGCAGGATAAACTTCACTTTTGTGACCCTTTATTCCTGTGCTGGTTTCTAAAAATAGTGGTTTAAATGGCAGTTTAAATGGATTTTGCAGCACACCGAAAGCAAGCTGAGTAGTAGAGTTTACAGCTGGTTTCCTGTTGCCTCTTTGCATTTTGATGCCAATACTCTTAAAAATATTAATTACTTATAATTACTTTACCTGATAACATTTACAAGTCTAATGTACCAGGGGGCCCTCTTGCAAGCATAATATAGTTAAATAAATACATTCACTAAAATTAATCTAGCAAAAGGATAAATATAAATCCAAATATCACACGATACACAAAAAGCTAACTGAAGTCTTGCTGTGACTTGTATTTGGGAAGGGTTACATTGCCCTAAGAGGAAACAAAGAAATCCAAAAACATACTGTTGGTGCCATAAGTCCCCGTTTAATGACTGAGAGTTTTCTTTGGATTCTTTGGTGTTTTTTAAATAAATCCCTTAACTCTCTCTCACCACAATACGTATCGTTAAAAGAAATCAATACCATGGTGATTTTTCAGCTCTAACATCCTTTCGATGTAGGGGGAAATTAAATACAATGCCCTCGCAAGTGGCTTCCTAAGACTGATATTCAGACAGCATAATCTCGATGGGGAGTAAATGTGGCCCTTAGAGGGACTGGACTTCATGAAATTCACCCTGTGTACACACTAGAGTTTTACTTCTGCAGTGAGCATGAAATAGGGCTTAGGAAGGGATGTAGAGTTTCACAGCCAAACTCTCTGGAATGAGCAAGAGTTTTGCAGTGAAAATTCTATAGCTCTGAAGAAATCAGAACTGCTTTCAGTCCCTCAACTAAGTATCTCCCTTGTCAGCAACTGAGGGATTTTTTTTTTTCCTTTTTTGATGTTGCTATATTGCTTAACAAGATCCAAAAGCACTTGAGAAAACGTGAGAAAATGGGTTCCTCCATTTCACTTCTGCCTAAGGGTAAACAAATTGCATTTTGAAAGACCTTAAAACACAGTTTCTGGAATGTTTTAAAACTGTTAAAAGGCTCCATTGTAAAACTCCATCTAAGTATGCTCACATGCCTCCTTCTTCCAGATGACAACGACTGGAAGAGCCCTCATTTCTAAATCATCTGCAGCTGGCAAGTAAGCAAAGGAAGGAAAAGAACAACAAAAAAGGAAATTTAATAGTCTTATTCTGGCCTTGTCTTCTCCCTACATACTCTATACTTTTCTTTCTCAGTTCTCCGTCTTTTTGGATACATTGATAATTTACACTATTCTGCATCAAACTAGAACAAACTCTGTTTTTGTTATACACACGCTATGACTATCTGGTATAATGGCTAGATAATAATAACCAAGATAGTGTTGCTACTTGTAAGTACGCACAAGATAGCCCAGAAACCACATTCCAACCTCTACAGTCAATCTCAGAAAGACAAGTTCTGAGTAGGTGAATATGAAGTCACTTCACAAGATGGAATGTGCTAACAGATCCCGATTCTGAATTTTTGCTGAACACATATTTAACCATAAGCTGATGGGCTACACTGAAATAAAATTAACACCACCGCATAAGTAGAAATGCTAAAGAAGGCAACAAAAGGAATTCTTCATTTTAGGGGTAATGTATGAGCAGCCACACTAAAAATTATTAAATTCATGCTATAAAATACCTTATGACTTCAGCACAAAATTGAGTTTAGACATTTAAACAAATAATCAAATAAACTTGGGTTCCAGCTCATAAAAGAAAAAATTATCAAGGATTATTAATCTGTGGCTAAGCAAATTACTGAGCCATAGATCATGGGAGACAAAGTATTCTGGAGAATACATGTTTGTTATTTGCACATTCTGGGTTCTCATATATTTAAATAGCAGCCACACTGCAAGATTGGTGTGAAGTCTTAGTTCTACGTGTGTCTGTAACTGCAAGGGCAACAATACTCTTTGGTATACATGAGGGGCTAAGAAATGGGAAGCATGACTGGAGAGCATTATGGTTCCTTCAAACACACGCAGTAGGGCTTCTTTCCAGATGAAACCAAGGTATGAGAAAGGAGAAGGCCCAGGCACCCCGGCCCCGCCCAGTACCTCACCGTAACATAGAAGCAATGCTTAGATGTATTCTTTAGTGATATATCAATATACAGGAATGAGAAACCAGCACAGCTGATTAACTGAAACATACTCAGGGTTTTCCCCTCCAAAACATTTCTGTAAGTCAGCGACAAATAGTGCAGTCTGCCTCTACAGCCCTTAGCCTCTTGAACTCAAGAACTATTTTTATCATTGCAGCGCTATTATAATAGAAGATATCACTCTGCATACGAAGAGCTGGATTTTGACTGGCTGTCAAAAAAATCCTACAAGAATTTATCATCCAACCATTTGTTACACGTAGCATGCAGCTGTGAGTTGCACATTCTTTGTGTTTCGGTCCGGAAAGGATTACCTACCTACAGCAACATTACATACAGCATCTGCCTCACTATTTCATTTTCACATTAACCTCAACCCTTTTGGGATGCAAGACTGATACAGTACTACACAGACTCAGAAGATCCTTCTCCCCTAGAAAAGACTCAACATCTGGTTCAATTACAGAGAATATGATAAGCCCAAAAAATAGCACAATTATCAAAAAACTCACTCACAGACTATTAGATCCCTCAGAGGGGAAAAAAAGCTTCTCTGCTGTGACATTTGAAAGCTCGAACTCAGAAACAAGTGCCTTCATTGAATAACTCATTTATTTTTAATTTCACTCTGCGGAGGCAGACAATTAGAGGGGACTCAGGCAAAGGAAGATGATATATCAATGGAAATGCACCTTTCTAAGAAAAAGAAGATATAATTACCGATTCACTTTGAGCCTGAGGATTTGCTCACTAGCTCTAGGGTTATTTTACTAAACACCAATATACAATCAAATACTGCATTAAAAAACCATCATATGCTGATCAGCATAACCATTTCCAATTGTTTAATGAATTTTAGGAAATAATCTTACCTAGAATACAGGCACTTGTTCCTGCTCAGGAAAAGATGCACATGGGAAAGAAAAGCAGTAAAGAAGTACCGAGACAAGACACTTTCAGGGATGTTTCAAGAGAAGCATAAAACAACCACTGTTTGATTTCCCTTTGTTCTTGAAATAAAAGATTCTGTATAGCGTTTGTAAACAGTGTTGTGTAGAACAGATAATTTACTATCTTTTTTCCATCCTCCTAACACAGATAACTCTCGGGACTCTAAGCCCTGACCAACTACTCTGACCAAACAAGACAATAAGAAAAAAAAAATCAGAACCCATTGAGCAATTAAATTAATTCCTTTATCAGAATAAAGTTAAGGATCACCTTTTAAAGAGGTGGTATCACTAGATATAACACCATATGTTTATTATAAATCCACTGCAATATCAGAAGTTGTCCATTTCCAAAATTTCTGTTCTGGTGTGGTTACAAGCATAAGACAACAGACATTCTCATGAAGCTTCTTCCCCAAGAGGTGGAACAGTCATTAAAACTCCTCATTTTGAAAGCTTTCCCCCTTTTCAGTTGATGCTAAATTTTAGCATGAGTATCAAAGTGAAATATTAGCACTACAGCACCAAAATTTGAAGTCAAGTGCTCTCCCACTTCCACACACAAAGAACATCCATTGTGGTGCAGTGACTGGCTGAGGGAATTAGGGATGAAAACCAAAATAATATTTCCCCTAAGGATGTGCTTGATATAAGGTAGCCTGATCTGTAGAAAAGGTATAAAACCCAAACATCTCATCTCTACGCTTAAGCTCTGAACACTGTCTGCATGACTCTTCCCTGTATCTCTTCAGTGTTAGACTAAAAAACAAAAAAGGGCTTACATCTGAACTGCCAAATATAACTGAGATCTGTGTGTAAGTATTATGCAGAGTGAATAGGTACAATACAGATCTTAAGCACCAGTGAAGTTCCCATCACCATAAAATGAAAGTATCGCACCTAGTAATTTGGATCTACCATGATCTTTTTTAAAGATACCAAGAGCAGGCATCGCACAGCATCGCACAGCCTGAACCTCCAGGCCTCATGCTTCTCAGGGTCCTTCTCCGGGATGCTGTCCCTCTGGGAGGGGAGCAGTGGCTGCAGCGGGTGCAGTGGCAGGCTGTGGGGGGTGGGCAGCAGCCGCCCTGCCCACTAGGGCACCCACTGCTCAATGCCACTCACGGACGGTTCCAGTCGGTCCTGCAGCGCTGCTGGCCAGCCACTGCCTGCCAAAACTGCTGCCCATTGGAGTGGCACTTCAGGGACATACAAGAGATGCTCAGGGAGAACTGAAGAGACAAGATAGCCAGAGGGACATTTGGGGGACCTCATCCTACAGTGCCACCCTCCCACATACTTCAAATAAACAACTGTCATAGATCTAGATATACTTATTAGGCTGAAAGACACTGACGATGAAGCAAAGGTGGTTCAGTAAAATGCAGAGAACTACTATTTGCTATCAAGAGAAGATGGTAAAGGCTCTAAAGCTCAGAATCTTTCAAAAAGAAGGAAAAATCAGAATACATTTAGATATACTTACTACCTTTTAATTTTATTTTTGCCTTAAATACTTTTAAAACATTTTTAAAAATACAAACCTGGATTGTTTTCTAAACCCTTGACTTGAAGCAATATAATAGAGTTGAGGACATGATGAATTTCTTCATATGCTCAGTTTTCCTGTGCCATTTATTCATTATGCCACAGCAAATAAGTGTTCATTGCACTGACATTTACATTAGTAGAAATAATTAGCCCAGCACATCAAAAAAAGGGCAGCACTTGATTTAGTTTGCGACATCTGATTGACTCAAGGTTATTTCATTTTTGAAACACTTACATCAGACTTTCTGTGCTTTTAGTTTCTAGAATATTATGGACAACCCAGTAGCATCATGCCATCAATTCCAAATTAAAGCTGTTAATAATGTCATTTAGAAAATGCCAAGCTCCCCAGGCATTTCATTACTGAGATTTTTTATAGACAGGTATAAAAGCTGTTATTGCTGCACTATGATTGTATTGTTAAAGTCAAGAAACTGCACAAAAAACTAAGTTAAAACATGAGTTTTAAAAACATCAAATTTCTTGTTGACCCAATGTATGAGTGCTTGAGCACTGGGTGAATGAGAACTCTGTAAGGATGCATTTGCATGCTGGAAAGTTGTGATTTATCATGTCAAATTATGGAAGATTACAGGTGTTTAATAATATACATGGGTATGAGAAGACTAACAGCTTCTTTAGCACAGATCCTGTCTTGCATCCATCATTCATGGATTAAGAGCTTGCAGTATGCACTGCCATTCAGGATGTAGAATTTTAAACACACGTATTTTACAAGTTTTCAGGAAAAGGGTTCATGGACTCCTACTATGTTGACTATATCAGGTAATACCCCAAGCAAAGTTTTGAGCTTCGCAACTCTGATGTATGTTGAAACTATCCTCAAAAAAATATTTCTCATTTCTTTTAACATCTAACATTTCCAAAACATCCATTATTACCTCAGTGAAAGGACCGTGGCTATTTCAGTTAATTTGTTATAAGAACAAATTGGGGGAGGTCCCGGACGACTGGAGGCTTGCCAATGTGACGCCCATCTACAAGAAGGGCCGGAAGGAGGATCCGGGGAACTACAGGCCTGTCAGCCTGACCTCGGTGCCGGGGAAGATTATGGAGCGGTTCATCTTGAGGGCGCTCACAAGGCATGAGCGGGACAACCAGGGGATCCGGCCTAGCCAGCACGGGTTCATGAGAGGCAGATCCTGATTGACCAACCTCATCTCCTTCTATGACCAGGTGACCCGCCTAGTGGATGAGGGAAAGGCTGTGGATGTGGTCTACCTGGACTTCAG
>NW_008794543.1:4235222-4241254 GCF_000699145.1 Aptenodytes forsteri | reverse complement strand
GATTCTATGATTCTATGATTCTATGATTCTATGATTCTAAGAACAATGAGTTACATGCTGGCATCTCTTATTACTATAAAACAGAAGCAACCAGAAAGTTGACATTTGTATTTCCTGACTGCTAAGAATTACTCAGGTAACACAGACAAAAGTATTCTAAATCCTCAAAAGAACACAGTGGAGTGGGACAGAATAGCGCCAAGTAGCTACCCTGGGCACATCACAGTATGTCTAAACAGATTTTTCTGTATTTCAGTTAGTGTCCATTGCCTTTTGCCCTTTCCCTCGGCACCACTGAGAAAGGTCTGGTTCTGTCTTCTTTACTCCCCGCAGTCAGGTAGTTATACCCACTGGTAAGAGGGGTATAAATACCTCGTCTTGTTAAGGCTAAACAGACCCAGCTCCCTCAGCTTCTCCCCATACGACAGGTGCTTCAGTCCCTTCAGATGGGGGCGAGGACATTACCTGTTCCACAGACAGGGAATAAAATGCACTGAATTCTGAAGGAGTTTGGACTCCCTATCTGTTGAACCTGAAACACCATGAATTGCCAAAGGTGACCTACAAAGTCTAGCAGTGAACATTGGCTTCCTAAATGATACAATTTCAACTGACTGTAGGACAGGAGGTAGGGTCTAGACTGAAGGGATAATAAAAAAAGATTCCTCAGAGCGAGCAACTCCCACCTCTTTCTTCCTGCTGGTCTAAGCTGCTGACAGATTTCCTCAATAACTAAAACACCTAAACCAATCTTTTCTTAATGTTTTATTTTCACTTGTCTCAATTCCAACTTGGTGAAAAGAAACCAAACTCAAGTAACATAAGTGTCTATGACAGATCTAAATGAACTAAAGCACACGCTGAGTGTGCTGCTTCTCCAGGTCTTCTCCTTCAACTCAACACTGCTTTGCCAACACAACAGGGTAAGCTTGCAGAAGAGCCTGCATCCATACTTGAATACTCATTTTGGGAAAGTTTAAAAATCATACCTGATATTGCATTAATTCTGCATATTTTTAACGACTGCCTCTTTCAGAAGTTATTTTTTACATCAAAAAACATGAAAAGGGTTTGAAGAGACTCAGCAGGATTTCTGCCAGCGTAGCTACTGGTTGGTTTTTGAACCAACAAAGGTCTCTGTAAGACCCTTCTGATGAACAATGTAAACAATGATTGTGAGTGACTCCTGAAAGAATTTATTATATGACAGGTTTTTGGTTTTTTTAAACATGTGCCACACAGCCATAGGAAATTTTAAGTATGTTCTTTTACATAAACAGCCTTTCTCTTCTCCATAAAATAAAAAAAAAACCAAACCCCCAAACCAAAACAAAACCCCATGTCCCTGGCAAAGAATCAGATTGTTAGTAATTTTGCTAGTTTTTAAAATTTAATTAAAAAAAGAAAAGAAACAGAGATAAATCTATTTACTGTTTGGGGACTGATTAATTTTTTTACTACCTGCAGTTTGCAATATTGCATGGATGAATAATAAAGATACAATAGTGCTTATTGTTAACAGACTTTTCAGATATAGACAGTTTTCCTCACGCTTAGAATAATGTCTTTAGATTTTCACTATGGAAAGAATCATGCTGTTTTGTACTGGCCACTGCACCAATTCAAGACAAAAAGTGCTTTCGTAGGATTCAAGCGTCAGGTGTTTTAAGTAGGAAATAGTTTCTCACTTTGAGGTATCTGTTCAATGGTGATTAACAATCATATTTTCTTATGCTAACTTACATCAAAAGTAACTTGCCTTTGAACTTCTTTTAATAAAAGCACATCCTCTCTTAGGTAATATTTATAGAGTACTGAAGGCATTTTATAAACAATACAGAATGATCACTACAGTTAGGTAATCACTAATGAGAAAAATTCAACTTATTTGTTGTTGCATGAGACAACAACAACTTCAGAAGCATTTTATAATTTTTTTTCTCTCCTTTGGTGTACCTTGTACTCATCAGAAATTTCATTTTATTCATGACTGTAACGTTCTTCAAATCTCTGGTACAGCTGGTAACAAACAGCTCTGCAGCAAATCTGATACCACTGACCCAGCAGACCTAGCAATATTAGAAAAAAACAGCTACCACTTATTATTGCTTTTTTAAAATAACCCAAGCTGACCAATATTTTCAATAGAAATGGATTTTTTTTGGCACTTTCTGTTGTAATAGAAACATTGTAAAAGAAAGGTCAGATGCAGAAATGTACTTTAGCCAAACTTGCTACCTGGCATGTTTCAGTGTTAAATAAAAAATTTGCAAAAAAAAAAAAGTTTCTGCAGCAATGAGATTGCATATTCCATATTATTGACTGCAGTATAAGGTAAAACTTAATTTGGCCTCTCAGAGTATTTGTAAAAGCTACTAGCTGTCTATGAGTACATTTTTTAATTGTTACAATAGAAGAGTAGTAGACTTTTTAATGAGGGTTCCCATGAGCTTGAAATTCTAATCTCTATAGATAAATTACCATACTATGAAACAGCCTCTGCATACAGGTGAAATGCAGTAACTTTTTATTTTACACTATTGTCTGAACATTTTTATAAACAGAAGAAGGAAAATAGTATTTTTGAAGTTGTTTGCTGATCCATGCCACAACAGAAGTCATGTTCCAGGGGCACTGATTTGCAGAATACTCAAGCTTTTGGCAAGGAGGAGGAAAACACTTTATTGTATTGCTGAATGTCACATAGTGCTAATCTGTTTACAAACACTCCAGACTATCTATATTAAAAAGTAAACTTTTATGCAAAAAAACCTGCAGAAAGTAACGCTGTTCCTATTAGGAATCTCTTTCTTCCTGCAAAAACATCCTTCAGTTCAAGAAATGGTATTAAAACGTACCAATTAAATGCGTCATTAATACCCAATTTTGGAATTTGCAGTTTAGGTTACACTAGATTAAAGAAAACAAAACATTGTAATGAATCCATGCTGGAAAAGAATTATTGTCTTGCACTTTAAAGAAGACCTTCAATGAAACTAAGCTGCTCAAATGCAAGCGCCAACTCTTATCAGCAGGTTTCTGATGCTGCAGCATATATGTCATTACTCGATCTCTTGAAGAATTATTTCCATTGGATAGTAATTTCCATTGCCTAAGAGATTTTCAAACAAACTCCACAGACTGCTGCAGAAAGAAAGCCGATTAAACATAACTGACAGGTTTACATTCTTGTTCAGCCTTCTTGAGACAATACGAAGCTGATAAGGAGACCTCTTCCAAGGTCTTTGGAAGCACGACAATTTCTGTGCTTTGTGTGAACGCAGTGCGGGTTTACTGAGGCCAATGGCAGTCTTGCTAGTGATCCCAGCGTGATGAAGTTTGGAACTAAAGGAACTAAAATTTTCAGTGGTCGTACATGTTCACGGATCATCATGAGAGAAGTCTAAGAGTCATCTACTTTTTAAAAAAATAGTTCCTAAGCTATGAGCTACAGACCCTGTTTCACTTCCTTGTGGAAAGTTAGATTACATTTAGATTACATTTTTTCCAGCCTGCACTATAACCCTTCACTATAACCCTTCTTCCTGTTGTTAATAAATTTGTTTCAGGTTTTTTGGGGTTTTTTTGGGGTTTTCGGGTTTTTTTTGGTCCTCATCATGCTTTCTAAATCTGACTTAACTCCATGCTCGTTCCATTCTCAATCTCATACTCATTCCCACAATCATTTCTTTTCCTTTCTTCTAAGTGTTTTTAAGTCAAGCTATTCCCACGCAAATACCTTTTTATAGGTAACTCTAAAAATAAAGTAAATTGAGGGAGATTTGACAAAATAACATTTTTTACTATACTCCTTCCATGTGAGAAAAAGCTTTTAAGTCTTTTACTTTCTACCAACTAAACAATAACACAAGAATATAATTAATACCTTAACATACCAAAACAGAACAGATTTTTGCTCTCCTTTAACTGAATCCAGTTAATTGCGAGAACAGGTTAATTAATACTGAAGAAGTTCTGAAGAATCTTAATACTAAGATATTATGGCAGCTCCTGTTTCTGTCCTGTCATGCCCATTTTTGTTGAAACACCAAAAATAAATTCACTACTACAGAAAGTTTTAAGTCATGTTTTATTGTGTGAAATTCAACAAGCAGTCAGAGAATCATAAAAATATATCTGGAAGGTCCTTTGAGACATAATCTTGTCCCACCTCAAATCAGGATGGGGTATGCCGTCCTGACTTCCCTGAAGTATCGAACTAATCTGCCCTTGCAGACCTCCAATAGGAGAGATTGCATAATCTCTCAAGGCAATCTACTTCAATACTTCATTATTCTTGCAATTAGAAAACTTCCCCTTTCATCTAACCTGCATTACTTGCCGTAATTTAAGCCTTTTATTTCTCTGTTCTTTCCACCAGAGACAGGAATAATATATTTCCTTTCCAGCAGCTACATTTCATGGACATGAAAATTATTCTCTCCTCTAGACTAAATGCTCTTATTTTTTCAATTTCTTCTCAGCTCTTGTTGCTGACCCTGGGAGTATATGAAACTTTGAAGAGAACAGCATTACTTTGTTAGTAATTGGATAAGACTAAGAATAGCAAGTATAAACCACTTATTAAAAAACCCCAGACAAACCAACAAGAAACATTAATACTAACTGGACAAAGAACTAAGACAAGTACCTGGAGGTCTTCGTTTCCTGAAAATAAGAAAGATTAAATTATTTATGGTAATGTTTTTTCCCCCTCTCTGACTGACAATAAAATAGCCTAACATACCTATGTTGTGCATTCATATACTTCATACTTCCAACCCAATCTCACAGTATTTTATGAAGCAGCAGTGAATTCTCTTAATTAAAGTGGACAAATGACTGAAATATTTATAGATAATTAAGGTAGTCGAGATAGAATTATGTCACAAACCTGAAAAGATACTAAAGTTCAACAGGATTCATATACTTAAAATTACCAAACTACTAGCAATGATAATCTAATAGGTATCGCACTTCTCCTGCTTGTGCCTGAATGAATGCTGATTTTTCCCCTAGCAGTGAGAGCATATTTAAAGAATTCAGACATGCACAGAAACTCTTCCCCAGGTGGGAGAATAGGAACAGGATTGGAAGGAAGGAAGACTTATGAGAGGTTTTAAGGAACTATTTCGAATTCCAACAATGACCTTATTTCTTTCCGCTGAACCAAAAACTTTGAAATTGGACAAACAGATTATCTTCTCTGTCTAATGCCATTTAAGCTGACCTTTCCATTTTATGCCAATAGTTTTCAATTACAGAACCAATCACAGTATATTTCACTAAATGGAGTACTGCGATTAATTAAAACTAATTTTATCAACAGCCAGGATGTGAATAGCATATTAAAGTAAGGTGAAAGAACAGCTTTGATTGATACACTGAGTTTTAATTTCTAATTCCTTGTCTCCCACTCTTTTGGTAGGAATTGAAGGTTACACATCATTGAACAGGGGAAGCTACTGTAACTCAAACGTAGCTTCAAAGATTTGACCTTCAGTTTTTCTCAGACCTTTTTTCCCCTGTAGTACATAAACACCAAACTGATAGGTCTAGAGCTATGTGCTTCGTGGGAAATTTTTAAAAATAAAAACCTTTTTTAAAAAAAAAAAAAAAAAAGACTAACATTAAAAATAATTATCATAGTTCTTTTGGCAGAAGAAGCTATATCCACCTTTGCTACAGACTACTTTTATAGATTTTTGAAAGGCCTTCTTTAGAATGCAAGATAATAATTCTTTTCCAATGTGGACTCATTACCTGAGTTAATTAAAGAAGACCTAAGAACTAGAACCCACCCCGTGTCCAGAACTAGGTATTTAAATTTGTGTTTACTTATTAATATAAACAGCCTAATTTTCATAGGCACCCACAGCTCCTACTGACAGCAGCACTTCAGTTTGAAAATGTTAGTGTTAGTTACTATATCTAAGTACCTTGTACTTGAGACCCTCCTGTGGCATCGCACTGAGGAATTGTTGTGGTTTAACCTCAGTCGGCAACTGAGTACCACACAGCTGCTTGCTCAC
>NW_008794543.1:4221007-4233910 GCF_000699145.1 Aptenodytes forsteri | reverse complement strand
TTCTTGTGCACCTCCAGCCTTCTCAGTCGGTAGAGCATGGGAAGCTGAAAAGTCCTTGGCTAGTGTAAGCATTACCTAGCAACAACTAAAACATCGGTGTGTTATCAACATTGTTCTCATCCCAAATCCAAAACACAGCACTGTACCAGCTACTAGGAAGGAAATTAACTCTATCCCTGCCGAAACCAGGACAGGAATTCATGAAAAGACTGTGCTCAAGAGCCACGTAAGTTTTGCAAAAACCATGGCAGACAGACAAATGGTACTGCACTTTCCATAGCCCTCACCCCTGAAAAAAGACGCTGCAGCATGGTCTTACGGACCGTTTCCATAACCCCCTCCTCTGAGGGCAAGTTTTCTAGTAAACTCAAGACAACAGACCTTTCTGCCAGCCTCCCACTGGGTCACAGCTGCGGTGCTGGTTAACCCTGGCCGTTGCGGAGGCTTTCATCCCAGCAGGCTCACGTCTTTCTGCAGGCTGGCTCTCACCAGGCCTTCTGGCTGAGAGCTTAGGAGAGTCTCCGTTCTGCCTTTGCTAAGTCTCTATGCATAAACATAAAACTCTTATTCCCACCGCACTACCTTGGCTGAACTCAGTATCCTTACGCTCCCCAACAGATCTGATATCCAGCTACGCTTCAGAGGCTCTAAGGCAAGCTCCAGGGCTCCCTTAAAGGCCAATTCTCTCTACAACCAGGACCATTACTACCATGTAGATACAGAGAAAAAATATTATCTCAGGTAGCACCATGAAGTAGCTGTTCTTTAAAAACTGACTTTTTACTGATGACTGTTACGGTTATGGGGTTTAATATTATTAGTTCCCTTTTTCTCTTAGCTGGATATTTCAATACTCAAAAAACCTGAACTTTAAAATGTCTCGGGTCTGGGGAGGAGTCAAAAAGGAAACACATTAAATTGTCAGTTTAATATATATTAGAATCCATGGAGACATTAAATTTCACTTTTCATCTATGAATATTAAACATTAATGAGGTCTCAGGTACAAAGACACTGAAGTGAAACATCAGAGAGCTATGACTTAGCTCATATATAGAGGAAGAAAGTTCACAAGGGAAGCTAATAAAGGTCACAACCACAGAACTACCATAAAACCAGAACATACAATAGATGAAAAAGAAAGATTCAAGTAAACCTGATTTTAAAAGGGCTATTAAGAAATGTATACGCGTTTCCACAAGCAGGAATTTCATGTAAAACACAAAGAAATGGAAAGTAGTTAAGTATGTAGTCTTATTCATGTATGTATTCCTAACAAAGTAACATTCAGACTGAGAGCCCACAGACATCTCTTGGGTGACTTGAGAACAGCTTGTAGAGGAAGCTGACAAACCTTAAAATGAAGAATTCATAAGCACAAACAAAATCATAGTAATAGCTGCATCCTGATGTCTCTTGTTCCTCCCATGTCTCCAGTTCTGGAGACTCCAATGCCTACAGCTATGAACATAATAATTTAAAAAATTCAAACACACAGTGATTATATGAAAAGATAATAAGGTAATATGCACTGTTTGCATCTCAATATACCCAAAATGTAAGGAAAGAAATATCTAAGGATGAATAGGAAAGCAAAAGATCATAGGCCAAGCAAGTGACAGCTTATTTTTCGTACATTTGTAATTCACTTTTCTTCCTTGCCATTTTATTCATATGCACAACGCCTCCCTATGGGTATAGGAACAGAGATTGCTTTCCTCCACCCCTGAAGATAAAAATTTCTAATTACAAAATGAAGACCAACCTGGGAGAGATTCAGTATTTGGAGGCACAGTCTAGCCCATTTGACAGAAATACAGTGAGGCAAAATTCAATACTAGATGTTCCACAGATAAAATACAAAACTGAAAGTCACAGATCTCCCTGACTTTATATAGAAACTAGGATTGTGTATCCAGGCTATATTTAAAGATGTAATTCTGTAAAATCAGACTTACTAGCGTATGACAGCTAGCACAGCATATGCTTTATGTATCCCTTTAACTGGAAAATTTTCACTTCTAAATTTTACATTATCACTGTGGTATACAATGGCTTGGCACACATACCATACAATGAAATATTAACAGCTCAATAGTAATTTGTTAAATATCTGAGAAATATATGGAAAGATAGATATACAGTAAGGTTCTTTTATTATATTACAGCATCTATCACCACATTAATATTAACAGCAACCAATACATGTGACTTCAGAAGAGAGATCTCAATATCTGTACCCTTAGACCTTGGATAACGCCATTTGAAGAAGCCCGTCACTTACATAAAGCTTACATAAAGCTGATCAGGTCACCACAAACCCCAAATGAAGCAAAGCTCTGACAGTTTTACTCCAAACCATTTTCTGAACAGCAAAATCTGTGCCCCCAGAAACACCTGTGCATAGTCCTGTGCAGCCCTGAGTTTTACACAGGTGAAGCCTGTTAATCCTCTAATTGCAGGTGAATTATCAAACCCAGTCAGGGTGAAGGAGAAGGAACAAAGTGAAGTTACGCTCTTAGCTGTGCTCAGCATGAACGATGTTAACAGAAGTAAACAAAAAGGATATGGGTTTGTTACTAAATTGAACACCCACACCTCTGCATTGATACTAACTGCAAATCTATTGAATAGAAGATTTCTTTTTTTTTAATGTAATTTCAGAGTGCAAGCAAATCTTATTAAGCTTTTTCCATGGACACATTTTCAGCAACAGTACCAAGAACAGTTGTAATTAGTTTTATTATAGATCCTTCATTATGACAGTGTCTAACATCCCTAGTTAAGAATCATAAGCCTACTGTGCTCAGCAGCAAAACCTCATTTTTGCCCAAATGTGCTTACAATCTAAGCCTTAACAGATGAGCAGAGAAATATAAGCAATGAGACAGTATCATTCAGCACATAAAATTATATTTTCAGTGCACTATGAACCTAACTAGTACTAAATTCAAAATACAGTCATCACAACAAAGAATTTTTCTTTTTAAGGAATAGTTACATTACTTCATAGACGTTTACCTTGTGCTCCTTCCAGGCACCTACACAAAAGGGAGATCAGGGTTTAGGCTGAGTTCCATTGGCTGATGACAGTCCATGTTTCAAGACCTTATGAAAGAGCTGGGGTAATCTCCAAACCACTTGGGGATTAAAATCAAGCAGAGAATGCTTCATGTTTTATATTAGGGACAACAGTGGCATAGTCAAGGCAGTAGCTTTCTCCTTGTTCTTTGTCAAGTCCAGGGAGAAAGATACAACAATTATTGAGATGCTGATATTTGAACAAATATTCAGCTCTATGGATGAAAAGGAAAGGTTGCATCTCCCTGAAGATATGGAGAAAAAAACTTGTTTTCAATTTGTCTTCAAACAAGATATCACACACCATCCTTAAATCAGAAGTAACTCTTTAGCTCCCTGATTTTTCTTATAATTGGTCTGGAAATTTTGTAAGATACAATTTCCTTCATACACACCCATGTGCGTTAAGCATGCTTGTTGGGTTTTACACAGTCAACTAGACCCATGCATTCCTGCCCCCCAGTACCTCTTTATCTCACTCACACAGGCATGGCACTGATGACACAGGTGGTGAGACCAAATTGCACTATCAGTAAAGGCCTCATGTCACTCTGCTCTTCCTGGAGAATATGGGCATGATACAGCCCTTTGTCAGGTCTATATTTCACTGTTTACCTGTATCAAGCCCATACTGCACATAGAAACCCTACAGAAAGTGCATCACTTGGGTATTGCAACATCGCCCCCACAATATGTCCTGACTTGGAGAAGTCCTCCATCATACCTCCTGGCATACACACACGCATCAGTCATGTGCCCACAGTTTCATTTTCATCAGCTGCTCTGTATTCACGACCGTTCAGCACCGATTCAGTCCCAGTGTAAGTCAGTACTTCTTATCCATCTATGTTCAGGTATTCATCTATGTCAGATTGTCTGTATTTAGTACCATACATAAATCATTTAAGAACAGTTTCTTTTAATGTTTCTGCCACCTAATTTCAGTTCAACATACAATTGTCACTAAGAGTGAGAATAGTTCTCCTTAAGCTGACCTGAAGAGGAAATAAGAGCTTCAAGAGAAGTTATAACCTAGTCCTTCTCATACCAGAGGGGGAAAAAACCCCTTCAGTTATTGTTAACAGTCTCCTCTGAGATGAAAAATATTATCATTTCATCTCTAATCTATATCTAATATCAATATCTGTAGCAAGTGAAACTTAAGCAATTCATTCAATAAGCAATTCAACTAAAGCAATTCATTCAACTCAAGACTCATTCAATTTCTGCGGCAACTGGCTGTAACTTCTTTTTCATCCATTAACGTTTTCTACATCTCCTTAAAGGATAGGATCTTCCTATCTCCTTTGAATCAGTGCTTGATTAATCACCAGGTGCCTGTAGCTAATGCACATGTGGAAAGGGAAAACTCACTGCAGAAAAATCTTTTGGAAGAGTTTTACTTGAATTTGTATCAATCCAGGCTGGGGGATGAAGGGATTGAGAGCAGCCCTGCCAAGAAGGACTTGGGGGTACTGGTGGATAAAAAGCTGGACATGAGCCAGCAACGTGCGCTCACAGACCAGGTGGCCAACCGTATCCTGGGCTGCATCAAAAGAAGCGTGGCCAGCAGGTCGAGGGAAGTGATTCCGCCCCTCTACTCTGCTCTGGCGAGACCCCACCTGGAGTCCTGTGTCCAGCTCTGGAGCCCTCAGCATAAGAAAGACATGGACCTGTTGGAGCGGGTCCAGAAGAGGGCCACAAAAATGGTCAGGGGGATGGAAGACCTCTCCTATGAAGAAAGGCTGAGAGAGTTGGGGTTGTTCAGCCTCGAGAAGAGAAGGCTTCGGGGAGACCTTATTGCAGCCTATCAGTACTTAAAGGGGGCTTATAAAAAAGATGGCGGCAAACTTTTTAGCAGGGCCTATTGCAACAGGACAAGGGGGAATGGCTTTAAACTAAAGGGGGGTAGATTTAGACTAGATCTAAGGAAGAAATTTTTTACGCTGAGGGTGGTGAAACACTGGCACAGGTTGCCCAGAGAGGTGGTGGATGTCCCATCCCTGGGAACATTCAAGGTCAGGTTGGACGGGGCTCTGAGCAACCTGATCTAGTTGAAGATGTCCCTGCCCAGGGCAGGGGGTTGGACTAGATGACCTTTAGAGGGCCCCTCCAACCCAAACTATTCTATGATTCTATGATATAGCTTTTTTCTTTCTGTCAATGAATTAATATTATCTGAAAAAATTGTGATTCTCAAAACAGAATTTAGATAACCGTAATTGCTATGAATGCTATACTAAAATATTTCTCACAAACACTGCATCTCAATTACTAAAGTGTAACTTGATAGCAAATAATCACATTATACATATATTATAATACATCGGTATATTAAGAAATTGTATTACATAAGGTAGTTTTAATACTGAATAATCTTGTCAGGGCCCTGAGTGCCGTGCCTCCCCCTCTGGGGTCTGGCAGCGGGGGCCCAGGCCTTACCTGAGCGACTGCCGCTGCTGAACTGGGCCCGTCCATGGGCCTGGGACCCAGGCCTCGACCCACAGGCTGCCTCCTCATCCTCGTGGCCCTGCCTGGCCATCCCGGGCTGTGTCTCACCCTGGTTGTCCTCACCAGGCCTGATCCTGACCCTCACCCGTGGGCTGACGGCCCAGCTTGGCCCCGCCACCAGGCTCCTGAGGAACAACGTGACCCTCCTGCTGGGCCCCTGCCGCTTCCTGGCCAATCCTACACTGAAAATATTCCTTGCTTTCCCAAGTTCAAAAGGCCTGAAAAACAGTTTTAAGTGTCTTTAAAAAATATACAACTCACTAGAAAGCGGGAGATATGTTATCTAGAAAAATATAAATCAGTCAATGAGTCATTATATGATGTGAATTAATACTTAGCATAATAATGATCGAATTAATCAATCACTACATAATATGAATGAAGAACAGTGTAAAGTCAGCTAAAAAGTGAACTGCGGACACACAACTACCTCTATAAGACCAGCCTTGTGAACTGGAAACTAAGAAAAGGTCACAGCTTAAACAGAGTTTTCTCCAGAAAGTTGTTCTTGAGGCCTGAGACCCATCCATCCACATGGTGATCTGCAATACAAAAAACCAAAACCCAGCACCATCCATAGCAGACCATCTGCTCAAGTTGCTTGTTAAACGTTACCTAAGAAATACTCTAAGCCTGGGGTGAACTAAATCTGGGGAACAACAGATGGAGGTCAATTTTCTGTGGCTCGTGATGAACCTGAGTTTACAGTGGCCTAGAGCCTTCTTCAAAGTGCCTCTAGTGAAACGATACAGCCAGCTGACTTCTGGACCCGACACGAATCATTTACTAGAAAAACACCATACTGCTAAGACCATAATGCGCTCCATTAAATTAACGCACCTGAAAACAAATGCCATAAACAGCAGCCTCTCTTTGTAGAAAATATGAGGCTACAGCCATGCAGTACTATCTACTAAAAAGAAAAAGGAAGACCACACATCACAGACTTGCTGTAACACATCTCAGTCATAAAAAGGGGAACATAAGGTAAAATAAAACCAACAAGGGACGGGAAAATCATGAAGAAAAATCATTCATACTGCATGTAAGTCAAATCAGTATTGAAAAAAACCTGTCATCTATCAAAAAGGTCTAGGTAACAGAGATATTACTAAACAAGGCACTACATGAAAGCACTGGCAACTGATGTAATTTGTTGCTTTAAAAAGGGTAATATTCTGACAGGGCAGATTGCAGTCTATTAAGGGCGGCAGGCTGTATCTGCACTGATACATTTAAAAGTGCCTGGGAGTAATTTTGGGCAAGGGAATGTGGCTCTTCATAACTGCGGACCATTAGAACGATCACTGTCACACTTTCGTCCCTTGCCAACTAGCCCATGTACATTTCTGCAGTGATCATATCCCGAGCACCAATTCCCATCAGGTGTTTTTCATCGAAATGTCCTGTTTTGGCGACCAGGAGCTGCACAGTGCGGATGCTGGCCACTCTGTGATAGCTGGCCACCATTCATGGCAGAGTTAAAAATTTAGGGCATTACATACAAGAAAAGCACTGCTTGGACAGAACGTTAATGCAACACAGTCAAATACCAGCTGTCACATTGCATAATCCGATTTCTCTGTTCGAACATTTACATTTAACAAACGTGAAAAATATTAGCACACTCTTTCATACCGACTAGCTTCATGACAAAAATTTATAAATATGTTAGCTGTAACACTCCTAACTTTCACTTTTAATGTCAGTAATGTCGAATCCTCAAAATGCCTGCTGAAAAGACTACAGGCATTACTTGTAGTGTGTAGTAGAGCACTGAGCAGCACACGAACAAATTTTCATTACTGCAGTTAATTCACAAGGTTTGAATCATCAGTCGGTACATGTCAATTCAGGTACAGTAAATAAACGTAAGAGACACAGCAATATTATCCAAGATTGTAAAAAAAATTCAATCTATAAAACAGTCTTTGCAGACATAGAAATAAAACCTGTAGTTACATTGTTTATCATGTACTGATAACTACTATAGCTTGGAGTTTATAAACTGAAAGTAGACAGAATTATTAAAGTGCCAAAAGTGTTTCCTATACCTTCCTGTTACTCACCATATCAAATACCAGCACTACAAATGTCGTATGACAATGCTTTAATCACAAATACTGAAATATTACAGCTACTATACAGTCAAAAATGTATGTAGACAGAAGAAAATCTTCATGGTCTCTAACTTATTCTAAATACCACCTCGCTGTTTTCTGTTTAATCCTCACAGTTTAGTATAATAGACACATGTCTATACACATCTGTATCAAAGTCGTGACCTTCATTTGCCATTATAGCTGCCTTTGGAAAAGTGTGACCTATGTTTCAAGAACTTATTTCAACTGTGAGTAGCTGTCACAGGTAAGCTGCTGACAGGTTATTGGAATGCCTGTCACCTTCTTGGATGGCTTACACAAGTGTCACCGGCGGCGACCGCCATCTCAACATAAGGACTTCACCCTTAAAAGAAGGTTTTGCTAAAGAGCATGGCTGAAGTGATGCTGAGTAGTGGGTGACATAAGAACGGAAAGAAACTTTATTTAATCAAGTCTTTTGGTTAACCACCATTACCAAAGACGATATGTAGATGCAAGAAAGGGCCTGCCTGAAGGAACAGCTGGTCTAAGGATAGACAGACAGGAGACCTTGCTGTGTTTTGTTGCTTTTCCCAAAGATCTAAGACTTTCATATGCCCTGGGTCCCTGACCTTTTGCATGTTATGCAAAGCCCATGTTCCTTATTTTACTTGGTATGTTGTCCACAAGGGATTATACTACATAATAATTGCTTCTGGGCATGGTGTTCTGTTGGTGCATATAGAACTGATGGTGGCGACAAATGTTTTAGATCCTATGCAGTCTAGCATCCTAAAATACTGTGCCAGGAGGAAATACATTAGCCCACATGAATGAAATAATTCTAGTATGGTGCAGTAACTTTGTATGGGGAAGACCCAGGAGATGCCCATATGAGCACAACACTCTTTCCTACAGGGTGAAAATGTAGGAAAATGCAAATATAGCCCAGACTACAGTCCCACAGTACACCATCCTTAAACGTGGTTTCCAGAAACAAATATGGAGGGTGCACTGGAGCTTAATTCAAGCAGTGTCAAAGAAGTGTTTTTATATATGTCCTGGTTTCGGCAGGGATAGAGTTAATTTCCTTCCTAGTAGCTGGTACAGTGCTGTGTTTTGGATTTAGGATGAGAACAAAGTTGATAACGCCCGATGTTTTTAGTTGTTGCTAGGTAATGCTTACACTAGCCAAGGACTTTTCAGCTTCCCATGCTCTACCGACTGAGAAGGCTGGAGGTGCACAAGAAGCTGGGAGGGGGGCACAGCCAAACTGGCCAAAGAAACTTTCCATACCATGTGACGTCATGCTCAGTACATAAACTGGGGAAAGCTGGCCGGGGGGGCCACTGCTCGGGGACTGGCTGGGCATCGGTCGGCGGGTGGTGACCAATTGCATTATGCGCCACTTGTTTTCTATATTATTATTATTATTTTATTTTATTTCAATTATTAAACTGTTTTTATCTCAACCCACAAGTTTTTCTCATTTCTACTCTTCCAATTCTCTCCCCCATCCCGGGAGTGAGCAAGCGGCTGTGTGGTGCTCAGTTGCCGACTGAGATTAAACCACGACAATATAACATTGTTAAGCACCTTAGAAACTATCTGTATTTTAATTGGGTGGCATGAAAACAATGTTATCTTTAAAATTATTCTTCTCTTTGCATCTGCTTGCTTTCCTGCAAAGCTGCTGCCACCTAGACTTTTTATCAGCTTTTTAAATTTTTCACATAGATATGGTTCTTGGGTAACAACACACTATTTTCAAAAATGCTGGCATACTGCAGCAATCTGCGTGTACAGCTACAATTATATTACTGAAGATAAGCACCATCACAAAAACCCCCAACATGCTCCAACTATCAAAAGACAGTGATTTCAGAGAATAATCAGTATTTGCTTTTAAAGGAGAGGGAAAAAAGGTCATCATTATGCAAAAATATGCCTCATCCACGAACTTCTAGCATTTCCAGCTTGCAAGCAATCTGGATGACCTAAGCAACGATGCATCAGTTAGCAAAGGCTTTGTCAACTTACAGAGGTCTCCAAGTCTCCCTTTCCTGAGGAAAACCTAAGGTCCTTTGTGTACTACCACCTGCCAGACTGAGTATTTTCTGGCAAACAGGTGGATGTAAAGGCATATCATTTCCACACAAGGTTATCCTATGTGTTTATGACAACAAAGCATAAACTACATCTATATTTACCTATTTGTTTTGTCCATTAATTAGCCCATTCCCATCACAGAAAAATCAAATGGGTTATACTTTAGCATAAAGAATTCCATGCCTATTTTATTTATATTACTTTTACATATTCTGAGTTTACTTTTGAAAATTTGCTATTTGCAAACTCATTAACATAGACTTCAATTTCAATAATATATGCAATACATTATTTTCACCGTTCTCAGAAGAATCCATCTGTACTAAAAAAGGTAGACATTTTCTTCCACTGATAAAATAAATGCATTTTTTCTACAAAAAAGAAGGTATTTTTGTTAATGCTAAACTCAGAAAATGTAGAAGTTTATCTTGAAATAACTTCATAGTTGTAAAGAAAGCCTAAATGTAGAAGTTTATCTTGAAATAACTTCATAGTTGTAATAAGAAAGCCTAAGTCTTCTCTAGACAGCTGTAGTATTGGAACGTAGCTGCTGATGATTCATATACTCTTGAAAGTTTTTTCATGTTTCCTTTGTGGCTGCTCTAAATAGCAAATCTCAATCAAGTCTCATAGCAGATTCTCACAGAAACTTTGACTTCACCCAAGGGATGAACGCTCTATCTGTGATACCATCCATACACTATCCTTATGCATTTGTTTCTACACCTTTTCTAATCTATCCTTGTTTAACAAGCTGAAAAGGATTCTTTTGATCATAATTTTCTCTTGAAACTAATTTCTGCATGGTGAATACTGTGCTTTCTGGGACTGCAAACATTTTTAAAGTCAAATTACAAGGGGTGGATTTTTTATTTTTACAACAGTTTGTTGACTTTTTTTTTCCAGAGCAGATATATAATTAAAAAGCAAAACTAAAGAAAATTATAAGCACACATATAGGTATATATAGCATTTAGGTAGATACTATTAAAATTCAATTCAATTCAATTTTTGTTACATGCTGAGTATCTGGTAAACACACATAATAGTGTTTGCTGTATTATACTGCAGAAAAGTACCCTACTCAAGGAACGCGACTAATCCAGGATGGGGAGCCCACAGCACAACAAAGTGCAGCCACTGACTCCATCTGTTCCCTGGAGCAACAAATTTTCTTTGCACAGATGGGATGAGTGGGACTAAGGGGAGAGAGTTGAATTTCCCAGCTGAACTTGTGGAAATAAAGAGAGAGATTACTTTTAAAGGAAGAGGATGTTTTTTACTGACACCATGTGTCATGTATTGATGTCATATACTGGAGAATAAAGGGCAAGGTGCCTTCTCTGCCCAATCCAAATGCTCAGCCTGAACTATAAGGGTATTTTAAAAATATCTTTCTCCAAGTGCTTTGAAAATTGGCTATTGCTATAAAGTTCCTCTGCTGTGCCTACAGTTTGCTATCTATCGTATCCACAAATGGGTTAAACTTGACTGAGTATCATCAGATGCTGAGGGAACGTATGCATGAGTGAGCATGGGGTAGACATGTGGGAGACCCAAGACACCAATTGTCTGCAGTCAGCTTGTTTAAAGGAAGGATGTTGGACCAGAGTCCCAAGACTACAGGAGTGGCCAGAAACCCAGAACTGCTTCTCTCTTTAGACTAAGGATTTCAGAACACTTCAGACCAATAGCCCTGTGACCACATGGTTGTAGGCTAGGCAGTAACATGTATGGACATGTTTTGAATGACGAATTTCAAATTGCCAGATATTATTGCTGCTTCCCTCACATAGCCTCTGGAACTCTGGTCAAGGTTTGATTTTTATCACTTTTGCCCCTCCTCAAGTCAGGTTAAATTTTGGGTATGAGAGTAAGTTTATTTTAGTTAGAACTGTGCAACACTACCTCAAGTCATATTGTTAAATCCACTCTTTCTGTTTGAATTAAACTAGAGTCAGAAGAGTTTACTTGTATTTACTTTTTAGATATGCCAAGCAAGTGAGTAAGGCATATGGAGGGTGGGTTTGGAGCTTTTAAACAGGAGCCGTGTAAATAGCTTAACTGCTATAATACCACTTTGGGCTGTGACAACCCTAATTAGCAGATCTCATCCTCTCCACGTGCTCTTCCTCCAAATTGTCCTGAACATCTCTGAGTGTCTAAGGCTTATAGCAGCACAAGTTCTCTGTTCTCAGTACAACTAAAATTGTGCTCTCACTTGCACAGGATTTGGTAATATGTAAAGACAAAGGGCAGATTTCAGAGGATGTGCACTGAAGCATGATGGTTATCGTCAAAAAGCTGTATTTAACATGACGACTGTAGTTTTTTCTTAAAACATCAGGTATTTTCAAAAATTGTATTAATTACGTAATAGACCTACATTACCCTAATGTAACAAATTATTTCAGACTGTTGTCTTTATATATTACACACATCTATAATATGCATATGTAATCTATATAGTGTATAATAAATATTTTTCAAGTTATGTCTGACTTTCATTTATGATACAGTTAATTGTTATCATCAAGTAAGTCATTGAATCTTGGTAGATTTTGTTACAGGGCTACATATTAAATTGTAAACTAACAAAAATCTATGTATGTTCAATATTTATGGAACTATAAAATACACATTCTAGTTCTGCTAGAATAGATCACAGAATCATAGAATACCAGGTTGGAAGGGACCTCAGGGATCATCTGGTCCAACCTTGCTTGGCAAAAGCACGGTCCAGACAAGATGGCCCAGCACCCTGTCCAGCTGAACCTTAAAAGTGTCCAATGTTGGGGAATCCACCGCTTCCCTAGGGAGATTATTCCAATGGCTGAGTGTTCTCATTGTGAAAAATTTTCCTCTTGTGTCCAATCACATCTCCCCAGGAGTAACTTGTACCCATTACCCCTCGTCTTTTCCACATGACTCCTTGTAAAAAGGGAGTTTCCATTTTGTTTGTAGCCACCCTTTAAATACTGAAACATGGTGATAAGGTCTCCCCTAAGCTGCCTTTTCTCAAGGCTGAACAAATGCAGCTCGCTCAGCCTTTCCTCATACAGCAGGCTTCCCAGTCCTTTGATCATCTTTGTGGCCCTTCTCTGGACCCTCTCCAGCCTGT
>NW_008794543.1:4213770-4220925 GCF_000699145.1 Aptenodytes forsteri | reverse complement strand
TCTTTATCTCTGCTGGTGATGCCCTTGTTGATGCAGCCCAGCATCCTGTTGGCTTTCTTTGCCACAGCAGCACACTGTTCACTCATATTGAGCTTGTTGTCCACGAGGACCCCCAGGTTCCTTTCCACAAAGGCTGCTCCCCAGCTGGGTAGATCCCAGCCTGTGCTGCACTCCCGGATTATGTTTTCTCAGGTGCAAGACCTTACATTTGTCTTTGTTGAACTTCATAAGGTTCTTGGTAGCCCACTCTTCCAGACTATCCAGGTCTTCCTGCAGGGTGGCTCTCCCTTCCGAAGTGTCCACTTCCCCAGTCAGTTTGGTATCATCGCCAAACGATGTGCCATGGCATTTTAAACTGAAGCACCAGAGCCTTCTTGTGTTATTAAAAGTCTTATACATTGTGACAAGTTCATGACCTTTTAAAGAGAATAAAGTGTGAATATTGATGATGAAAATAATGTGTATTTCTGTGACAGCAAGCAATCATAAATATACTCATTTGACTGTAATCCATATTAATTGCACTACCAGTTTGCATTACATGTCCATATTTCATTTCTGTGTATGTGCTTTTGTCTAAACATACAGGCTAAATAACGTATTCCTTCATCATGTCACAGATTTTTAAGTTTAATTTGATAGAATGTAAACAGGGCACAGTGAATGATTATTACAAGTATGGTAAAATTAAGAATACTCACTGTATGTGAGTACACTGTATGTACACATACTCCTGTATGTTGCAGAAAAGATGAAAGAAACTCATGCAGCAGAATGCAATTCATTGGACAAGCTCAGGGCTCAGAACGGACGGTCTGTCTAGCTCTCAGCCACACCAGGACCTAGCAACTAAGTGTGGGACAGAAAGTGAGAGGACACCTTCAGCAGTTCCCCACCTGCTCACAAGCACTATTCACACCTGTAGTGCAGTGATAACCGTAGTGAGCAGATCAGATTCCAGAGTGGAGTTCAAGTGCAGTGGATGCCCCAGAAAGCAAGGGGGAAAAAAAGAGGAAGAGAAAAGAATATGCCTTACACACATGCTGACAAGTACAGAAGAGGAGAGAACATACGGAAATGTTATTTCCAATTGAGATTCTTCTGTCACTGACCTAGAAACTGTTATCCCTACTCCTGCCATCATCACTAGGAATATTCCACCTCATATAGTGTGAAAATACAGACAACTGTGCATGCAGACATGGTGATCAGATGCGTGAATAATTATTTTTTTTTTCCTGTTCATTGCCTGAAACAACACAAAAGAAATTCCAGACTGCTTGAAATGAAAAAAAAAAAAAAAGAAAAGATAAAACTGAACCATTTGAGGTCAGAGGTGTCAAAATAAACCATTTTCACCTTTGAAAAACAATTTTGTTAAGCCCTAATTGTGATGCTATACAATCACCCTACTTATGTTGGCATCTGAAAAATAAAACTAAAATATATTTAGTCAATGCGATTCTAGAGTTGAAACAGTCATTCAAAATGTCTTAATTTAATTCATATGATCCACAGATGAGACTTGGATGTCATGATCCTATCTGAGGTTGACTAAATTTTCATGGGCTTATACCTAAGAAGATAAGTAAATAACAACAGAAAATAATCATGTCTGGCTGATAGAATTTGACCTGACTGAAAAAGCCTCTAGTGTATTTTAAATGAAAAACTTACCAGCTTCATATGCCCTAATATTTATATTCTTATTTGCATGTACATTAGCATTAATAACATGCATTAGCAGTTGTAACAAGAACTGTAGATAGAGGAAATACAAATAGTGAGCGAGTCATTAGCGCCAGGGCAGTAATTTTTTTTATTTTTATTTTAAATGTCATTAACAGAGAACTGCAGAATTTCACAGGAGAGGATAAATCCCACTTGAGGTTTTTTTGGTTTAGGTGTTTCGGTCATAATCACTGTACCAAATACCCAGTGATGTTGAGACTGAAGCATATGATATAGAGTACATCCATGATCCTTTTAAAAAAGTTCCTGACAGATACAGAACTGAATAGGCTGTAGAGCAGATAGGTCAGCCTTTCAATGAGTTCAGCTGCTTTCGTGACTGTTGAGATAGATTACACAAGCTTTTTCCACAGGCTTAAAATCATCCAGATATACCATTTTCTTTATCAGAATTCTGCAGATGCCTTATTTCCTTCTCTGATACCATCACTATACTCTCATGAGAAAATACTTCTACCCACAGCTGTCACATTCCTGAACGATCCACAGCTTTCTATCTAATGCAGATTTTACGTAACAAAAATAAATGATGCCTTTCCATAAGTATCGTGGAACCTCTACATTTTGAATCTCAGAGCCTTTTGATTTAAAATTTTCAGTTGTTTAGTCTCAAGGTGGTTTTTATGATAATTGGGATGTTTTTCATATTTCTAGCTAAAAACTTGACATTAAAAATTCAGGCTAGTCTCAAAAGTTACATTTGCTGGAATGAAAACAATGCCAACTGCAATGCTTCAAGACAAACTGACCTCTAAATCAAGAAAGAATTGCCTTGTCTTAGTATTAGAAGTTCATTATAAATTCTTTCATTAGGTATCTTCCCTGGTCTTTCCAGCCCTGTCCAAGATAATGGATAAGACGCTGCTTTAAACTCTTATCCTTAATTCCTATTAACATTAGCATACAAGACATTTCAGTATATCAAATAGAGGAAAAAAAAAAAAGACTGAATAAATTTAAGGGAATATCTACTGAACAAAACTTAAGACTGTGATACCATAAACCTACTGAAAATGGATACTTGACTGGGTTTTCAGCGGGGCACAGGTTTCAACCATTTTCTTAATTGTAAACCTGTCATAGGGGCTACTGGTGGAATTATTTAGATCTTTCAAAATGAGGCTCAACTCTTAAAAATTTTCTGTGTTACAATGACAGCTTTTTACAACAAATTATAGCTTTTGGATTATAATTAGAGCCTTGCTTAATTCAATGGTGATAATAACTATAATTACCAAGTTTTATTAAGAATACTACTTGCAGGGTCTTATGAGCAATGAAGTACATTATATTACTTTTTTTGCAGCAGTAACAAAATGACTTAAAATCAGTTATTAATTACCTGATCAACAACTAAAAATCAGTATAAACATTTCATCACGGTACACAATATGAGGAAAACAGGATAACATCAATGTTACAAAGTTTTTAGCATTTTTAATGAAGATGATACAAAAGCAAGTAAGAGCTGCTCTTGGAGCCTTATTCTGCCTATGACAGAGGAATATGCTTCAAGACTGGGACTTCTGGGCACTATGGCAATCCTAAAATAAAAAAATCAAAATCACAAAATATGACAGGAATACTTTGCCAATAATTTAACTGAGTTCCAGAATCTTAATTTCCTGTATCCAAAGAAAGAAGCATTATTTTCATGGGAGTTTCCAAGATGCCTTGTCTCAGGTTATGAATTTGATTTTGATATATGAGGACTATTTATGATCAAAACCCTCTCTGCAAATTACAGTGCCCATCTTGTATCAGAAGCTTGACAGGTAGCAGACATTCTGTTTGGGAAACCGCGACAGAAGAATCAAGAGCTTTTGGCACGTAACAGATCTTCTGTACCGGAATAATATGTTTCCTACCAGCATGGCCATTAACTCTGAATGTCCATTTACTCAGGAGCTGATGATAGGGAACTGGATAAATTTCAGCAGCAGAGCAGTAACAGGGACACGTCCCATTTTGTTTTTAAATGGTGTGTTTCTTTGCAGAATGGAGTCCATTCCACTACCAGGGGCAAAACAAGGCCAGAAGACTCCTCAACAAATGACTGAGTGCAAACAAAGACTGAGGTGTAGAGAGATGAGCCTGCTGTAACGATAAAGTCTGACATACAAAAGCTGGATTTCAAAGCGCTTGAAAGACAACACCTGTAGACAACGATAGTCCTAAGCACCTCTAAGAAGCAGAGCTGCAGCTTCTATTCAGCATTCCTAATTCAATATAAAAAATACACTACCCAACACCACAAAGTGCTTGTTAATAGAAGAAACCATTGCTAAGTCTGTGTGCTCTGCTTTGCTTTATTAACATGGCAGCTTTCAAGGATGTAAGTAGTTCAGAGCCATGAAGGCAGAGAATAAAAATACAGATATTAGGAGAATAGGAGCACTGATTCCAGTGACAAAGTAATTCACTTGTGAAATGCCACTGCCTATGATGTCTGTCAAACATGTGACTCCACAAAGGGGTCAGCTTGAAAGGCAGATCAGGAAGAGTTATGATGAAAGCACAAAAAAGACACAAGGCACTTAGTAGGTGAACTGTGTTCACATCAGCTCTGGTAACTGTTAAGAGAAGTGGTCCTCATAATTTTGATACGTTTCACTGTTTTAGTCCAGTGTTCATTTTAAATTAGATAATTACATTACCATATCTATGAAAGAAGCTATATAATGCTAAACGAAAGCTTATTTCAAAGGTAATTTTATCCTTCAGATTTACTTTTCACTTTACGCTATTTTCATATTTACAGCTTGGGGGTCATACAAAAAAAAAAAAAAAAAAATCTGTGAAGCAGCCGCACTGTGGTTGTGTATACATAAGAGTAATATAAAGAGAAGTTTATCTCAGGGCTGCACCTCTGTCTCCCACAGCCTGACCCCCATAGCATAATCCGCATCTCTCCGTAGTAATCTTGCTATTATTCATTCTCACCCTATCTCCACCACTACAAAACCTCTCTTGCTTTTCATCCCCCAGCCCCCCCAGCTTCTGACATTGATTAGGAGAGGACTGTCTGAATGTATGGGCTTACTTAAGTATGGCGTTTATGTCTAGAAGTATAACTACTTTGTCTTCATTATGTACTCTTAGTTACATAGAGAATTTATTTAAAAATATATAAGAAAGAATAAAGAAATACTCTCAAAATTACTTTCACAGGTTCTTCCTTTTTTTACGTTAATAGAAAACTGTGAGTGGACATACATGAAGAACTACTTGAAGGTGGATGAAGTATTACTCTTCAGTTAGCCTTTTCTTCAAATTCAATATTAGAGCAATAATAAAATAATTAAAACTATCTGGAATGAATTTAGCTTCAATGTCCCTTTTATAAGCATTTCTTGCACTGTACCGTAACATTAAGGAAGCTTACCTGGGGAAGATATTTGCAACTAGCAAGTCCCAGAGATTCCTGTATCCTAGTTAGCCACATTGCAACAGTTTTTCTCAAGGACCTTTTCGCTCTTCATTTTGCATGGCGTTGACTTTCAGTCTCTTTCCAAAGCTCAACAGTTGCAAGACTCTGTCACACATTGAGGACTTGAAAGAAAAGCCTTATCTTTCCAACAAAGTGAACACTCTCTTGAAGAAACTGAAGAGCACCATACCTGTTTTCAGATCCACAATGACTGAATCACAAATATCATAAAATATAGGCTGCAACTTAACTCATTAAAAAAAATAATCTTTCTGGGTAGTCTGACTTGATGGTTTAAATAATCCTTATTTCACTCCTACACACTATATTGAAAACCTGGATAACCATATAGCTGGATAATAGCAGTCAGGAGACAGAGTACTACACGGAGAAGTGGATTAATGTTTCTTGCTATGTTGTTACAGACTGGACTGCAATAATTTATTTGAGCTCTTTGAGCAAAGGCTTATACGTTTTGGCAGGTGTGTATGATTTCTTCCTTCTATCCCAAAAACGTTGTATGCATCGCAGTTAGCATATTTATTATAGGTTTAGAAGGCAAGTTTGTATTGGCACAAAATGGAATGGCATGGATGTTTGGAAAAATCGTATCACTGTCCTGGATGTTACGGGATTTGGGGGCACACCTTGGACTCACACAGTTTAATGAGAATTTTCTTTTAAAAGGAAGTACCTGAAGCAATATTTTTTAACTGTCTGCTTCTGCATAGACCTGAATCAACTTGAGAGAGAAGATTTATTGACTGACACACATCAGCAAAGAATTAGTCAGCAGCAGGTGAGTACAAAACAGGACAGAAATGAAGAAGTGCAACTGATGAGTACAAGACTATGTATATATCACACAGGCAGGAAAAGTATAGGAGCTTAACCTTCAACTTTATGTTTACATCACAAAAATCTCTGCAGAAAAATTATAAAATCTCTATTATTTGCTCTTTCTCTTCGAGCACACATATATGATGGAAATAGAAAAATCTTTACATACTGTATATGTTTCAGACACAAACTAAGCAAAATAAATTAACAAGTAACATTCAAGGTACCCTCTTTAATACGGTTTTCAAACATTTTATCGTGATCATTTTAGAACTTTTTAGTGGGAATAATTAAGGTCTATCTAAGATCTTTGAGGGTCAAGAACGGAAAACAGAGGGGGGACAGACCAGGGGATGAGGCATAAAAGTTAACATTGACGATGAGGAGAAAGATATAATGGAGGAGCTCCCACTGACCCTTGAAATTCTCTTTATGCACAGTCCAAAACAATGCAAAGAGTTACCTTGTTTGGACAGAACACGTTTGTGGAATCAGCAGCACTGAGTTTAAAAATATCTCATACTTTTCATACACAAGAGGAGAATGACCTTGTTTGTATTTCTGTTACTCGACTATATTCTGAAAAGTCTCAGGATAAGTTGTAATTACCAATGACTTTGATGGATAATATATTGCAATGCAGTCCCCTCCATCAAAGCAAGTATTTATTATGTCTGCATGGAAAAAGCTCATGACTCCTAATGATGTCTTTGTATAATTGTTTTTTAAGATATCAAGGTAAGATGAGTACTGCAATGAACATAGCAGAATTGTCCAAACTAGGATGAAAGTATTAGCTGAAGAACACAACAAAGATCTCAATGGCTCCATCGCATGCTAAGGAATGAAGTGACAGGCGATAGCGAGCACATTTGGTTACAGAAGGATAAGGTTATACATACTATGTGGGGAGCAGGAGAAATCATTCAGTATTCATTGCGAGCAGGATAAACCCCCTATAATCCAAGAGGAAGCAGTCAACGACCTGCTATGCCACCTGGATGCTCACAAGTCTATGGGGCCAGATGGGATCCACCCGAGAGTGCTGAGGGAGCTGGCGGAGGAGCTCGCCAAGCCACTCTCATAGAATCCTTCATTTATCAGCAGTCCTGGTTAACGGGGGAGGTCCTGGA